>NC_089845.1:48769101-49131601 GCF_035609145.1 Eleutherodactylus coqui | reverse complement strand
CCACTTAATGTGTTTGTAGCAGAGGAGGCCGGGTTCTAGGAAATCCAAATGACTCATGCCGTACTTCTCCATCATACCGCCAGGTTATCAGTCCGCAACATGGGATGCAAGATAGTAAATGCCTGGAGTGACGCGGAGAAAGACCCCAAATATTCCAATCACAATCATTCTTATCAAGGCGAAACGCGGACCGGAATCGCACTTTTATATGGCCATTCCTGCTGCATGAACAATGCATCGCATCTCCGCATCATGTAACAACCGCAAAAATCACGTTTCAATATCAAACACTGAAAAATTGCATTTTTCCCGCTGTGGTGGGAAGTAATGGGCGATTGTGTAACAGAATCACCTACAAATAGGATATTTCAATCTTGGAGATCAATCCGAGAGAAAAACGACATGTGAAAAAACCAACTGAACGCGATGTGTTCTTCTCACGAGCCATGGCTGCCCATATTGCCATCAGATATCGTGCATGAAAAATCGCTCGTGTGCATGCACCCCAAGGCCAGGGTCACATCGCACAAGCGCATTTACGCGTGCATTAGTGCCGCTTATTTGCACAATTGCCTTTACGCATTTGTGCTTGCAAGTACGTGCTTTACTCTACTTTTTGCATGTGCAAATCATGCCTGCACACAGTAGCGCAGCCGTACTACCATTAATTGAAAGGGGCAATTAAGTTAATTAGTTCAACAAGTGCTATTTTTAGGTGAAAATACAAAAGTAAATAGAGCGTGCCGCGCATTTTTTTTGGCACAAATGAAAAGCGTGCGCAAAATACGCTTATGTGAATTAACCCATTGAAATCATGTGCAAATCCATTCCGCGTGACACAGGCCTACGGGCTCTTACCCACTAGCGATAGACTTTCCTGCGATGCGAGAATGAGTGAAAACGCATGATTTTGAACCCAATGATTTTCAATAGTTTCATTCTCATTTGCAATGCTTTCACTCACTGCAAGTTGCGATAAACAAATCTGCGATATCGCCAATTGCTTTCAATTGGGCAGGCGGCAGCAGTGCCGACCCCATTGAAATGAATGGGAGAAGATCATGAAAGAGCTTTGGAATCCCCCATAGTGAGGAGAGAGGGGGTGGAGCTACAGGGGATCTCCCAATATTTGGAGAGATACAGGGCAGGGCTAGAGGGCATTCCCAATGTTTCCCAGAGAGTGGGGGCTGGGCTAGATGGGGGATCCCTCTAGCTCCACCCTCTCTCTTGGTTAGCGAATAATCACTATAAGAACCCCTCTAGTGCCGCCCCTTGCCCAGCTCTCGTGAAACCCCAGCCTCCATACATTAATTTATGAACAGCCGCCTGTTTACACGGGCCAGCAATCAGCAGGTTTGTATGCTAAGGCCTCCCTCACACAGGGCGTTTGCAAAACGCTGCCTTTTCAGCCGAGCTTTCAGCTGCCTTTTCAGCCCAGCTGAAGAGGCTGCCCATTCATTTCAATGGGAGACTCAGCTGAAAATGCCCAAGAATAGAACATGCAGCGCTTTCAAAACGCAGTGTTTTTCAAAGCAGCGGTTTCAGCCCTGTGTGAGCAGCCCCATTGAAATGAATGGCAGTGTTGTACAGCGTTTAGTGCTGGGCTGAAAAGGCTGCTGAAAACGGTAAGCAAACAACTCATTGGCATTAGTTACACTGAACGACTACACCGTGCAACATTTTTTTTTTTAATTTTCATAACCAAAAAGTAATTGAGATAGAATGACCAAAAAAAAAAAATTTCTGGCATTCTTAATATTTTTTCAGACGACGTTCGCCGTGTGGGGTAAATAATGCATTACTTTGATAGGTCAGACTTTTACGGATGCAGTGATACTAAACATGTATTTTTGTTTTAGGATTTTGATTCTTTAGTCTAACCAATGACCTGGAAAAACACAGTTCATTAATTACAACTTACTGCTGGATGAACCGCAGTGTTTACTCCACGTGTAAACATACCCTATATGTTACATAAACCTACCCTTATAGTGTTCAGTCAGCGCGTGGTGTGTAACAGGGATTGTGAAATAGTTACACAATCACTTTTGTTATTCTTTTTTTATTGAGCAGGTTAATGGCGAGCCGACTGGATTCATTGTATCGGCAGATTTCCAAAAATACATTACAACGGCAATTGGATTACATTATAACCCATAACTGGAAAACCTTACATGGCAGAAAAAACCGGATATATTATTTGAATTCAGCGCACTAAAGTTACTATGAGCCGCCTATCTGCTTATTGGTTCCAAAAATTGTGTTGCACAGTGTTATCGCAGTTGAGGTGAAGAATAAATTTGACCTGCTCAGGCAGGAAAGTGGAGACCCAAATGAACTGCAGGCAGAGATAAAGGGAAACATCATTGAAATCGCTCAAGAACACATGCCATACAAGACGCATGTTCGCTGTGGGAGGTGCCTAATTGCACCACCCTCCAGATTGCTGATAGAAGGAGAGAGGCTCTAAGAAGGCTGGACGAGGCAACAACACCAATTTCAAAGAGAAGCCAAGAAAGACCAGAACAACTTCCTGAACGCCAGATGCATGGACCTTGAATTAGTCTGCAAGAAGGGTCAGGCCAGGGAATGATGTGCCATCAAGGACCGTGACGGGAATGAAATCAGCGATCAGCGGGACATGAAGTAGTCATTGGAACAATATATGGAACTGTACACTGGCGCCATCAGTGACCACCCAGAGGAACCTGAGGGCCAAGAGGATCTGGACCCAGACATGCTGAAAAGTGAAGTGGAGTGGGCAATGAGACAGCTGCCAAACACTAAAGCCAATAACACTATGCCAGACAATCTGTAGGACCTGCACATGGCCAGCAACACTATGGCAGACAATATGGAGGACCTGCACATGGCCAGCAACACCATGCCAGACAATCTGGAGGACCTGCACATGGCCAGCAACACCATGCCAGACAATCTGGAGAACCTACACATGGCCAGCAACACTATGCCAGACAATCTGGAGAACCTACACATGGCCAGCAACACTATGCCAGACAATCTGGAGAACCTACACATTGCCAGCAACACTATGCCAGACAATCTGGAGAACCTACACATTGCCAGCAACACTATGCCAGACAATCTGGAGAACCTACACATTGCCAGCAACACTATGCCAGACAATCTGGAGAACCTACACATGGCCAGCAACACTATGCCAGACAATCTGGAGAACCTACACATGGCCAGCAACACTATGCCAGACAATCTGTAGGACCTGCACATGACCAGCAACACTACTATGCCCAACACTACTATGCCGGACAATCTGTAGGACCTGCACATGACCAGCAACACTACTATGCCGGACAATCTGGAGGACCTGCATATGGCCAAAGGATTGGAAAATATCAGTTTTCATCCCACTGCCAAAGAAAGGTGATGTCAAGGACTGTTAAAACTATAGAACAATTGCTCAGACTCCCCACACCAGAAAGGTGCTTCTGAAAATCGTCCAGAAGCGCTTGGGCAATATCCTTTTCCAGGAACTTCCTGATGTTCAAGCTGGATTCCGCAAGGGCAGAGGGACCTGTGGCCACATCGCAAACCAGATGTAGATTCAATATCCTACTATTTTGTTACAGTATATTGACCATTAAAACCACAGGCCTCATCAGAAATGTCTACCAGTACTTCCCAGAGAGATGCAGGAACATATCAGATGAGCATGGTGAAAGATTGCACCAGGACATATGTGCAACTGAAAACCGGTATGAAGAATTTGCTCACTAGTTGCATGTTGGGTCCTGCGTTTACTCAGGACAACTATCGCTCAAACTCACTCGTTCCCACAATTTTTCAGCCTATGGCTGACCTGTGTAAAGCCGGCCTTAGGGCTCATTCATGCAAGTGTTTTTCCTGTATTAAAGCGTTTGTCTCTGTTCCATTTTTGGAGCAGAGAGAGGGAAGTAAAGGGGAACTTGTCAGCTTAGACATGGGGGCAAATTTATGAAACTATGTAAAAGAAAATCTGTCCTCGTTACCTACAGCAACCAATCAGACTTCAGCTTGTATTTTACCAGAGCAGAATACAAAATGAAATCTGTGCTGCGATTGGGCCTTCTGAGCTTAATGGTCTATTGGGTGGTCCTATCAGTGATTGACAGCTATTTCTGTATGCACAGTAATACATAGACAGTGGTCAATCACTGATAGCTCCGCCCACTGGACCTCTAAACTCAGAATGAGCAAAGATGCAAATAAATAAATAACAAATTATACTAAATCTTTTCCCATAAAACTAAATACCCATCTGCTCAGGTCCTCCTGCTCTATAATGTGATCCTGTAGTTAGGGGAGAAGGTTCAAGCTGACAGGTTCGGTAGAAAAACTGGAAACCAAAACGCAACTTATGCAAACTAAAAACTTTTTGCTTGTTTTCTGTTTTTTTTTTTTTAAAAACACCATTGAAATCAATGGGGAGGAGAGGGGGGGGGGAGAATGGTTTAATTCCATTTTTCTGCTCCAAATAGGGAACAAAGAGACAGAAAGCCTGAATGGAGGGGACATGCTGGTGTGAATGAGCCCTTACTGCCGGCACCTAGCTTCTCAGGTTATCTTCTATTGAGGTCTTTATTGCCAGTCCGAAAATAACCCACCCTGGCTTCTGTAATTCACTGGCAAGGTGACCCACATGCTACAATGCAGGCTACCCAGTCACCCTCAGCATGCCGACACACCGATTCTCTTGGGACCCATCTGGCCTGGTTTCAGTCGATGACGTCAGCTTTGCAGATGTGAAGTATACGGCTCGCACCTTACGCATACATTTATTCTTCTCTCGCTTCCAGAATATTGGAGAGAAAACTGAAAAGAAATCATTGCAAGTAATTTGATTTTCATTACTACATTAAAAACTACCGTTAATATTTGGCAGGTGCTGCAAAGGTTACTTCTTCTGAATGTCATTGCTTGGACCAGCAAAATAAAGGAGAACTAGTCACGTGGCAGTCTCTCTATTATAGCCTATGGAGAAGAACTCAAAGAGCTGTGCCAGACCCCAGGAATGCTCCGAGCAGGTAGTATGTAATATACGGTCATGTGCTTTAGGCCGCTTTCACACAGTGTGTTACAAGCGTATTGTTGCACCCCGAAATAAAGACAAGTGCCCTGGGCTGACCGCAGGTTGACTCACCTGAATCAGTATCTGTGAGTTCGGGGCAGTAGACCCACAGTTGGGCCAGGACACTCGTGTGAATGTGGCCTGTGAATGGGAACTGGTTTTTGTGCAGATCGCCACCATGACTTCCATATACAGCATAGCAATGCCCTACAGAAAGCAGGCCAATAATATTATCAATTCTCCTGTAGCTCTAAGATGTACATTCTGCTTACCTATGTACCGTATATACTCAAGGATAAGCCGCGTTTTTCAGCACATTTTTTTTATACTGAAAAAGCTTATACCCGAAGTAAAAAAAAACAAAAAACAAAATACTTACCTCCCAGCTGGCGTCTGTGTCCCCAGCGTGATGGTCTCCCCGGTGGTGCAGCAAGCAGCTTCAGACTTCTCCCCGCTGTCATCTCCCTGCTCGGCTTTGAATTCCCCCGCCATCAGTACTGTGTAAGTAAGCTCTGTGATTGGATCGAGCGCCAGCCAATCACAGCCGGCGCTCGATCATTTACAGTCATTCAGTGAATGACATCACTTAAAGGGGTTGTCTCGCGGCAAACCTCAAAATTTTACCTTACCCCATTTCCCCTGGCATAAAATAGCAAAGTAAAGCGGGTTTTAAGCCGCTTGCTACTCACCGATCCGACGAAATAAGGACTTAAAAAAAATCTTCTCCCAGGATGGCCGCCAGTCCTTTCCCAGGGATGCACTGCGGTTTTCTCCCATGGTGCACCGCGGGTCTTCTCCCATGGTGCACCATGGGCTCTGTGCGGTCCATTGCCGATTTCAGCCTCCTGATTGGCTGGAATCGGCACAAGTGACGGGGCGGAGCTACGAGATGATGCGTAGAAGGGGGCGGAGCCAGAACGCCGCTCGAGCCTGGACCGAGCAGAAGGGGAGAAGACCGCACAGCGCAAGCGCGTCTAAAAAAGCAAGAAGACATCAGAATTAGACGGATCCATGGCGACGGGGACGCCAGCAACGGAGCAGGTAAGTGAATAACTTCTGCATGGCTCATATTTAATGCATGATGTATATTACAAAGTGCATTAATATGGCCATACAGAAGTGTATAACCCCACTTGCTGCCGCGAGACAACCCCTTTAATGGCTGTGATTAGCTTATCGAGCGCCGGCTGTGATTGTCCTAATATATAGGGGACCCAGAAATTACTACACAGTAGGCCCTTAGTACTTGTCCTAATATATAGGAGACCCAGACATGACTACACAGTACACCCTTAGTACTTGTCCTAATATATAAGGGACCCAGACATGACTACACAGTGCACCTTCAGTACTTGCCCTAATATATAGGGGGCCCAGACATGGCTACACAGTGCACCCTTAGTACTTGCCCTAATATATAGGGGACCCAGACATGGCTACACAGGGCACCCTTAGTACTTGTCCTAATATATAGGGACCCAGACATGGCTACACAGTGCACCCTTAGTACTTGCCCTAATATATAGGGGACCCAGACATGGCTACACACTGCACCCTTAGTACTTGTCCTAATATATAGGGGGACCCAGACATGGCTACACAGTGCACCCTTAGTACTTGTCCTAATATATAGTGGATCAGACATGGCTACACAGTGCACCCTTAGAACTTGTCCTAATATATAGAGACCCAGACATGGCTACACAGTGCACCCTTAGTACTTGTCCTAATATATAGGGGACCCAGACATGGCTACATAGGGCACCCTTAGTACTTGTCCTAATATATAGGGGACCCAGACATGGCTACACAGGGCACCCTTAGTACTTGTCCTAATATATAGGGGACCCAGACATGGTTACACAGTGCACCCTTAGTACTTGTCCTAATATATAGGGACCCAGACATGAATACACAGTGCACCCTTAGTACTTGTCCTAATATATAGGGGACCCAGACATGACTACACAGTGCACCCTTAGTACTTGTCCTAATATATAGGGGACCCAGACATGGCTACAGAGTGCACCCTTAGTACTTGTCCTAATATATAGGGACCCAGACATGGCTACACAGTGCACCCTTAGTACTTGTCCTAATATATAGGGGACCCAGACATGGCTACACAGGGCACCCTTAGTACTTGTCCTAATATATAGGGGACCCAGACATGGCTACAGAGTGCACCCTTAGTATTTGTCCTAATATATAGGGGACACAGACATGGCTACACAGTGCACCCTTAGTACCTGTCCGTCCCTGTTGTCCTGCTATATTCCACTCCTCATCACCCCGACATGGAAACTACATGTAAGCAGCCAGGTACAGATATTTCTGTGTCCAGATGATTGGGGCCGCACAGATCAGCATTGCGGGATGCATGTTGTGCAGGCTGATATAACCCAACCCCACAAGTGAAATATGGTGAAGATACACACTGGATCTGTTAGGTAAGACATGTAAAGCGAAAAAAGAAAGAAAATTTGAGAACGGGCTGCCCGTACGAGATCTACGGGGTGCTTTGTGTTCACCGCCCATAGCCGAAGAAAGAATAGTCCCAAATGTTAAAGACTGCAGATGGGGGAATGCGACCAGTTTGTGGTTTTACTTTGTTTCTAGCAACCCTTGTACACAAAATGCATCATTTGGCTGAGAAACGTGTGCATCTGCTGGTCAGCTGCTCCTGTGCCATGCTGTCAGCGGACATCTAATAAAAGGGACAGCTGTGGCCGCGGAGCATTGTCCTTAAGCCCTACAATCCCAGACATGTCACCAGCAAAGAACAATCCCCATTCTCATATTTACAGCTAAGCCGAAGAGACTCGCATACCGGCAGCGCAAACTTGACGGCTTCCCCTACTACCGTCCCTGTCAAGGTTGTAAATTCTTTCCTCCGACATCCAACCCTACAAATCCTTGTACAACCGGCCGTACGGCGAGCTGCCGTACCTGCAAATACAGCGCAGATATGGAGTCCATGAAAGTACATTGATTGATCCATTCACGCTTGCGAATATACATCGCGCATAATACGCGTAAAAAAAGAGCAACGCCTGTCCTCATTAACAGTGTATTACACACAAATAACTGCTGTGCATACGCAATTTAATTGCGTACGTGCGGCGTTTATATGCAACGTCGCTAAGCGACAAAGCAGGAAATAAAAAACAAAGAAGTCGGACTGCGCATGAAAGCATGCGTAAAATACGGCATCATGCGTAGTCAAACATCGCTGCCATACGCGTCGATACGCCGGCTTACACAGCGGTAAGCACTGCGTTATAACAGCAGCGTTTTAAAACACGGGCCTAAGCGTGCAGGAAGACGAAGCATGCTGCGTATTTGTGTGGGAACGAAAGGTGCGCAAAATCCGCATCCATGGACAAACGCATTGAAATCAATGGGTTCTATTCACTGCGTATTGAGCGCACAAATATTGCATACATAAAATGCTGCGCAAAAGCGGAAGGCAAAGAAATAATATCAACGTGGATTTATTTTCGCAGCTCTCAAATGGCGCTTTAGAGGAGGAGAGAATACGAAGAAGATTGAGCAATTCCTTGTAAGTGGCGGCCTGCCCTGGTACTGTGGGACCCACAAACCCCCCAGAACACAAGGCTCAGCACGCGAGCCTAATTCCTGCAGTGGCGAGAAAATCCATCCTCAGGCTTCAGATTGGCGCAGGATTTCATACAATCAGATGCGGACAGGTGAATCAATCCTCAGATGAGTCCTTCTAACAAACTAATTATGGAGTTATAGATTGATCCGGCGCCCGGGGACAACGTACCGAAAATGTGCATTAATGAAGGACGGACGGTTCTTATTCCTGGCCCTTTATATAAATATTTGGAAGGCTCCATGACTTAAGTTCTACTATTCTGCATGAAGTCACCATTTGCAGCCACCTATCAGTTCAGAGTAAGGCCGCTCTCACATGGGTGTATGGTTATTGCCTAATTTTCCCCCACACGATGGCATTGATATTAGGCCACTCACACTGTGGGAAAAAAAAAAAATTGCAGCATGCGTATTATGCATGCATGCCAAGATAGTGCATGGGGATCGGCGGCGCGCAGCAAGTGCACGTCATTGTATACTTGCTGTGCGCCCGGCCTAAAGGTAATTTACACAGTTGAGCGCAGAAGCGCCCGGCAGCCGTCCCAGCGAGTATCGCTCCTGTGCAGGAGAAGGGCTATATCACACAGGCGACTGCGATATCGGACCTTGAAACTCGGCCCAATATCTCGCCCCCCAACATGCGATGTCCCCGCGGATTTGAGGTGTTTTTATGTGAAAACCACCTTGCATCACGTCGGGGAAGTAGCGACCCTCCGCCACGGAGGATCATGTAGAGTTTCTCATTATTTTCGATGCATCACTCGCAGTGCAATGCTTTGCTGGCCCCAGTGAAAACAATGGGCGATGCAAGGGCCCATTCAAAAGAGTTTTGTGCGTCTCGCAATGCGATATTCTCGTGTAAAAGCGGTATGATAGTCTGTCAGAAAATGGAGGCGCAGTGCGCCGGCGATCTCTTCTTGCCACCCGCCTCCATTCACAGTAAAAAGGAGTAAGAAGCCGCTCAGTAGTCGTTCCAGTTCAGTCAGCTGAGACAGAACGACTAGCGCCAACGGAGCAACTTCCCACTCAGTGGTCTATTGTCCGCAGAGGACGGTCGGTAGCATGAAAATGAGATTTTTTGGCAAATCTCGTCCACTTTGCTGCTTAGCCTCAGGTTTAAAAATGTATGCGGAATTTCTGAGCGGAAAGTCTGCAAGGAGATTCCTGGCCAATTGCGCCCTGTATAATGCCAGCCTCGGGGGACGTTCACACAGGCAGATGTGCAGTGCATTATATCGCAGCTAATATCCACAGGAAATCTGAAATAAAATCTGCAGCAGATTTCATCCCTTCAGCAGCAAAATCCTCACCATTTGGTGCAAATTTGTATGCAGCTTTTAAACGATAATCGTTCTCTGTAAACGCACTTAAAATGTCCGTTTCCCCCGAGTTGGTGGGTGTAGACTGCAGTAACACATACGCTGTACACAGAAAAGTTTTACTTTGTTTCTCTAGCACAAACTCAGAAGCAGCAGCATCATAGACAACATTATACAGCAGTACCGAGCAGTGTAGTTGTGAATCCATCACTAGGGTGAGCTAAAACACTTATGAGAGCCTTCAGCAGAATCTCTGCAAGTCTGTCACCCCACTCTGTGGCTGCTCTTTTGTTCCCCCTCTACAGACTTCTATGGGTAGCATTAAACATAAACAATCGATGAGCTGTTAATCTAAGACATACTTTAGCAGACAGAAGGGAGGAAAAGTAGTGGCTCGTAAGGGAAGAAAGAAACTAATGTTTTTCAGTAATATTAAAAATACGGAAAACTGTGCTTCCCCGCAGGATAATACAATGTGTTTGTGGGCTTTCCTCAATGTATTCTGATGACAATTTGAAGATAATACTAAGCGGGTTCTTACTTTATGCCTTAACATGCCCGGTTTCTCTTCAGGAGATGGACAGAAATGAGATGATGAGTCCTTTCATATGTCCCCATAGGCCTATAAAAGGTGCAGTGTACTGTTCAAGAATTAGGACGGACAGCACACAGTCCCAAATACGCCAGTGTGCGAGGGGCATAAATGAAATACAACATGACCAGCTAGAGCTAGTACCATCTCTGCCTGCTGGGAGGACAATATCATTATCATTCCCTTCTATAATCTCCTAAATAAATGAAAGAGAATAAAGTATACAACCAGGGAGGATTCGTTAGGATGGTGTGCCAGAAGCCTCTGATCATCATTAGCAACTATAATAGGGGTTTATGCCCCCCACCTGTGAAGTGCTTCTGCAGGCGAGTCCATGTAATATCATCATACAGTAGGTTCTGATGACTGAAATAGTTATTCCTGTAGAGTAGATAGAGACAAGAAAATCTGAGGTGGTCTGAGTGACATTACATGATCCACCTGAGGAGGACTCCAGGAGTGGTTCTTTAACAGCAAATGGAATGAGACCACCACAAAGTGACAGGCCGACCTAGCTTCTAATCTATAGGTTAAAGATCACCCCTGTAGTCCGGTCTAGTCAAACAAGAAACGTAACCAAGCCATACTGCAAAAGATTTTTCCACTGATGTAATAAGACGCTGTAAGACTGCACTCCAAGGACTTTGGGTCTGATGCATGGAAACATTACCACACCTACAGGTAATTGTGTTTTAGTGATCCACCATGTATAATATTCAGACACCACTTGGCCAGAGTATTGGTGGTGCTTCATACAATATAAATAAGGGAATCGCATGTGATGAAGTTACAAGGCAGAAAAGGGCCTTGTAGGGGAGCTAAATTTTTGTTCAGGGGACAAAAGGTAAAATATGCATAAAATTCCACAGGCCAAACATGGTGCTATACAGTGATCAGCCAAGGGCTACTGGCCCGATACGTCACGGAGCTGCCTGACAAAACTATTTTCACTTTTTGAAATTTAAAAAGTAACTAAACTTTTAAAATCTTCCGACAAGTCAGAAAGTTTGATTAGTGGGGTCCAGATGCCAAGTACCCCACTGAAACGAAGAGGCAGAAACGCTTAGTGGAGCACTGTACCTTTACGATTGTGATTGGTGAGCGGCGTACAGACTCAGACTTTCTACGGAACCTGTTCACCACTAGCCGAAAAAAGTCGCTCAGATGATTACTTCTGCCCCTTCGTTACAGCAGTCAGTGGAGGTCTTAGCACTTGGACCCTCACTGATCAAAACTTTTGACATCTCAGAAGTTTTCAAAAAGTTTAGTTACACTTTAAACAATCTACGTGGTAAACTCACAAGGTAGGTGGCATATTTAGACATCGTACGGCAACCTATCAAATGTGCCGATTAAAGGTACATGCAGTGTTGTAGGGTATATCAGGGCAGGACATCCCAAGAATCTGATAAACAACTGTAAAGTATTACTAGCACCACAATTACTGGATTGCTTTCTATTTGTGGCAGTCCTGACTGTTGGTCCCTAAAAGGTTGAAGGGCATCTGTCATCAACTTCAAGCCTCATAAACGTTATGGGGCTCAAAGATGAGGGGTTGGGGGTTCACAGAGTCCCCCATCCCAGCGCTGTGCCCCCAAGAAATCGGCATGCGCACACAGCTCTACTCTTTTCACAAGGCCATGCGAGACGACTCTCCCATTCATCTCTATGAGTGAACGCACGCCACAGCCTTGTGAGAAGAGTTGAGCTGTGTGCGCTTGCCGATTTCTTGAGGGCACAACGCTGGAATGGGGGACCCAGTGAGTATAAAAAAGCAGCTCTCTGCACCCGTACATAACGGATACAAGCACGTTTGTCTACTACAACACTGTTATAAAAAATAACACAAACATAGTATAAAAATAAGACATGTCCATCCAGGGCAGCCCATTACACCCAATGTTGATCCAGAGTAAGGCAAAATGACTCCAGTGAGGTAGAAGACAAATTTTCCTCATTTTGGGGGAAAACTTTGTCCTCTACTCCAAATCCTTACATATTGCAAAGGTCCTATAAACATAAGTTCTAGGGACTCTCATGTTTAGATTCTCCCACAAACAAAACTTTAGAAATACTTTTCAGCTTCTGAAGACAAATGAGACGCAGATTAATAAGACTTACTACTTCTTGGCCAGACAGCCATCAATAGTGACATGCTTACATAGGTTCCTGCAGACACACATTATCCAATGGCTGGAATATCTTGTAAGCCCTTCATCAGGAGTAAGTCAGGCCTCTGTTCCAAGTCTTGGACATCTCCCCGGGGCAGAGTATGTAGAACTTGTCCGTCTTCCTACTTGGTTTCAGACCGTCCGATCTCTAACGGCGTTCTCCATCTGGGATCTGCAGAAATCCTTTCCTATTCTCAGGCTGGTGCCCCCGCTGAGAAGTGCGGCGTGCCAACCACAGCTTCCCCTTCAAGGCTATTTTCATCAATTATCCTGCTAGCTTTGCACCCTAGACTTTATATCCTGTCCTTGAAGACGGAGCACCTGCTTCCTGAAATGGAGACCTGCAGAGATCCCCCTTACTGATTTACTGGAAATATTTGCAATTCCAGCTTTGTATTCTCCATAATACGCAGGGCATCACCACATGTGACCCTTCGGGGACGTTCACACAGGGCAGAAATGCTGCGGGGTTTCTGAAGCAGGATATTCTACGGCAAACTTACAGCATTTCTGCATCCAAAGCCGAATCCGCAGCGATGGGGATTTCTGACTCTATTTGCATGCGGGATGGGGCAGACATTGCAGCCCAATTTTCTGTTGCCCATTTCCGCTACGTGTGAACGCACCCTTCTGCAGTTATGGTATGGAGGTGCAACGTAAAGGAATCTTCCGTGGAGGACTGCTTTGGGTTTATTTCCATTTTGTATTTATCCGTGTAAGGTCGGGTTCACACAGGCGGATTTGTATTACGGATTCCTCGATCGACGCCTGCTCGGGCGATCCACGGTAAACGCAGGCATTGAAAGGCATGCATTTTTGATTTTTCGTTCAGAATCGCCGGCACGAACTGCATATTCCGTGAGCGGTAGAAAAATCGTAGCATGTTCTATTTTGTCTATTTAATTACTATTGCAGATGAGCTGCGGGTACCCGCGTCATAGCTAAGCGGCGGTGCAGAAAATACAAAAAAAAGCTGCACTGCGCATGACCGCTGGCTAGCCTCCGCCGTCATCCCCAGTACAGGTATAGGAGATTCGAAGGGTCAACGGCCTAAAACAGAAACTATAAAACTATACATAAGTCCGTATTTACGATAAGTCTTTAATTATGGCGCACTGGGAAGGTTTATAAAAACTTGAGTCAACCAGAAGTGGCGCAGTCGTCCGCGAGCACCAAAAACAGGTCGGTGCTCTTATTAGAAGAGTCAAAGAAAATAGTGATCTATCGGTTACTGTGAGCAATCGCTTCACTTTACTCTTAGGCCTCCTGCACATAGACGTGCGCAAAAGTACATACGCTCAAGCGCATCATATTTGCAGACTTTTTGCGCATGCATCGACATATTTTACTGTACTTTTTGCGCCCGCAAGACATGTTTAGATACATGACAAACAAAAACGCACTGATTGAAATGGCCAATTAGCCTAATGAGTTCCAGACGGGTTCTTTTTCCTGCGCAATTGCACAGTGTTTCCAGTATCTCCTAGCATTGTGCGCACATTTGTGTATCCCCATTGACTCCTATGGGGACTATTGGTGCGCAAATGCAGGAAAAAAAAAATAGAGAATGCTGCGTTTTTTCTTTTTGCGCAATCGAAATGCGCAGGAAAATTATGTGCATGTGAAATAAATGGGTTCCATTCACTGCGTATTGTGCGCGCAACTACGCCCATATGAAGGGGGCCTGAGGCAAAGTATAAAGCTATACTTCCGTTTATGCAACAAACCAAACGATGCGAGACGGATACCACCGACGTATAGCGGATCTGTCAAGCGTCCCAACAGCACTATTACCGCACGCATAGCCATGCAACTGCCAAAGTCACGACTAGCCCTGGCCATTTAACCCTATAGATTCCGCCACTAATGAAGACCGTGGCATCTAGGGAGTTTGGAGAAGGAGGGTGCTTCCACCTTTATCCCATCAGCACCCCCACAACCAAACTAGACCCCCCATAACATTGACTTGCCAACGGTTGGCATGACAAAAGGGGGCCAAATTATGCCCTCAAGTCTGCCCATAAAAATAAAAATTGTGTAAAAAAAAAATAAAATAAAATTGCCAATAAATAGGAAAAACCCAAATAAACACAACATAACTGGTACCACTATGCTTGTAACAACCCACACCGTAGAGTCATTATGTCATCCATCCTGCAGCGAACACTAAGAAAATCTAAGTGACAATTGAGGATTTTGATCATTTCACCTCCCAAAAAACAATAACGAATAAAAAGTGATCAAAAAGTCTTATCCCATCCTGCAAAAGAAAAAAAAAAAAACAGGCCTTCACGCAGCTCCTTAAATGGAAAATATAAACGTTATCTGTCTGAACGCGGCCATGCTCTTTTTTTTTTTTCTATGATAAATGCTTTTATAGTGCAAATGTAGAAAAAAACAACAAAAAGTACATAAATTGTATTGCCCCATACAATAAAAATAACCAGTTACTTATACTGCATGGAAAACGCCGTTAATTAAAAAAACAAGTGCACAGCAAAATATGTCAACTCACGCCAAAGTAACAAGCCTATAGACAAGGGGACGTGGGCGGTGCGGGTTTATCTCTTGGATTATGGTCGATGCAAGAATAAAGAATGTAGATGAAAAAAAGCTTTTATTGTGCAGTAGAAGTATAAAAATAAAATATATTAGAATTGAGTTAAAAGGCTAAGTATGTCACTTATATCGAACCACGGATCTATGTCCAAATATAATACTAAATTATGCAAGAATTTGGGGGTTTGCAAGGCTCAGCTCCTAAAAAGTCTTAAAAAAAAAAAGATCAAAAGTTCGTATGTACCCCAGAATGGTACCAATAAAAACATCAACTCATCCCACAGAAAAAAAAAGCTTTCCCACCGCTCCGCAGATGGATGTATAATAAATAACTGGCTCTCTGAATATGGCGATCAAAAATACTATTATTGAGCAAAAATAGTAAATCATTAAATGGAAACAGTAAGATAGTATAACACATGTCCGTCCAGCACCGCCCATTGTCCTGCAATGTGGATCCAGAGGAAGGCAAAAAAGAAATCCATGAGGAAGGAGCCAATTTTCCTCATTTTAGGGGAAAAAAAATCTAACCCAAAATCTCCAAACCCCCAGTATATGGTTCTTACCCACAGAGTAAAGTAAAGATGTAACTCTAATGTACTCCTCACAGGTTATACATGCACCCACATGGGGGTGCAAAGAAAACTAGCACTTCTTAAACCTTTACACGAATGAACTCTAAAGGGCGTGGTTTCCAAAACCGGGTCACATTTGGGGGATTGCACTGTACCGAGTAGCTCAGGGTCTCTGTAAATGTGACACGGCGTCTGAGTCCTGCCATGTCCCCAAACAGCAGTTTATGTCCATATAGGGCATTACTGTATTTGGGAAAATTGTGGGCGATTGGTTCCTTAAAAATGGGTTTGGGATATTTTCTTCAAAAATCCCCGAAAATTAAAAGGACGCTTACAAAATGATGCCCACTGAGAATGGACAAGTAGAAAATGTTATTTATTAACTATTTTGCGTGGTATGAGTATTTACAGAAAGTGTTGAAACATTTTGCAAACAGCCTTACAAAGCAAAAAAATGTGAAAAATGAAGTTTCAAAAATTGCGAATGTTTCAACACTTTCTGTAAATTTAAGGGTTTTTTTTTTTGTTTTTATATAAACACATTAGACCAAAACTGACCATTAACAAAAGTCCAATGTATCATGATGAAGAATAACCTCAGAAGCACTTGGAGAAGTCAAAGCGTTCCAAAAAGTGTCAGACCTGGGTGCCGTGGAGAGGGGTTAATAATATATAGTAATACACATAAATGTATACCTACGTGGGAACGAAGCATAATACACAACATTTACCCCAAGATTACTGTAACCGCTCTGGGTGGTAAGTCTCTCTAGTACTCAGCGCCGGCGATGTTTGTATTGTACTTCGCGGATCCATTAGCAGCGCTAACATATATGCAATTTCCAAGACGCGAACGTTTCATTGCAAAAGTGTTTTTGCTGTCATCTCGCTTGATGAAATAAAGAATGTATGGGATGCAGATAGGTGTTTAGCATCGGCGCGGATGAAATAAGAGACACGTACAAACAATCAGAAGCTGTTGACACAAACACCACAGCAAATACATATTACCACGGCATCGTGACAAGTTTTGACAAGTATCACAGGCAGAAAATCACTTTAGAAAAGTTGCTTTGTGAACAAAAACTGCAGTAAAAAAAAAAAAAAAACCCGAATAAACGAGCCGATGTAGTATAGAGGATAAACACCTCCAGCGTGTAACAGGAGCGCCAGGCATATGCTTCTTCAGTTTAGTAAATCCATGCCCAGTTGCACACTGCCTGCCTGCAGATGAGGGGGCGGCGAGGGCTGCGTGGGAGAAAGCCACAGCAAGCTGCCACGTCCTCACAGTCTGCATGGGGAGAGAACAATCACTGGGAACATCACAAGGCGACAGAACCATCCGAGGGGTCACACAACCAGCAGGTGACCCTCGCACATCACTCCACAACACCTAGTCACCGGCTTATGGGCAGACCGGAGGTCCACTCCAACCAGAAAGTAAGACAGGTACCTATTAAAGAGACACTCAGCTACCTAGAGCCCTATAAGTTAAGCTTGAGTCCGGGGATGTAGGTTTTATACTTACCTGCCCCGCCGTTCCTCCGGTGTCAGCACCGAAACCCGCCGCTGCAATGCATTGAGCGGCGCACCAAGTGGTCCTCCCATTCTGACAGCTGGCATGCCGCTTGATGCTTTACAGCGCTGGTTTCAGTGCGGAGAAGGAAAGTATAAAACATACATGCCGCACTCAGCGGGTCACCAACTTTCAGCTTATTAGCTTAGTCATAGGGCTCAAGGGAGTTGACAAAGTCTGTTTAAGGCCGGACTGACACGGATGGGTTGGATTCCGCATGCAGCGGATTCCGGCTGTGGGCCCGGCCGATGACCCTTATTAAACTGCACTGCGGATGACCACGGCGGCTCACAGGCGGTCATGTGCAGTACAGTTTTTTTTTTGTTTTGCCCGTGCCGTCGCTTAGCGATGACACTGGTACCTGCGGATGGTGGGAGGCCATCCGATACTGCGGGTCGGTGGGCCTTCATTGACATCAATGGAGGCCGTCCACACAGATTCCGTGGTAAAATAGAGCACGCTGCGATTTTTATTCCAAGCACAGAATACGCAATTTATATCCGCGAGTGTGAAGGAAAAAAACCCAAAAAAAACGAAAGTTTATGCCTTTCAATGCCCGCGTTTTATTGCAAATCGTCTGTGCGGACAGCGATTGCGCAATCCGCAATCCAAACCCCGGATGTGTGAGAACTGCCTTAACGTGTCTTAATAAAGACGTGGCAGAGGCTGATGGCCACCAGGACAGCCTACCTTACTAAAGATGTGGCAGAGGCTGATGGACACCAGGACAGCCTACCTTAATAAAGATGTGGCAGAGGCTGATGGACACCAGGACAGCCTACCTTAATAAAGACGTGGCAGAGGCTGATGGACACCAGGACAGCCTACCTTAATAAAGATGTGGCAGAGGCTGATGGACACCAGGACAGCCTACCTTACTAAAGATGTGGCAGAGGCTGATGGACACCAGGACAGCCTACCTTAATAAAGATGTGGCAGAGGCTGATGGACACCAGGACAGCCTACCTTAATAAAGACGTGGCAGAGGCTGATGGACACCAGGACAGCCTACCTTAATAAAGATGTGGCAGAGGCTGGTGGACACCAGGACAGCCTACCTTAATAAAGACGTGGCAGAGGCTGATGGACGCCAGGACAGCCTACCTTAATAAAGATGTGGCTGAGGCTGATGGACACCAGGACAGCCTACCTTAATAAAGACGTGGCAGAGGCTGATGGACACCAGGACAGCCTACCTTAATACAGATGTGGCAGAGGCTGATGGACACCAGGACAGCCTACCTTAATACAGACGTGGCAGAGGCTGATGGACACCAGGATAGCCTACCTTAATAAAGACGTGGCAGAAGCTGATGGACACCAGGACAGCCTACCTTAATAAAGACCTGGCAGAGGCTGATGGACACCAGGACAGCCTACCTTAATACAGATGTGGCAGAGGCTGATGGACACCAGGACAGCCTACCTTAATACAGACGTGGCAGAGGCTGATGGACACCAGGATAGCCTACCTTAATAAAGATGTGGCAGAGGCTGATGGACACCAGGACAGCCTACCTTAATACAGACGTGGCAGAGGCTGATGGACACCAGGACAGCCTACCTGCTCTCTCAAGTCATACAACATACAGGTTATAAGCCACTAGCCGGTAGCGGCATCAAGGGACAATTGTTTTGGCGCAGATACTATTGTTACGGCACAAACTATAATCCGTACCTGTATTGCACTGAATTCCGGGTCCCATACGATTATCCGTATGGGTCCAGATAGACACAGTGGTACAAGGGTATATTAGAGATCGCACAATAGTTTGAAAAGAGGAAGGGTCACCTTTCCTCATTTTAGTAAATTATTGTATTCTGCATGAAGTATTGCTGGAGCACATTTTCTATGTTCCTCTGTTATTCCGCCTAGAAATGTAAAAATAAATAGTCAGCTGGATGCCATCAATTTGGGATGGGGGAGGGGGGGGGGTCCAATTCAGTCAGATACTGTCAATCAGCGCTGGCAGTGTTGGTAAGTGAAATGGTAACATCCAGTTGTCAATTTATTCTGAACATTTCTGATGCAATAACTGAAGGCCCATTTACACGCAACGATTATCGCTCAAAATTCGTTTAAACGATGGCATATGAGCGATAATTGTGATTTTAAGGTGAGCTTAAAATCCACTGTTCAGGCGGAGAGCGATAACAGGGACCACACACTGTGTTCTCAGCGGGAGTTGGAGATTACATTGTATTCTGCCGACAGCCTTATGCGAGAACAATGCAGCTGTGTGCAGAGCCAGCCCCCATGCTTTGCTCTGCAAACTGATCCCGAAGGTCCTTTTACATGTAAATGAAGCTAATAAAGTGTTAATGGACGTTAGTGTCCATTAACACTTTATGCAAAATGATCGCTAAAACTGTCAATCTTTCAATCATTTCTAAGATTGTCTTTGCGTGTAAATGGGCCTTAAGGAACGGGCACGATGCAGAGCTGTAAGAGAAGACGCTCCAGCATGGTGGTAATGGAATGATTATCGCTAGTGAATGGAGACGGAGCGAGCCGAGGATCGTTCCAGCCCTCCCGCGTTCCGTTCATAGTAAGCAGACGGTTGTTCATAAGTGTTTACATGAGCCAATTCACTGATTGCTTTTTGTTTGGTTTTCTGCATGCAGACACTGAACGACAAACGGCTTCTCTGGCGATTATCGGCCGGTGTAAAAGCACCCTTAAAACAGAAAAGTTTTCTTTAAGTGGTTCTTCATACGAGATTCACTTTAAGGGGTGTTCCAATCGGAGTCAATCTTGGCAGAGATTGGAATAACCATCAGAATGCAGCAGGAATTCCTAGAAACATCCAATCTGGCTGTTCTACACGGTTTCAGTAACTCCCATAGAAGTGCGTTGTCCAAGTAGTGCAATTCGCTGGGCTACCCCGATTCCATAACTCTATGGCACTTACAAGAACAGTCAGGTTAGCGGTTACCGTAACCCTGCCGGTCCGAATTGGAGGGGGGCAGTTTTCATAACGGGTGGCACCAACATCTCTAATAGACTTGTGAATAGGCCATAAATGTCTGATATGAGAATGCCCCTTTAATGTACAGCTTTCCATTCAGCAGCGTCCTGGTATAATATATAGCGTTGCATATTCGAGTATGCATAAACATCCTCCGGCACACATGCAAACATAGGTATGGTACCTAATTAGCGGAGCATTATGAGCCTTGCTTTTGTACACAGTGTGCCTGTTAAGTTCAATGGCTAGACAGCTGTGTAAAAAGCACATTAAGCACTGCTAAAAAGCGCCCTTAGAGAGGATTGCGTACTGCTAATTGTAAGGTTTTCTTACAGTAATCACATAATGTTAAAATTTTATGCAAGCGACCCAAGATTTACTCAAATTGATATCAGCTTTTGCTCAGTGGGGCAGAAATTGAACAATTAAATGCTGAAGTTATGGGACTAGCAGGTATTTGTGCACTTCAAGTAAAAGCGCGTGGCGCCGCGAATAAAGAGCTCCGAATATGATTCTTATTGTCGCTCTTGTCGTACGTACTAATGATATAGGAGAAACTAGGGCTTTATTTGGAAACAGTGAATGATACAACATATTGATTTTAAGATATAACCCCCTATTCATCACAGTAATGACCGTGTTTCCTCGAAAATAAGACCCTGCCGTATGTTCATTTTTGCCCCAAAAGAGGCGCTAGGCCTTATTGTACTTACCTAGCAGCTGGGTCCAGGTCCTCCCCCCCCCCCCCCTGGATTGATTGGTTCTTCGACTGCTGCTCAGCCAATCATAGCCATCACATTGGTTCTACGACTGCTGCTCAGCCAATTAATGCAGTTCTGAAAGAACCAATCACAGCCATCGCTTCCTGGAGGCAGGAGTTATGAATCCCGTAACCAGAAATAAATGTTGTACGAGGGGCCAAAGACTGCAGAAACCACTGGAACTCTGGAGAGCAGCAGGAAGGGATCTGGGCCAAGCCTGCTAGGTAATGTATTCTTTTTTTTTCTGTAGTGTAACTAGGGGTTATTTTCAGGGTGGGCTTATATTTCAAACCTTGCGGAAAATCCAAAAGTCCTAAAAAAAACAGGGCAGGGCTTATTTTTGGGGGAAGTCTTATTTTTGGGGAAACAGGGTTGTAGTTTTATTATGGAAACAAAGCAGTGGCCTCCTAAATTATTTGGAAAATCAGCTCTGGTAGACAATGTAGTGCTAGGTGTAGAAAGAAGTTTCAGACCTAGTACATACCTGTTACTGCAAAGATGGTCATTTACCAATATGTGGCCACATTGTCCAAAACCAACCTTAGAGACCAACCACTATCTTTTTTTTTTTTCACGTAGGAGTTCGGAAGTGTCTTCTGGCCTGACAGCGGGTCTCCGAACCCAAACTCCAAGCATCATATGCATGTATGATGCTCAGACTTCATGTCCGGAGACCCGTTGTCAGGCCGGAAGACACTTCCGAAATCCTACGTGAAAAAAAAAAAAAAGGCAGTGGTTGGCTCCTTACTTATAATTTAGCCATTTATGGCATCCTAAGGTTAATGATGCTCGGCATAGTTAGTGGGTCACGAAGAAGAGGACGCCAACGAACGCGCTGGCTGGACGCAATGAAGGCGGATACAAACATCCAACATGGAAGAACTGAAAGAAGCGGTCATGGATAGGAAAGCATGGAGAACGACGATCCATAAAGTGACCGAAAGTCGGCCTTGATTGAACAGATAATCATGATCATCAAAGTTAATTAACCTCTCCCCCCAAATGAGTGCTCCTCATGTCTTCGCTTACTGTGCACAGTACGGGCCAGAGGGATCATATGTCCTCCAGAAGTGCTCTTAACCAGTAACAGAAAACTGCTACTATTTCCACCCACTTGGCAAATTACAGTCTTCGGAAACTAAGGCCACCAAAGTAGGTTCAAGTCCTGTTCCTGACTTGCACTTCACGTCGCACTCCAAGTCTGTCTTCATACTGCTAGTAAACTGGGGAAGGTACTTCTGACAACGGAGGGCTACATGACACCTTCTTGGGTTTCAATCGGCTCTGTAAGACGCACCAGATGATAAGACGCACCTAGGTTTGGGAGGAGGAAATATTTGGACCTCCCCCAGGGCCTTTATCTCCTAGTGCAGGGGATAGCAGAAAGCGATTAAGGGCCATTATATCCTTTCCTTTCTCATCCACAGCAGGAGCAGTGGAGCTCTGTAACAGTGGGGCTCGTGGTACGGCGGGTGGAAGGGAGTCAATTGATTGGTAGAGGCAGAGGAGCAGCAGCAGTTACCGCCGGTGCTCATCACCAATCAGCGGTATGTGCGGATGGCAGTGTAGAGGAGGAAGAAAACTGCTCCTCCCCTGCAATGGAGCAGACCGGCCGGACATGCAACGTGCGATCCTGCGATAGTGCCGGCCAGCTTTAATTTCAGCTTGTTCGCTCTATAAGACACACTGACTTCCCCTAACTTATAATACATAAATACAAGCATAGAGCAGGACAGCCCAAGGCATATCTCTGTGAAAGCTTCTGAATGAACAGAAGACTAAAAAGCAATGGCCTTGATAAAGTCATAAACCTTCCAGCCCCCGTGATTTGCCTGTGCCAGTCTTCCCGCATTATGGGGTACAATACGGTCTTTAAGTCCCGCTTCACCACCCCATGCAGTGCTTTATCGGTAAAATGCCGGGCAGCTGAGCAGAAATGCAATGGCCCCCATTAGAGATGAGTGAATGCGCTCGTTTAGGACAATTACTCAATCGAGCATCGCTTTTTTCGAGTAACTGCCCACTCGGGCGAAAAGATTCGGGGGGCGCTGGGGGGAGCTCTCTCCCCCCCACTCCCCACCGCAACCCCCCCGCTCACCCCCGGCGCCCCCCGAATCTTTTTGCCCAATTAGGCAGTTGCTCGAAAAAAAGCGATGCTCGATCGAGTAATCGCTCTAAACGAGTACGTTCGCTCATCTCTAGTCCCCATTATAGTCAACGGGATCCGTTCGGCGCTGCTTGGTTCCAACATAACACAACCTGTTCAACCAGGGGATTCCCGGACGGAGCAGGAAAACGGATCCCCGCTGCAGATGTGAGAGCAGCCTTATCTCTACGGTCTCACCCTGGGTCTTTCAGGTCTGCCGACAGGACATAGCGTTGCTGTTTTCACAGCACTTGAAGCATCTGAAATTGGGTGTTTTTGTGGCATACACCTTTTATAATTGCAACCTTTTAAAAGGCCGTGGCAATTTGACTAATCGCATATAAAAACCTCATATATCAGGCTGCAGATTTCCATCAGCGCAGCAAAGACCATAATCTCAGCAGACTAAACAAAACACAGTTTTAGGAAAACATGTGCACACTTTATTAATCCCTCCAATACAGTAGGTCAGCGGGGTGCGGGTCCGTTCGCAGGGAGCTCAGACAGCTGTATTATTAATAAGTGCCTCTCTGAAGTAAAACTGGCATTTGTATTCCGGATTAGCTTGCAGAGAAGCGGTGGATGCATACCAATAAACCCCAAGCTCGGTCTGCGGGTACTGGCGTTACTAACGCACCGGAGATCATATGCTGGGGAATAACCAATCTATTACTCCATGCCTGTTTGTACAGCCCCGGCTTCTTGGAATATGGAACAGACAAATCAAAGTTCTCTCATTCTTTTTCATGTCCGATCAGCGTGTTCTACGGGGCCGGGCCATTTTACGTGATCTTGGCATACATCTCTGTAGTATTTCTGGACACATTTACTTGCAAACTCGCTAACAAAGGCAACAACGAAGAAAAAAGAGAGAAAAACAAACTTACTAAGCAAAATGTGACAGCATTCTGTCCCCAATAGTGCTCATAAATGGAGTCTACAGTGCATGTTTAATGTAGGATTATGGATTTCACACCAACCAACAAAGCAGTATATTATCATATAATCCACCAAATGTATTAAAGGCCGAACCCGGCCCGCTGCCCCACTTTATGTGGCCTACCGGCTGTGCAGCATTCCCCTCACCCAGCCTGCAGCGCCAGACCAGTGGCGGCAGTGCAATCTGACTGCTGACCCCTTCTTCCCCTGCGGTGTCTACGTGCGCCGTTCTGTACACAGCACTGACGCCAAAGGGAGAGGTCAGCAGCGCCCACCACCAAACTACAGCTGCAGGCTGGGTGAGTGGAAAGCCTGCACAGGTGCTGGCCGGCCATAGACCAATAGTGAGGCCACTACTGGGACTACTGTGGGGGTCACTTATTATGGATGGGGCCAATATGGGGGACACTATGACTACTAGGCCACCTATGTAAGAGACACTTATCACTGAGGCCACGATGGCGGACACTATTACCACTGGGGCCACTATTATTAAAGGGGCCACTATGAGGGACACTATTAGTACTACTGCTGTATATAGTAAACACTGGATCCGCACTCCGAGAACTCAGAGTACTGAGAGACGGAGGATACACGCGGCTCCCCAGCTGACTGGCCCAGCAGGACACCAGGGAACTATAAAGGCATTTTGCACTATAGGCTTATCTGGATAAGGGGTGTAGTGGAGATCCTACAAACAGGATCTTCACTAAACACCGGGTGAGTTATACTTGATCATAACAGTACGTTGTTGTTTTTGGACCTGTTCACTCGTGAAGCGCTATCCTGATTTTTTTTACACTATTAGTACTACGACCACTATGGAGGTAACTAGGACGGCTCGTTCACATGACCAGAAGTGCATTTTGGTTGACCAAATCCGCAGTGTATTTGTGTTACTGAAAATCTCCTACCCCTGCATGTTTTTCAGCCGCTCCGCGTGTTTTTGCGTGCAAACATATACTGCGTATTTGCGAACGTAAAAAAAGAACACAGATGGGCCAATTAAAATGGTGTACAAATACACAACTTCCCTACATATTTGCGCCAGCCCATTCACTTTAATGGCCTACTGCGGTGTGTAATACGCACCAAAACAGGTCCTGCTGCGTATTTTTTCACAAGCTCACACACCACGTGAAAATATACGTTCATGTAAACAAACCCATTGAGATCAATGGGTTCTATTCACTACATATTATGCATGCAAGATTTGCGCAAGTAATACGCTGATGAAGATCGTGTGAATAAGCCCTTGCTATACAGTCTTACAATTACAATCGGCCCTTCGAAGACAACCATAAGACTAATGTGGCCCTCGGATCTCAGTGTTATGGATCATAAAACGTTGCCCAATTATCAGTATGCAAAACTGGGCAAAGAACGCCATTACAAGGTTGGCTGCACTACGGATTACCGCTAATTGCCATGCTTCCATGTACAGGCACCCTAACGAGACATTCTGTCCGTATTAGGACATATGGACCTCATAAACCGGGTGCCCTACCGGGAACGGTAAGCAATGGCAGAAAACCTGGCAGAAAACCTGCAGCGGATTGGACGAGGAATCCACACCGGATTTGGCATTCAATGCCAAATCCGTGTCCAATTACCTTCAATGGCAAAAAAAGGGACCTGCCATTTCTCGGCACGGATGTCATGCTGCTTCTGTGCCAAATCTGCATGTGGATTTGCCCATTTAAAAAGACTAAACCATTGTGCAGATTGGCGGCCATGGAATTAAATAGCCAAGGCAGAAGTACAAGGTTTTTAGCGGAGGAATCCACACAAACAAAATCTGTTGTATTCCACCGTGGGAACAAACTAGAAGTTTTCAGGGACTCCCAATAGGGATGCCCCATCTGTAGGCTAGGCAATCAATAGGAGGTGAGTACATGTTGTAGTGGCTACAAGATTACAGGAATCACTAAATGGATGGGGCGCCCTATTGTAGATACTGTCAAATCAATGAGGAAAATGGGAAACAAAGAAACTAAAACATTTAGTGAGTCTGTCAGCTGGAAGAAACTGTCCAAACTGCAGGCATGGTGTTCTAGAGCAGGAGGGGCTGAGCAGACGGATATACAGTTTTATGGGGAAATATGGCATTAACTTTTATTCATTTATATCTCTGCTCATTCAGAGCTGAACAGTCCAGTGGGCGGAGCTATCAGCGATTGGCAGCTAGCCCTGTATGTACAGTCCTATGCAGATACCCATAGAGGACCGCCCACTGGACTGTTCAGCTCAGAAGACGTAAAGGCTTAAATGCATAAAATACAAGATAGGCTACTTTCACACGGGCTTCTTTTCCATCAGATTTTCGGACCCAAAAATTTAAAAAGTCGTTCCGAAAATGGTACGGAGAAAGCACCCATTCATTTGAATGGTTATATGCACATTAGTGAAAAGAAAAAAAAATCGCAGCATGTCGTATTCTTGTCGGACTTTCGGCCGATAATAGCAACTGTCAATGTAGTGTGTTCAGCACATCGGACAGCGTACAGACGGGATGTCCGAGTGCTGTCTGATGCGAGATGCGCCTTATACGACTCTATTCACATAAAACTATATATGAATCTGCTCCTCCTGCTCCATAACATCATGCCTGCAGTTTGGGCAGCGACTTCTAGCTGAAGGATTAAATCATTAGGGTAAAATAACCCCTACAAGTATAAAAAATACATGAAGTGGCTGCATAGGCGAAAATACCGCCATGAAACACCAAAGAGGTCAGCATTGGAATCCTTATTATTTGGAGGATTTCTGTCTTAAAGGATGGTTATACAACCGATGGATACCAAAGAATTAAGTGCATTGGTGCATGTAATACAATCTATCAACCATAAATGTACCCTCAAAGCTTGCCCCTAACCAGCAATATTGAAGCAGCACAACCACCCTGATAGAGGTGACCCCCCAAATACCTCAGGAACCTAAACGTGATCCCCCTGAACAGAGTCCCTCTTCGTTAAAACTCCTATTCCTATGCATTTTGCCAGATGGGCCCTGGCGATCGTTTAGTGTAAATGCTTGTCCCGACTAAACGACAAACGAGAATTCGTTTACTTCTCATTCAGCTTCTGCATGCGGAAAACCAAACGACGTATAGTTCTGTGTAAACAGGCAGTCGTTCACTGATAAAACTGCCTGTTTATTGTGGAGGCCAGAACGATCCCGACCCGATCTGCCTCTATTCACCTAGGAATGGTCATTTTCATGTAAAAGCACAGAAACAATTATTGCTGGGATGGCATCAGCACCCAACAGGTCGTCCCGTGTAAAAGGGCCCTTAGACTTACACCTTCAGCCATCGTCTGAGGTGTCAAATAGACATCTACTATGATAGACGAAGCTTGGGAAGGTGCCCACACTCCTTTCTAGAGGGAGCTTTAGTCTAAGATGGGTCATTGAACGTCCACCGTCCACCAATTATATAAAGTAGGCTCTCATCTGAGCTTGTAGATTGAAGCCCCGTGATTGAGGTCATTTCAGCATATGATGTTCCCCTGTACGGTCATAGGGTTTCCTAATGATCCTCGTGGGTTCTTTCTAAGCTGCGTAGATTGTGACTCACTGTGATGTAAGTGCCTAATAAACCTACGTCTGCAGTACGGATCTCACCACCGTGTGTCACCAACCACTGCGGGAAGATACCATGCACGTCAGATACAGAGACCTCTATTCCAAGGGTGGTACGGTACATTTATTGTAAGGCGTATCACTAGTGCAATATGCAGAGAATAGAATCCATTCCTTCACTTGCGCACCAAAATCCGCATAGAAGTCAAGGGGGATGCGCAAATACTGCAAAATACGCTAAGAGACGCATAAAACACTCGGTAATTGCGCAGGAAAAAGAACCCATCTGGAACTCATTAGACTAACTAGCTTCTGCAATCAGCATTTTTGGAGCATGCAAATGCACATGCCTTTTGCGCTGAAAACGTTGAGTAACATATGCCGATGCGCGTGCAAAAAAAGGATTGTTGGTTCTGCAGTAACACTGTGTGATGCCAGCATGGAGAGATGGCCATGTGTGTGAGCGCTCGGTCCTAGGGGGGTTCTGGAAGCAGCTGAACATAAACGAGTGAGATGGGGAGACCTCGTTTAACCTCACGAGATAATGACTTCACGCCGTGAATATCGCACTCACCTACGCCATGTCTAGAACCATCGGCTCACCCGGACAACCCATTTCTTGAATGAAGCCAGACAAGCAACAAGCTGGCCAACAGAGTGCGGTGAGCAGTTTACACGGGAGGCCGCCGCCTCGGGCTAACTTTTGATTTTTCACAATCCAGCTGCCATAACTTCTTTGTGTTTTCCCATGAGTGTCGGGGTGGAGGGGCTTGTTTGTTAGCTTTTACTTTCCAACGGCACTATTTTATTATTTTGGGGTCCATTTATTGACTATTATTACATTTTTGGGGCAATGGGAGGAAACAAAACAACATTTCTTTTGTGTCCGGGTTGTTACTTACAGTGCTAATAAACATCTGCTATATATTTTGGTACGGTGTACTTCTTTAAGCCTTTCCGTTGTGTCAGTCACAGCCAAGCTCTGGCAGCGGTGGCGCTGGAACAGCGCTGTGCCCATATGATCATCAGGACATAGGACGTTGTGTACCGGCTACACATGCAGGTCTCCTGCATTAAAGGGGATGTCCTCTCACTTGACAACCCCAATTCAATAGGGCTGAAGGGGTTAAAATAATAAACTGAAACATACTTAATCCTCTGTAGCCACCAGGATCAAGCACTGCAGCCTACTGTGGTCCCGGTGGTGCAGCCTGGCTGTGGTCCCAGTGTTTGTTTTGATCGCCGACATCACAGTTACTCAGGTGTCGGCTGCAGCATCAACGCTCGTTCTCCTGGCATTGATGCCAGGGAGTTCAGGAATGGGATGCCGCAGCCTCTTATTGGCTGCAGCAGTCACCTGAGTACCCGTAACGTCGGCGCTCACAACAACCACCAGGACCACAGCAGGGCTACAGCATTTGATCCTAGCATAAGTGGAGGGGTAAGTTATGTTTCAATTATTTTAACCCCTTCAGCCCTATTGAAAAAAGGTTATACCAGAATCAATTTTTATCACCTATCCCTAGGATAGGCGATATAAGACTGATTGCTGGGGATCTCTCAGCTGACACCCCCAACTGGTCCTGAGGGGGTCCAGTGCTCCCCTTCTCCCCATTGTGGGCTTACTACATTCCCCCATGCAGTGAGGATGAGATTGAATGAAGTAACAGTCACGCATGTATACACGATGCCACTGCATTCACTTTCAATAGGGATGACGGAAAAAGTAGAGTACAAGCACTCAGCTATTTCCATCTGCCCCATTGAAATAAGGCACCCTGTCAACAGGCGTTGCGGTATCCCGCGGCGGATCTCTGCTGCGAGAGCCGCCGCCTGGGAGCAGGAGCCGGCAGACGGATCTCCGCCGCCAGCCTATTGGACAGATAGGCTGATCGCGGAGAATCGCGGCAATTCGCAGCATGCTGAGAACTGCTGGCTGCGAGCGGAGAATCGCAATGGTTCTCCGCTGGTGGACACGGGGCGGCGCTTTCCATAGCAGCGCTATGGAAAGCTTCAGACGGCGTAATTTGCCGGCGATTTACCGCAGGCAAAATCACACCCGTGGACAGGGGGCCTTAATGGAGTGGTGGCTATGCATGCCCAGGTATCGCCCCTCTACTAAATCTGACACCACTGTGGGTGAGAAAAGTGACTAAGCAGTGATGAGAGGAGGGGGACATGGGACCCCTATTCTGAAGATTGTTGGGAATCTCCCCTACTAATCAAACCTTTGTCATCATTACTATGCATAGGTGATAAACGATGATTTAGGTACAACCTCTTTAAGCTAGTACCTACAACAGTGTTCCCCAACCTCAGTCCTCAGGGACCCCAACAGGTCATGTTTTCAGGATTTCCTCAGTGTTGCACAGGTGATGTAATTATTGTCAGTGCCTCAGACATTGCCACATGTGTTCTTACTATAGGCTATCCTGAAAACATGACCTGTGAGGGTCACTGAGGACTGGAGTTGAGAAACACTGACCTACAATAATGGCCATGCCCCTTCTACTTTTAACTTGGAGATCTGCAGACAGACGGGTCATAAACTGGAATTTACCTTAAAAGGAGTTTTCCAGTACGAACTTTTTCTCTACAGTCCACTATCAGTCAACTTTATACTGACCTCTACAACGTTTCCAGACCTGGCCCTTGGTTACATCAGCCCGTGGAACCTGATCATTGCTCACTACTCGCAATGTACATTTCATCAGCAATGACATTGCATACATGACTCAGGTCTGCCATGGTTTTCATAACAGCATATATTACATGTACATTTATCAACATACTATTTAGTTACCACATGGGAGGTGCACTGGGCAGGGATTGGGGTGACTAGAGGGGTAGTAAGCAGAAATTGGTGGAGCTAGAAGGGTAGTGGGCAGGGATTGGTGGAGCTAGAGGGATAGTAGGCAGGGATTGGTGGAGCTAGAGGGATAGCGGGCAGGGATTGGTGGAGCTAGAGAGATAGCGGGCAGGGATTGGGGTGACTAGAGGGGTAGCAAGCAGAAATTGGTGGAGCTAGAAGGGTAGTGGGCAGAGATTGGTGGAGCTAGAAGGGATAGCGGGCAGGGATTGGTGGAGCTAGAAGGGATAGCGGGCAGGGATTGGTGGAGCTAGAGGGATAGTGGGCAGGGATTGGTGGAGCTAGAAGGGATAGCGGGCAGGGATTAGTGGAGCTAGAGAGATAGTGGGCAGGGATTGGTGGAGCTAGAAGGGATAGTGGGCAGGGATTGGTGGAGCTAGAGGGATAGTAGGCAGGGATTGGTGGAGCTAGAGGGATAGTAGGCAGGGATTGGTGGAGCTAGAGGGATAGTAGGCAGGGATTGGTGGAGCTAGAGGGATAGTAGGCAGGGATTGGTGGAGCTAGAGAGATAGTGGGCAGGGATTGGTGGAGCTAGAGAGATAGTGGGCAGGGATTGGTGGAGCTAGAGAGATAGTGGGCAGGGATTGGGTGGAGCTAGAGGGATAGTAGGCAGGGATTGGTGTGGTAGAGGGGTAGTGGACAGGGATTGGTGTGGCTAGAGGGATAGCGGGCCTGGATTAGTGTGGCTTGAGGGGTAATAGACAGGAATTGATGTGGCTAGAGGGGTAGTGGACAGTGATTAGTGTGACTAGACGGGTAGTGGGCAGGCATTGGTGTGGTAAAGGGGTAGTGGGTAGGGATTGGTGTGGTTAGGTAGTGGACAGGGATTGGTGTGGCTAGAGGGGTAGTGGGTAGGGATTGGTTTGGCTAGACAGGTAGTGGACAGGGATTGGTGTGGCTAGAGGGGTAGTGGGTAGGGATTGGTTTGGCTAGACAGGTAGTGGACAGGGATTGGTGTGGCTAGAGGGGTAGTGGACAAGTGCAAAGTAGCCTGACATTGCAAGTGGCTGAACTGGTGACATGCCCTAAGGCTGGCAGCCACAGTGGCTTTATATATTGAATCTTCCCCCATAGAACTAGGTATCAATCTGCTGCTCTATAACATGATGCCTACAGTTTGAACAGCATGTTCTAGCTAACAGGTTCACTTTGATTATGTTTACACAACCTAATAGACTGTATGAATGATTTTTTCAAGTCTTGAACAACTCATAGGTATACTTGGAGTCACAATAGATACATATCATAAACGGATACATTTCATGGCCCACAACCCTAGAGAACTGTTTGCTTGTAACTATTTCGACCCAATAAAAGGCTGTAAATACCAGTGCTGGCTAAGCATGTAATTTTTCTATTAAATCTCGGGCGCTCGCTTCCACGGGCAGTACAGATGCCAAGCCAATATGAAAGCTCCCTTATTCCTGTGGTTTAGTGGTTTGCCAATATAAGTGGCATTACACGGTCGGCTCATAGTATAAGATGAAGAATGACACAAGTGCATAAATGCAAACAGAAGACCACAAACGTACATGCCAGAGGATCTAACATAAACACAATGTGCTGGTGATGAGAAAGCGACGGCGTCTGCGGCATCCTGTGCGCAGGAGCCTGTCAGCTACCGGGAACCAAAACATCGGCCCATCTGTTAGAAGGCAGCTGCCTGCTTCCAGAGAGGCTCAGAGGAAGACACAAACATACGTGTCAAGTACAACTTCCTTCTTCGAACACGTCACCGTCTTACCAGATCCATTAGGAGTACTGGAGTACCAGAGCAACTTGGTACTTGCAGAATAAACTTCTCGGCCGATATCGGGCCCGCCCGGGTGATTACAGCCTACAAGCCTATGCACACGCTGCAGTCAAAAAGTGGGGCAGGACTGCAACGTCTCCATGTAGCCTAAGGCTGCCTGCACACAAACGGATCGGCATCGCGGAATCCGCACCGCAGCAAACACCGCCCGTAGCTGGCTATGGGAAATCAATTCTTCCTGCGGAGCGGAGGGAAAAATCGCAGCATGCTCCATTTTCGTTCGGTGTCCATTGTTTCGTTGAAGGCAATGGAAGACGTCCGACCCGCGGCCCGTCCGTAATTGACATAGTGGACAGGTCATGGATTCCGCGTCCTCGCCTAGTGACGGTGCGGGAAAAATAACCATTTAAAAAAAAAAAATCTGTACAGCGCATGTATGATGGCGGCTCACTGCAGCCGTCCGCAGTACAGATGAAAAGGGAAAGAGACCGGTACGTGCGGGATGCCAGCCGGGCACAGGGTCGGATTCCTCTGCGGGCTCCTGCATCTGGATCTGTTTCTGTGCTGGCGGCCTAATAAGACTAAAGCCATGTTTAGACAGCCGGATGCAAGTTGCCATCTGGTATTGGTGGAGCCATGGTCTGCCACGTGGCAACATATATAAATAGAAGCATGTCTGTTCACATGTGAAGCCGACCGCTCCCTGACCATTGCTTCGTTTGCCCTACTTTTCTCCACAATCTCAGGCTGCGTTCACACGGGCGAGCGCGATATCGGGCAGAGAAATGGTTTTCATGCCGATGCCAGGCGTTTTTCATTCAAAAATGCCTCATATCGCTTCTGTAAAACGCGATCCTCAGGCGTGTTTCACGTGTGTCAGTGGATGGCATTGGGGGACGTCACATGACACTCGCATGCGCACCCCGCAGTGTGATCGCAAGGTACCAATGGGATCCCATGGCAGCCGAAAGCCTGGCAAAGGTCTGTCCGTCTATGAGCCGCCACCTCTGGCAGAGTGTAATGGGCTGCTGGCACAGACTTAGTGGAGGGCACTACATAAGTAAGGGCTCCTTCATGCTGGCAATCGCAAAATCGCGGAGAAATCGCAACTTTTTTTCCGGTGATTTTTGAGCGCCAGCGCTGCTTTTTCTTGCACGTTTTTATCACGCGATTTTGTCACGCTTTTTTTGCGCGCCCGTTAACCCTTTCCAATCCAATTTGTATCCTGGTTTTCCTAGGGGGCTTACTCTCTTTCTGCCGTTATACAATGGCGCCATCTGCTGGCTAAAGCCAGTACTGCATGAGGTGACACGTTGGATAGGCTCCGACAGTAGAGAGGCTGGCAATATACAGTAAGAGAACCCCGATGGACGTCTTCCAACATCAGAGCTGTACAGCCTTAAATCATAATGTCTTCAGGAGGTCAGACAGTGGATTGGAAAGGGTTAATAGGCATCGCAGGAAAATCGCAAGTTCGTGTTTTTTCGCTATACGATAAAAAGGAGGCTCCATAGGGAAACACGGGAGATCATTAAAAAAAATAGAGCAAAAAAAAAAACGCATAATGCCGAAAGAAAGGACACGGCGCAATTTTTTTTTCTCACAACACGGCATGAGTGAAAACATCGCAAGTGTGAAGAAAATCATTGGTTTCATAATTCCGGGTTTTTACTCACTCTTGCATCGCACGAAAATCGTGCAATTTTCTCACCAGTGTGAAGGCGCCCTGAGGCTTTCACATCTGCGCTGGAAACTTTGTTCGGAGGTTCGTCGCAGATCTGTACCAAAAAAAACGAAGAAAAAAGCGCTGCGTGCATAAAATGCCGGACAGCTGAGCGGAAACCAAACAGACCCCGCAAGAAAAATAGCGCAAAAAAGGTCAATAAAGTAAAAAAAATATATATATTTACAAATTTTTTATCACAAACCCCATTTAAAATGGATAAAATACCCCCAAAATGCCACACAGAATCGGTATTACCGCGTTCATAACGTCCCAAACAATGAAACTACGTTATTTGTCGCGCACGGTGAACGCCGTCAAAATTATTTTTAAAAAGCTCCAAAATTCCTATTTTTCTTTTATTTGCCTCCCCCCCAAAAAAGCAATCCGTGCCCCTCAGACGAATACCAATAAAACTGCCAGCTCTTCGCGCAAAAAATAAAGCCTCACAGCGCTGCGCACCGGGAAAAACAACACCGCTGTCCATCTTAGACCGCGGCGATGAGGGAGAGCCCATGGGTTTTCTTAAAAAAAATCTGTTTTTATAGTGTAAAAAAAAGTTGTAAAAAATTAAAAATAAAAAAATAAAAAGACTGTAAACTTAGTAATCGCAGCGCTGAGCAGATAAAGGTATTTGTTTTTTTTTTTACCAATGCCGTAAAAACAAAAACGCCAAAACAACGGTGGAATTTCTTGCCTGTTTTTCTATCTTTTCTCAAAAAAAAAAAAAGTACAATTCGTCCCACCAAAACAAAAACAAACAGACCCCCATATAGATCCGTCAGCCTGTTATATATATATATATATATACAGTGAGCAGCCTGTTTGGAAGAAAAACCCGGCCGGTCACTAAAGGGTTAACGAGCATGTCACATTTGTGGAAACCCCCTCTAAGTGCCAGCCCTGATGTGACGCGTCGGGGCCCAGTGCGCCCCCCGGAGGGCAGCGGTGACGGCGCTCACTGCAGGGCCTCCCCCCTACCCCAGTATTACCGGAGAGCCGAGGACGGGTCATCCCGAGGACGTGAGCCCGGCACCGGGCAGCCTCCGCCAGCCGGGATCCGTGTGTCAGGCTTAGCTGGGATCCTCCCCCGCCAGGTCTCCATAGCAACCGTAGCCACAGCCGGGCCGGCCCCTGCCTGACGCAAGCAGTGTCACCGCACGTCCCCTGCCGGTGTCCCGGGGGTCATCTGTAGGACATGGCCCGGGGCCGCAGCTGCTGCACACCTCTTCCCTGTTTACACTTCAGACTCCACAGCCAAAAAGAGGGACAATCCACCGGCGGTTTGGGAAGACGCGCACCATGTCTTCTGCGGAAATGACATTACGGAAAGGTCGCGTATTCCGCGTCATCGCCTGGCGACGATGTGGGAAAAGCCGGGATTAAAAAAAGAAACCGTACTGAGGATGTCCGCCAGCTCGCCGCATGGACCGTCCGCAGTACAGCGATTTCCCAATCTCGCGGGACAGAAACCATCGCAGATGGGACTGAAGCCGTTGAAACGCACGGGCTTCATAATTCTGCGTTTTCACTCGCTCTCACATCGCGCAATTTTTTTTCACCAGTGTGAAGATGGCCTACGGCCGGGCTCACAGCTGCGGGATTTCATTGCGTAATAGGCGGTGAACGGCGGCAAGGGAAGTACGTAGATTCATTGTATATAATGAGCGTGAAAAAAAAAAAAAGGATGCGGCGTGTTGTATTTTTACCGCGGATCAGGCGCGATAGAACCCATCGTTCTCTGTGCACGTGTACAGAAATGCTGCACATACACAATTACATACGTGTGCCGTTTATACGCATGTTGCTAGGAAACGATACAAGTTTAAAAAATCCAGGAAGCCGGGGCGTGACAGCGTGCGCGAGATGCGTCGTCATACGCAAATCCCAATGGCGGTGATGCGCAGCTCCACGCACCTGCGTTCAACCACACGCTCATGTGAGCCTAGCGCACACAGCGACCGCGACGTATCTACCAAAAACCGCAACCATCTGAAACGCTTGTATGAAGGAGGCCTTACATCTTCACCTCTGACCCCCATGCAGAGGTCAGCTCAGCCGTTCTGACAGCGGCTGGAGGATCAGCAGATCGACGGGGATCCAAAGCGGCTGACTTGTGTCCCCCCTCTGAAGAGCTTCTGTGGTACGGTCCATGACACAGGAATTATGTGGACTGAGAACATAAAGCCAAGTTAGTGGGAGCTGGTCAGAATGAGATCACATGACCATCTGAGGAGACCCCAGGGGGTCTCCGATAGGAAGGAATAGCTAGGTTATATACATTGTATCACTATACACTATACTGTATCAATAATACATTGATATCAGAAGACAAATACTGCAACATTTTCAGTTAATCCTTACTGGAAAAATGATTATCAGGAGCAAAACCCATACATTTAAGGGGGTTGCCCAGTTACAAACTACTTATGGCCTTCCCTCAGGATAGTAGATCAGCGGTGGTCTACCTCCCCGTCCCCTAGCAATCAGCTATTTGCTGAGCTGATGCACTTGTGCACTGAGATGATTTCTGCAGGAGGCAGACAGCTCCGTTCTCACTGCAGTGGCCAGACATGGTATTACAAGCCAAGCTCCCCCTGTAGTGAATGGGAACTTTGCCTTTTATACCAGGCCTGGCCACTGCAGCAAGAATGGAGCTGGCTGCTTCCTACAGCAATCAGCTCTGTACATGAGTGCACCAGCCCAGCTGCATGTAGACAATGGGCAATCTACTATTCTCAGATAGACCATTAGTAGCTTGCAACTGGACAACCCCTTTAAGTTCAAACACTGTAGGCTACGGGGTTGGATTTTAGTTTTTTCAAGCAATTTTCCATATGCTTCCATATTGGGGGGGGGGGGGAGTGAGAATAAAAAACACCTGTAAAAAAGCTACAACAGAAGTGTTGGTGAAGGACGACTGAGTGTAGCTCTCATGAGATTTGTGATGGTCTTTCCTCTTGATGTTCTGTTGCACAGCAGTGTAAGGGCTCCCCTAGTGGCGTCTGCGCGTACTTTGTTGCTTCGGTTTTCTGATCTGGGACCAATATTTATTTAGAGGGTCTGTAGTCTCCATGATCAGAACCTGCATGTACATATATGGGTCTGTATCACTTTAGGGGTCTGCCATGTGGTCGGATGAGCTGAAAGAGGTCATGTGCCGTTTGGGATTGGGGCATAAAGATATTACATTATGCATGAAGTGCTGCACAGGACGCTTTCTGTTCCCCCTTTTAACCCTTTCCAATCCACTGTCTGACGCCTGAAGACATTCTGCTTGAATGCTGTACAGCTCCGATGTCGGAAAACGTCCGGCAGGGTATTCTTACTGCATATTACTGGCTGCTCTATTGTCGGGGGGCCTCTCCAGCATGTCACATACTGCAGTACTCGCTCTAGCCAGCAGATGGCGCCATTGTATAATGGCAGAAAGAGAAAGCCCCCTAGTAAAACCCTGAATCCAAAATTGGATTGCAAAAGGTTAAAGTCTCCCAGATGTCCCTTCTTAAAAGTTGGCAAGTGTGCAATAACTATTTTAAATGTTACCATCTACCGCAGAGAAGGTGACAACCAACATGGCTGCATTTTCTGGGATCACCCTTTGCAAAAATGAATGCTATAACCCAATAAAAAAAATTTAAAAAAATTACAAACGAGCCTCATTAATTAAAACTGACAAAAAAAGCCCTCTGTTGCTCATAGCAACCCCAGCCCAGCTGTCATTTTTCTGACAGGTCGCTACGATAAGGAGGGTGGCTCTTCTCCGCTACAGATATCGGGCATCATTCATCCAATCTGTCCAAGGAACACAAACATAATCCGTACCGTCAGGGTGGCGGCCATATTAGTTGTCACTTTGTAATAGGATTCTCGCACACGGACGGTAAATGTGTCACTTTTATTAATTGAACAAGCTGACAGAATGACAACGTCTTGCCAGTCCCCGAGAGGCTGATCCACCCAAGATATTCCTTCTACGTGTGACAAATGGCCGCCGCGACATAACTGAAAAATATGGATATGTCTAATTGAGTAACGGCTAAGGTGCCTTCACACCAGTGAGAAAAGAGCGCGTGCGTTGCGATACGCAGAAACTTCGCACAGATATGAACGTCATTCCTTTGAATAGGGTCATACACACGAGCGATGTTGTCCCGCACCGCGATGTGACGCAAGAAACAAAATTGCGGCACGTCCTATCCTGTGCGCGCTCTCGCATCGCATCACCCATCGCATCACCCATCGTTGTCAATGGGGCTGGCGGCGGCAGCGCGACACGTGCAAGTGATGCAATGTTTCCCTATTGAATACAATTAGAGAACCTCCGCCGCAGCTGTCCCTACATCCCTGAAGTAATGCGAGGCAGTTTTGAACGCCTTGTATCCGCGGGGAGTTCACATGTTGGCGAGCGCAAAATCAGGCCGTGATTCACGGGATCAAATTTAAATTTCATTTAGAAGGACCAATTATCACTCCAAAGACAAATAAGTACAAAGTCGCACCCTGCATGTCCGTGATACGTCATTCCTGCGCATGCGCAGTGCTGCGCGGTCTCTGCCGACACAGTGTACGGGCTGTAATGCATACAACGCTGAGGGAGACACACAGGCCCATGTGAACGAGCCCTAAGGAACACTGAACGAGAATTTCACGATACCCAACGATGACCTGCCCGCCTTAACAAGCTACCCAAGCGCGAACGAGTTGGTGATGTCACCAGCGCGTTCGTTCAGGCAAGCGAGAATTGCAAAGTTCTTGTTTCGTGTAAAAGGGCCATTAATCTACTATTCCGAAGCCGGCCAAACACATTGGATGGCCGAGGACCTTTCCTCCGAAGGCCACGGTCACACAGGGTGGATTCCCGACGGAAATGTCGCGGTTTGGCCGCAGCTTTGAAGCGGCCCGGCCGTTCGCTCTTCCGCTGCGGCCGGCGCTCCCATAGAGGGAAGAAAAAAAAAATAGACATACTGCGTTCGGCAAATCCGCGCCGCAGCAGCAGCTTCTGCCGGCTTAGCCGCAGCAGATTCGCCGTCCCGTGTGGACGGGATTTCTGAGAAATCTCGTCCACATGGCTGGCTAATCTCGGGATTAGCGGCCGCATGCGGATTTGCCGCGGCGAAATTCCGCACGGAATTTCCGCGGCAAATCTGCCCTGTGTGAACCCAGCCTAAACCCACTATAAACAAATTCTTGACCTATTTCTTCCCTGTCCATTGCAGAGACCTCTAGGCCTGGGGGCTTATTTGTGCTCAGAGGATTGACAGGTTTAACCCTTTCCCTGCCAGAGATCTATGTAATATGTTATGCCTTGCCATGGCTAGACTATAAGGACTAGATCTTGGTATGGTATTAAAGGGGTTGTGCCAACATGAATGTCATCACCTATTCACATTCACCAACATTGACTCTGAGAACAGGTGTCCTGAAGCCCCCCGCAGCAATAAAGTGATGGTCACACCTAGCCCTATAGGTAGAAGTGATGGAAACCAGCTTAATAAGAGGTTTCTGGGAACATTAATAAGAGCCTCAGTATAAATAAACCCAATTTTAGTGCAATTATTTCCTAAAAGCATTGGCATGTGACAGAACAAATTATGACAGCGCTGAGGCTTGGAGTGGAACAACAACAAATCAACAGCAGCTGTTTACGGCTTCTTCTTGGACCTCCTCCGGCATATGCAATGTGAGTCCTGCGCTCCGGAGTTATTCCAACCGTTACCCACCACTGCGCTATCTATATACTGGATGGCCACCATAGTACAGACCCTCCGCACTTTCACGCTCCTTTGATTGGAAATTAGGCGCGAGACCCCAAACTGCAGCATATAATCAGGTGGATCTGTCCGCAGGGGGTGCATGGGATCTCTTCTGTCGTTTCACAGTCAATCCTGCTGCCGAAATTTCCTAGCATTTCCGCATTCCCGCAGCGTAAATCCACAGAAGAATATTCAGCGGGCCATTCTCATCGGTGCTGGACCCGACAATATTGTGGGGTTCTCTCATGAAACAGTGGTGAGAATGATCAAGGAAAACATCCAGGAGATCCTGTGAATGTAAACAGGCCCCTGTTGACTAGAGGGGTCAGAGGAGGATGTCAAGAATCCTTGTCCAGGAACAGGCTGTGCACAGCCAAGCACAATGCCAATGCTCTGATACGGTGTCTGAGCATATAACTCGTCATTCCTTACATGAAAGGGCTACAGCAGAAGATGACCGGTTGGACTGCCACCGCTGTTAGAGAATCGGGAAGGCGGGCAAAAGAGTGTAACAATTGGATCACTGAGCAGTGGAGAAACATTGTAAGGCCACATGAATCCTGATTTCTCTTGCACCGCGCTGATAGGAGGTCAGAAATTGGCGCAAGCAGCATGAATCAATGAACTTTTTCTGTCACGTGTTCAGAACATGTCAGCACCTCCATCTAATCTGTTACAACTGCAAAAAGCTTCCTGTCCGCAGGGGCCGATATTCCCGCAGAACGATTTCAACACCTAGAGGAATTAATGCCATAGCAAACTGCTGCGGTACTGCAGATCACAGGAGGTCCGACGCTCTACTAGATTGGCGTATTTGTGCACGTAATACGCAGAGAATAGAACACATTGATTTCAATGGTTCCTTCACACTTCTATATATTACTCAGATATTAAAATCATCTGTGTGAACAAGCCCTTCGCGTTTTTTTTTTTGGGGGGGGGGGGGGGGTCTTTTTCTAGTTTCTTAAAAATACCTTGAAATTTATGTATCGCCAGTCTTTTCAATGGGGCCAGCGGCAGCAGCGCTAGCCCCATTGAAAAGATATGGAGAATACCGCGGACTTCTGCCACAGCTGTGACAGGAGTTTTCTTCATCCCCGCTGGTTCATGAATGAATAGCTAAGCACTATCTGTAATTGACTGAGCACTCAGCCAATAGCTAAGCACTAGCTGTTATTGGCCGAGTGCTCAGCCAATCAGCACAGCCCTTTCTGGATACGGGGATTTTTAAATCCCCGCCTGCTGAAAGTGCTGGATAGCAGTGTCGGGAAGCCAGCTGGAGGACGCGTCTGAGCGGCTGATTGGGGAGTACTTTTAAAAAAAAATTTTAACCACTTATTGAGGATTTTCAGGGAATGGCTTATATTTCAAGCCCTTCCCTGAAAATCATACTGCAGGGTTTAGCCAAAAACCACTGCATTCAATGGCACCGGCAGTAACGCCGATCCCATTGAAAGCAATGGGATAGCATGCTGCACTTCTGCCACAGCTGTCACAGCTGTGACAGAAGTCCGTGGTATTCTCCATATCTTTTCAATGGGGCTAGCGCTGAAAAGACTGGCGATATTCCGGCGTCATCCCATTTTTTTTCTCGCACTGCGAGGCGAGAGTTTTCACTTGATCTCGCAGCGCAGTGGAGAAAAAAATGCCTAATGCATGCGGATGTGATTTTTCCCCGGCGTGCAGGAAGGAATCGCAGCATGCTCCATTTTTCTGCGGATCCCGCAGAGACTACTTCCATTGAAGTCAATGGAAGCCGTCATATCCACTGCACAGCTGCAGCTGTCACTGTGGCTGTGCCGCGGATCTGCGGTAGATTTTAAAAAAAGAAAGCACGGCGCATGTGCGCGGGCACGCTACTGGCGCACTGTGCGCATGCGCTGGGCCAAAGAAATAAAATCCGGCTGCGATGGAGTAGAGCCCCGCACCATCCGGACAGGTGAGTCAAGTATCATTTTTGGCCTCATGGCTGCGGGCATGGGTGGAAACCGCTGCGGGATTCCACACTTGGAAACCGTGCGTGGTCATGGACATGAGGCCTAATTATGGTAGAACTTCTGGGTTCGTTTTGAAGATAATGGAGCACACTTTCCATGATAAAAATTGTATTATTATATTACATTATTCATTTCAAGGTCACAGATATAAACTTTGACATTGAATATCTAAAAAAGGATGTTCATGTTGTTGTGGAATACAGTACGGAATACAGATAAATGCAATCCCTCCTTGGTGTAAGCTTCATTTTGTGACGGCTTTGGGAACAGGAGTAATAAAAAGTATTAAAGCGGCTGTCCCATCACTTAAAATTGCTTCACCACCTCTGTGCTCTTTCTATTTGCTGCTCACCAGGACATGTGACTGCTGCAGCCAATCACTATGTAGGTAGTCACTGATTGGTTGTAGTAGTCACAAATCCTAGTCTGCAGCAACCAGGAAAGAAGAATGGTTGTGGGGCAAAGTGGTGGGACAACCAGAATAGTTAACCCCTTTTTTGTTATAGTAAGCATGCATCTGGCAAGTCCGGCCTTGTCTGATACACGTTTATCTGGCCTAGGATTGAGTGAACTTTTAAAAAGTGAGGTTTGGGCCATTCTCTGAACTTTGGCTAAAAGCTTGGTTCAAATTACTTAGAACCTAACCAGGTCTTCACTAAGTATCCCTAAAATTGGTGTATTTATGGACCAATTTAACAGAAGGTGGTCCTGTGGCTCAGCGGTTAGCACTGTTGCCTGGCATCGCTGGGGTCCTAGGTTCAAATCGACAGAGGGCAACATCTGCATGGAGTTTGTATGTTCTCCCTCAGTTTCATAATACTCACCTTTATTTATATAGCTCATATATATTACGCATAACTTGACATCACTTGAGGAAACCCGCACAAACACAGAGAGAACATACCAACTCCATGCAGATCGTGTCATTGGTCAGATTTGTACCTTGGATCTGAGGACGGCAAGGTAACAGTGCTAACCACTGAGCCACCAAGCTTCTCCATCCTCTTCCTCCTCCTAAGCTGCAGCTTCAGTCATGTGTGATTGAAGTGTGAGATAGTGATCAAACGATTTGTGATAAACATAGGAAAGGATTAATTAAAAGGGATTCTTTAGCTGCTAAGTAAGAATCAATCAAACGAGGACACAGAAGTGCTGCAATACTATTTTAGATTTTTTTTACTCCCAAAATGAATACCTGGATTACATACTCTAATAAAAAAGTTTTGAACGTATACTTTTTGAGATATTCGAGGTCAAAGTTTACATCATGTAACCTTGAAATGAAGAATATAATACTTTATTATAAAACCTTTTTTTTTGAAAAGTGTAAAGTTTGCTCGATTATCTTCAAAACGAACCCAAGATGAAAGTTCTGCATAATTAGGAGTAAAGTTATGATTTTTTGTTTTTTGTTGTGGACATGTAAACACAAATGGCCTATTTTGCATCATGTTTGCATCCCTGCTGTATGAATATCAGACTGAGGACAGAATGTTCCATCAGTAAATTGCTTTATGCGCTCCACCATCCCACCAAATGTCAAGATCTGAGGCCGTCGGTTTGGGAGCCGGGAAGATTTCACATGGAATTGGCAACGCACAAATCTCGTGCGATAATCGTGGCTGTGTGAAACCGGCCTAGGGCGAATTCCACACCGGCGATCGTGACTCTAGCCGAGAGCGCATAAACAGGAGGATTATATGGAGAAATTGGGTGGTCATGACAGGCTCACCGTGGAGAATGGCGGCAAATTGCTGCATGCCGCGATTTTAATCCCGCAAGCGGAGAATCGCTTATGATATTATGTCCAGTAGGTAGGTATGCTAATATGTACAGTAGGTATGTATGCTTATGATATTATGGGCAGTAGGTAGGTACGTATGCTTATATTATGTACAGTAGGTAGGTATGTATGCTTATATTATGTACAGTAGGTAGGTATGTATGCTGATATGGACAGTAGGTACCTATGTATGCTTATGATATTATGGACAGTAGGTAGGTATGTATGCTTATATTATGGACGGTAGGTATTTATGCTTATGATATTATGGACAGTAGGTAGGTATGTATGCTTATAATATTATGGACGGTAGGTATGTATGCTTATGATATTATGGACAGTAGGTAAGTATGCTTATATTATGTACACTAGGTAGGTATATATGGCTATGATATTATGGACAATAGGTAAGTATATATGCTTATGATATTATGGACAGTAGGTAGGTATGCTTATAATATTATGGACGGTAGGTATGTATGCTTATATTATGGACAGTAGGTAGGTATGTATGCTTATGATATTATGGGCAGTAGGTAGGTATATATGCTTATGATATTATGGACAGTAGGTATGTATGCTTATATTATGGACAGTAGGTAGGTATGCTTATGATATTATGTACAGTAGGTAGGTATGTATGCCTATATTATGGGCAGTAGGTAGCTATGTATGCTTATGATATTATGTACAGTAGGTAGGTATGTATGCTTATATTATGGACGGTAGGTATGTATGCTTATGATATTATGGACAGTAGGTAGGTATGTATGCTTATATTATGTACACTAGGTAGGTATGTATGCTTATATTATGGACAGTAGGTAGGTATGTATGCTTATATTATGGACGGTAGGTATGTATGCTTATGATATTATGGACAGTAGGTAGGTATGTATGCTTATATTATGGACACTAGGTAGGTATGTATGCTTATGATATTATGGACAGTAGGTAGGTATGTATGCTTATATTATGGGCAGTAGGTAGGTATGTATGCTTATGATATGGACAGTAGGTAGGTATGTATGCTTATATTATGTACACTAGGTAGGTATATATGCTTATGATATGGACAGTAGGTAGGTATGTATGCTTATATTATGTACACTAGGTAGGTATATATGCTTATGATATGGACAGTAGGTATGTATGTATGCTTATATTATGTACACTAGGTAGGTATATATGCTTATGATATTATGTACAGTAGGTAGGTATCTATGCTTATATTATGTACAGTAGGTAGGTATGTATGCTTATATTATGGACAGTAGGTATGTATGCTTATATTATGTACAGTAGGTAGGTATGTATGCTTATATTATGTACACTAGGTAGGTATATATGCTTATATTATGGACAGTAGGTAGGTATGTATGCTTATATTATGTACAGTAGGTAGGTATGTATGCTTATATTATGTACACTAGGTAGGTATATATGCTTATATTATGGACAGTAGGTAGGTATGTATGCTTATATTATGTACAGTAGGTAGGTATGCTTATATTATGTACAGTAGGTAGGTATGTATGCTTATATTATGTACACTAGGTAGGTATATATGCTTATATTATGGACAGTAGGTAGGTATGCTTATGATATTATGGACAGTAGGTAGGTATGTATGCTTATATTATGTACAGTAGGTAGGTATGTATGCTTATATTATGTACACTAGGTAGGTATATATGCTTATGATATTATGCACATAGTCTACAAAGCTTGGAAATTGTATAATAAATGACTGACACACTGGTACGTAGAGCCCAGGTTAATATACGGTGTATCTAGAATATTGTAAATGCACTGTCTATAGAGAGTACAGCACTTGGCTGTCTCCATCACCCTCTAAGGCCGCTTTCACACGACCGAGAAACTCGTGCGAGATTTGTGCATTGTGAGACGCACAAATATCGCACGAATACGAACCCCATTCTTTTGAATGGAGTCATATACATGAGCGATGGATTCCTGCACCCCATCAGGGCGCGGGAAAATAAATCTCTGCATGTCCTATCTGTTCGTGTTCCTCAGAACGCATCGCCCATTGTTTTAAATGGGCCAGTAAAACACATTGCACGCCATGCGATGTGCACGTGAGTGCGATGCGGGATTACTAGAGATGACCGAGTATACTCACTAAGGCTAACTACTCGAGTGAGCAGTGCCTTAGCCGAGTATCTGCCCGCTCGTCTCTAAAGATTCGGCTGCCGACGGCGGGTGGGGAGCGGCGGGGGAGAGCGGGGAGGAACGGAGGGGAGATCTCTCTCTCACTCACTCCCCCCCGCAACTCACCTGTCACCCGCGCCGGCAGACGAATCTTTAGAGACGAGTGGGGAGATACTCGGCTAAGGCACTACTCGCTCGAGTAGTTAGCCTTAGCGAGTATACTTGCTCATCTCTAGTGATTACTCATTGCGTAATATTTGCCGATCCTCCTGGAAGCCGCGCCGGAGGAGCGCTACTTTACTAAACTGATGGGAGGCATTTTTGCCATAAAAACACCTAATATCGCCGTGAAAATGCACGTTGGCGAGCGCGGTATCGGGCTGCTTTTCTTGGATTATCTATATGTTTCAGGGTATAGGACAAGGCGCTTACAGCAGCAATTGGACAATCCAGTTTCAGTTGCGAGACTAAACACAAGAAAGTTGTGCAACAATTGAGCGATGGCCGTTTCACTTTCATTTCAGTTAAAGAAGAGAGGAAAATCTGCTGAACTTCAGGAAGTTCAGTTTTCTACGACTTCATTTAAGCACTTTCAACTTCAAAGTAATTAAAATGCCTGCACACAATTGTATTACGGCTCCGTATAACCCTGGAGCTGTAAGGAGTCATAATACTGTGCTGGTAGACGTCTTTGGGGCCAACGGTAGCTCAATTGTAGATTCTTTTTAGGCATTTGGACCAGAAAGCAGACAAAGAGCTCAGTATTACTCAAGAACGGCAATCCCAGAGTACTTCAAGTGAAAGGAGAACTGGTACACGTCTGACTACTCCTCCATTTACTGTCTATGGAGATAGTTCAGCTATCTCCTATAGTCCCAGAGAAGCGAATGGAGAACTGGTACGCATGTCTGACTACTCCTCCATTTACTGTCTATGGAGATAGTTCAGCTATCTCCTATAGTCCCAGAGAAGCGAATGGAGAACTGGTACGCATGTCTGACTACTCCTCCATTTACTGTCTATGGAGCTGCCATAGGCACTGCCCATATCTGGGCTTCTGACGTTACGCACATGCGCAATGTGACTTATTTTTTTTTTCTCCAAACTCCCCGCCCTGTGCAGCGTGGGGCTGCGAATTAAACGCTGTCAATGCGCAGGCATTGCAAAGGGGCAGAGTTTCAATACACAGCCCTTCAAGGCCTGCATATGAAACGCATGTCCCCTCGCATGTTCCAACGCGGGTGTAACTGGAAGAATGAAAGTCCATAGACTTTCATTGCCTCTATTCACTATGTGTGATGCGTGCGTAATACGTGGTGACAATATGCCTGTGTGAATAGCCCTAAGGACGCCTGCGCACGAACAGATTTGCATTGTGTGATCCGCACCGTGGATAGGCAGCAAATACCGTTAGTAACATGCTATTGATAAACGATTCTTCCTACAGATACGCGTAAACCAATGGCAATTACCGCTCGCGGAAGATATATCGCAGCATGTTCTATTTTAGTGCGGATTCCACATGGACGGCTTCCATTAAGGCCAATGGAAGCTGTTCCACCTGCGGCCCATCCGCAATTGACACTGACATGTCCAACGGCGAGCCATCTGGACCATTCGCAATACAGATGAAAACTTTAAAAAGACAGGTATGCGAGAACGCCGACCGCGCTCAGGGCCAGACTCCGCTGCATACTCTCGCATGGGGAATCCGACCCGGTCGTGTGCAGGCGGCCTGAATGGGATTTTTAAAAAATTTAATGAAAATACGCCCTCAAAAAATTACACAAAAACCCAATGTAAAATATATTTTCTTGTGCAAACATTTAAAAAAAACAATAAAATACACTTATTAGGTATCTACACAGCTGTAATATCCAGAAGAATTTATGTAATAGGCCATTTAATGTAAAATGACGACTCAAATCATTTTTCTACATTTGAGCCACAAAAAAAAATTATGCAAAAATTCCACAATTGATATGCATCTCCCACGCGGCACCAAAAAAAACCCCAAAACATTTCTCCCACATAAAACAAAGCCTCATACAACCACATCAGTGCAAAAATAAACAAGGTCTACGTAGATGTACAAATGTGTCCTTCAGGCCCTGACAGGCCTGGTCATTGAGGGGTTAAGTCAGACAGGAAAAGAACCTACCGCTTTCCCCTCTGAGGATCTAGAGCTTACAGACTTCACAGGTCGGCTGTCCACCAACTATTCTCAAGTATTTGGTAAGTGAGGAAGAGACAATGTGAGCAGCTGCTGAGCGGTGACAAGTCAGGAAAGTACCTAGTGCTCATGAGCCAGTCATAGTGAAAGAGCAGCCAGCTGCTGGTTCCTCCCTCTGATTCGCTGCGTTGGCTAATTGTAAGCAAAATTTAGGACCCATTCACACGGGTGTATTGTGGTCCCTGTTGTACCTGACCATCTCGCACCACATGTAAACAGTAACGTATGTGTCTCATCTGCGGTGGGGGGTTCCCCTTTCCTGCTCCATTCCAGGAGCATCAAAGGGGAATCCCCTGGCCAAACTGATTCGTCTTATGCGAATAACACTGAACGGACGCGACGTTTCGAGACATTTCTGAATGATCTCTGTATGTGTTGTCAGTGTCTTCTATGTGAGTGCATTTAATGTGTATTGCATAACTGCAGCACTGAATGGGTTACTGTCTGGGTTGTGGCTGGAAAATGTATCTTGTTGTATGTCATGTGATCTTGTTGTATATATGTGGTTGCAAGGTGCATGAGAGGGGAGTCTAGTCGGTCTGTCTTTTCAGTCTCTCCTTGGAGTGTGAGTTGGAGAGCCTACCTGCACACAGACACCTTCAGTCTGTGTGTAGTGAGGATGGAAGAAGCAGAGCGATTGCTATGTGTGTGTCTTGGGCCCAGTCTACCCAGGGTCTACGCCGAAGACTGGAAGAACCGCAAGTATGCGAGAGTCCCACCGTACAGCGCTGAGTGCCTATCCTGGAGAGTGAGTGTGTACCGGTAGAGAGTTGGCGATAGAGAAGACGCTTGGCCAGGAACACAACCCCGAAGATAACTGGGCCTGTGGATTCAGCTGTCATCCCAGGTTGCCTCCCTGTCACATCACAAATCCTCCTCCACTAGTTTCCTGACGGTGGATGTAAACTGTTTTGGGCTGCTGTTCAAGTTCTTTTTCAAGTAAACGGCTTTACCGACCTCCCCGTTTCAGCCTTGAAAAGTTAACACTGGCTAAATTCACCGCAGAGGACGGAATGGTGGTGTCATCCGTGACAAAGACTGATAGTAAACCACAGTTGGGTTACTCCCATGTAAAAGCCTGCCCTCAGTTCCTTGGACGGGTCCCCTTCCTACCCCTCAGGGTGCGAGATGGATCGAGTCCCGTGACAAGGCCCAAACTCTACCCCGCTGACTCCTGGGCTGAGGGGCCGCTCCACGACTGACGATAATGGGGTCCGTTTGGTTTCTGCTGAGCTGACTAACATTTTACCAGACAGAAAAGTCCTGCATGCAGAACTTTTTCTTCCGGTATTTTGTGCCGGATCTGCGAGGAGACCTCCACATGGAGGTTTCCAGAGTGAAACACGATAGGGAAGGAGAACCGTGTAACTAACACTTGGATACAGAATTCCTAGAATTTAACTTTATATTATATTATAGGCATACAGCAGAACCACCTTCTATGGTGCTCTCTGTAGTGTCAGGTGCAATGACCCTCTACACGATGGGTGTCAAACACCTCTTCACTGAGGGTCACATCAGCCTTATGGTTGCCTTCAAAGGGCTGATTGTAATTGTTAGACTGTATAGTAACAGTGACCATCATAGTAGTAATAGTGTTCCCCATATTGGCCCCGGTAGTAAAAGTGGCCCCAGTAATAATAGTGAGCTCCATAGTGGCTCCAGTAGTAAAAGTGGCCCCAGTAGTAATAGTAACCCAAGTAGTAATAGTGACACCACCAATAGTTGCCCCTGCAGTAAGTGTCCCCTGGATTGGCCCCAGTAGTAATAGCGACCCCCTTTTAGGCCTTGGGCCGGGCAACATCCATTCATCCAGCCTGCAGCTCCAGTCTGGTAGCCGCTGCTGAGCCTGTGAGTGCTGACCTCTCACCTTGGCGTCAGCGCTGCGTACAGGACAGTGTACACAAACATGAGGGGATGGAGGTGGCGTAGGTCAACAGTCACAGACTCTGCACTTCCGCTGCCGGACCGCTGCTGCAGGCTTTTATGAGTGAAATGCCCGTTAGGTTGTTGCATGGCCGGCGGGTCACATAAAATAAAGTGGCGGACCGGATTTGGCCTGCAGGCCCTGTATTTGGACATGTGTGCTCTAAACAGTAAGTTCATCTGAATCAGCCTGCGCACACAGAGCACCGGAGGAAAAGTAACGTGTTTACAGAAGTCACGACAGTAACAGAAACTATGCAGTGGGCGAGAGTCTATTGTGGTCAAGCGATGAGCAAATAGGTGCTCGGCAGATTACAGTTCACGTAGCAGAATCTGGGCCAAACGGGAAGACTTCAAGCTAAAAGAGAAAAAGGCCCATGGTCCTGACATAACGAGGACCTGCCCTGAGGTTCACTCGGCCCCAACTCGTGGCAGGCGCCTACACTGCGGCCAAGTAGGTTTAATTCCATAATCCTGAACCCTGCTCTCTCCGGCTCTCCCACTGATGTGAACGGAGTGGGGATGCGCATGCGCGGCCTGCTTTGCCCACACTTTGGGACGCACCGAGGCTGAAATCTCAGGATCATTGGGGGTTCCAGAGGTAGAATCAACACCGATCGTCTAGCTATCCACTATCCTATCCAAATTATTCCCCTATTCCGTGAATAGGGTTGCCATTACCGGCCAGGCCGATGCAGGTATTTTTTTTAATCGGCCCTATTAAAGGCCGGTATTTTTTAATGCTTTCTGGAAGAAGGGCTTGAATTCCTCGCCTCCAAGAAAGATAATGCTCTGATTGGCTAGCCAGCGCTGGCTTCAGCCAATTAAAAGCCTGCGCTGAGTTAACCAATCAAAGCCATTCAATGACGTCATTGAATGGCTGTGATTGGTTAACCCAGTGCAGGCTTTCATTGGCCAGCGCTGGCTAGCCAATCATTCACAGGGCTTTGTTGTCCTCCTTCCCCGGGGACACGACATGTGCAGGAAGGAGGTAGTGACGTCACTTTTGGTGTGTGATCCTGGCCCTGCACTGTGCATCCTCCTCTTCATGGTTCCACGGCCGTGGACCCCCGGGTAAGTTGCTGACAGCCGCTGCTGCCATCATCCCTGTGACTAACTATTTGAACTACTTGAACTAACTGTTTGAACATCCCTAACTATTTTAACTACTACTGGAACAGGAGACAGTGGGGGAGGGTCTGCATTGTGGGGGGCAGCTGGTGGGAAGTCCTGCCTCAGTAACTTTGTCAGGTGTAAGAGAGTCAGTCAGCCCTATAGTCCGTGCGTCTCTCAGTTAGTCAGTCAGTCTCATAGTCTGTCCATTCCATAGTCCGGCCGTCTGTCCCTCAGTTAGTCAGTCCTGTAGTCCCTCTGCCTGTTAGTCAGTCCTTTAGTCTGTCCCTTCCTCAGTTAGTCAGTTGGTCCTATAGTCTGTCCGTCCCTCAGTTAGTCAGTCGGTCCTATAGTCTGTCCGTCTCTCATTCAATCTTATAGTCCGGCAGTCTCTTAGTCCGGCAGTCTCTTAGTCCGGCAGTCAGTCCTTTAGTTGCGCTCGCCAATGTGTGATCCTTCATGGCCCCCTGTCCACGGCAGCTGCGCATGCGCAGAACAAGATTTTGGCCCAGCGATAAGCCACGCCCCGACACGCCCCCTTTTTTTTTACCATGGTCGGTATTTTTTCGTGACAAAGGTGGCAACCCTACCTGTGGATTGGTGACAACTTGCTAAAATGGGAATAATCCTCTAAAAGTGAAACAGCCATTGCTGTATATGCGGTAGTATACCCAATAAGTGCAACTAAATATTTTTTTTCTTGCTAAAGTGTAATTGTTATCTGGGTGCACAACGTAAAAATGAATAGACTTACTGTTCAACAGCTCAGAGCCAGAAACCACTGCATTAAACTCATTAAAGATTTAGCAAGACAGTTTCATGTTTGGCCTTCACAGTCAATGTAAATGTCAGGGTTTATATAATCTGAACTTTCTTGTCATTTAAGGCAAGAGTACTCCACGCCCGTCCCCAAGTACTCACACACCGCTCCTGTCTTTAGGATGTGCCTTGTATAGTGGAGGTAGGTAGCACTGACCTTCTCTCCGTAGGATATCCTCAAATCATGACCAGTTTGGGGATACTTGAGGACTGGAGTCGGGAAACATCTGATTTAGGGCTCTTACCCATTGGCGATAGACTTTCCAGCGATGTGAGAGTGAGTGATCCGCTAGCCCCGCCCCCTCACTTAGCTAGAGAGGGATCACTATAACTCTAGCCCCACCCCTGCTCTCGGGGAAACCCCTAGGACAGCCTCCTAGTCCTGACCTCGATCTCTCCAAATATGGGGAGATATGTAAGAGATCCCTTGCTGCTCCGCTCCCCCCCCCCCCTCCTCTCCTCTCTATGGGGGATTCCTAGCCTGCTTCACGATCTTCTCCTATTGATTTCAATTGGGCCAGCTCTGCTGCCGCCGACCCCATTGAGAAACAGTGGGCGATAGCGCAGATTTTTCTTAGCGCTGCGAGGCTGGAGTGAAGACACCGCAAATGAGAATGAAATCATTGAAAATCATTGGCTTCATTGTCATGCGTTTTCACTCACTCTCGCATCACTGGAAAGCTCAGCTTTACATTGATTTCTATGGGTTCCATTGAAGTCAGTGGAGCTCATAGAAGTCGGTGGACTCGACCAAGTATGTACTACAAAAAGTAGCATGCCACACTAGGCGAATACAAGAAGAAAGTGATCCGAGCATGTGCTAGCAAGGCAGAAGACAACTCGGGAAAGGACAGTGTAGCAGCAAACTGTGCAGACTCAGCCACCTAGGACCAGGATGGAATTTTGGCTGCAGGCAAACTTCCTGAAAAGTACAAGTACAGTACAAGATTATTATAAGAAGTCAATTACAAAGAGGGTTCATTTTCAAAAAGGCACTTTAACCGGCAATCGTGGTAATGGAAAACCCCCTTTTAGGGTTCCTGCACACTTTCGTTTTTCTTGCGCATTTTTATCACGCGCTGCGGGTTTTTTTTACGCAATTGTCAATGGGACTTTCTAATGTTAAAAACGCAACGCACAAAAATTGGAAAGCACCAACTTGCGATGGGTTTTTAACATTAAAAAGTGGCCATTGACAATCTCGTTAGAAAAAAAGAAGGGAAATCGCTTGAAAAAATATGCGCACAGGAGCCCTTAGGGCTTATTCAGACGACCGTATATCGACCTCGTATTCACACCGGCCGATATACAGCGTCCCTCTCTGCAGGAGGGGGAGGAGGCTGGAAGAGCCGGGAGCAATGCACTGAGCACCCGCCCCCTCTCCACTATTTGCAATGAGAGGAGGCGGGGCAGGGTGGAGCTAAGTTCTGGAAGTTAGCTCCGCCCCCTTCCATTGTAAATTGTGCTTAGGGGCGGAGAGGAGGCGGGAGCTCAGTGCACTGCACCCGGCTTTTCTAGCCTCCTCCCCCTGCAGAGAGGGACGCCGTATATCGGCCGGCGTGAATACGCAGCCGATGTACGGTCGTCTGAATAAGCCCTTAGGATGATAATACATGGTAGTGTTTCTCCCCTACAAAACACAGTTAGAAAAAACTCATTGGGGCCAGCCTGTTGACTCTTCATAGCGACTGAACTGACGAGTCCAGGTGCCGGCAGCAATCAGTGCAGCTCTGCCTGTGTTTTGCTGTGGAGAAATGCTATCAGGAACTGTGCTCACTGGGACTGAACTCGGAATTCTCGGTCTTGTCTTGCAGCTTTGACATCATGCTGTCTGAAGTCTTGTCTCTTCTAGCCTTGTTCTGCTATGAGCTTCTTGCATCCAGGAATTGGTTAATGACATCTCCTGTTATGTGGCCAATCAAGGGGACCACTGGACTATTGAAACCCAGTTTCCGGTTCTCCTGATTATTTAGTTACTTGAAGAACTCATGGGTCTTTGTATCCAGAACTTGTGCCGGTAGTAGATCTGGAACTCAGAACCCGGAGTCCCGGAAGTGAATCTGCATGTATACACTGAGCTATAGACCCGGGTGTTTCTATGATCCCACATCAAAGTTAGAAGCTTGTGATCTTGTATCCCTGAATCCTGTGCCTTGAATCTTGTTGTGTGCCCTACAGATCGGAGTTGGGGCTGCATCTTGTCCCTAACTCTGGAAGCTTATGCCTGGTGTCCTGCACATGTACCATGCTGGAACTTCATCTCTACTATTCCATGCTGCAATCTGTGCTCTGCTGTACTGTAATGAGTTACTCCATCATGCGCCGCCGCAGTAGTTACTCCGTGATGTCTTGTGCTACAGAATCCAATCTGAGGTTTTTATATGGTAACGCACATTGTTTGTGCTGGGACTTGTTTCACAGTAAATAGGACTATAGTTGTAGCTCTGTTGTACATCTCATCTGCTGGACCCCTAACCTGCAACCTACTTTGTTAGATGCTTGCATAACACCATAAGGTAGCTATTACATAGCAGTGCTTTTCTGCCACTAAACGCAGGTGGAGCTCTGCTGATTGTGGCTGGCACCAGTACTCTTCGTGCTGTTTAAAGTGACAAATACAAGTCTGTAATAGCAATCAGCATAGGTCTACCTGTATTTTACAGGTAAGAAACACTCGGGTGCCCCATTCCAGTGCTGTGCTCCATGAAGTCGGCGTATGCCGGCAGCTTGACACTTTCTGTGCATGTACCTCCCATGGAGATGAATGAGAGACTGGCACACAAAAAAAAGAGCCAAGCTGTTGGTGTGCGGGGACATAGTGCTGCAACGGGGCACTCAGTGAGTATGACTCATACTTCCCCAAACTTCCCTTTCCATCACTTTTGAGCCCCATCATATAGCTTATAGGGCTTAAAGGTAATGGCAGTGTCCCTTCTCCCCCTCCAGCAATTTAGGACGAGCTCTTTGTTCTGCAGAAAACGTACATTACAGTTTTGGAGGAACAGAGCTCGTTCTGCTTTACAGGGTTGTAGCTGCACTTCTATTAGGGCAAGCCAAGATCCTTACCTTTAAAATGACACCAAACGCATGTCAGTCGACCATACAGAACCAAAGCTACAGGCGTTTGAATTGGGCTCAGTAATACTGAATTTACAGCTGTCATTTTTCAGTGTGCAAAGGGGAGAGGGGAGGGGGGGGGACCAGCGGCACATTGGCTCTCTGATTGTCACATATGGGGTTTTTCCTAGAAAAGGAGTGAAAATGATGAGGAATAGCTCATCTGATCCCTCCTCTATGCAGTTTAACCCCGCAGATGCTGCAGTCACTGTTGACCATGGTATCTAAACATTTTTACAGAAAAAAATATATAAAAACATTTTTCCCCTTACACAAAGCTTCAAATATAAAAAAAAAAAACACTACACCTAATTGGTATCACTGTATCCAAATTGACCTGTACTATAAAATATGACATTAATCCAGCACAATAAAGGCTTATTAACACTAGCATATATCAGATGACCTTTTCACGGACGGCCGATATACGCTACCATCTGAGCTGTCTTCCCTCTGCCCTCCCCCTCACCGTCTCTCTGCCTCTCTCCTCCCCTCCAGCTGTTTGCAATGTGAGGGGATGGGGTGGGGTGGAGCAAAGCTCTCACCCCCTCCCCTTGTCTGCAGCCAGCAATGTAAGGGGATGGGACGGGGCAGAGCTAAGCTCTCACCCCCTCCCCCTGTCTGCATCCAGCAATGGGAGGGGGTAGGGTGGAGCTTAGCTCCGCTCCGCCCCCTCCCATTGCAAACAAGCGGAGGGGAGGAGAGAGGCAGAGAACCCGCGAGGGGGAAGTGAAGGGGGAAGACCGTTCAGATGGTAGCATATATCGTCCGGCCGTGAAAATGGCGGCCAATATATGCTCGTGTAAATAAGCCCTAAAGTACACTAAAAAAACAACAAAATAGCTATTTTCTGATCGTTTCATTCCCCAAAATAGCAATGAAAAATGAAAGTCGTATTTACCTCAAAATAGTACCAATAAAAACTACAAGTTATCCCACAAAAAACAAGCCCTCATTCAGCTCTGTTGACTGAAAATTAAAAATGTTCTGGTCCTTGAATGTGGCGCCACACAAAAGGTGATTTTATATAAAAATAAAATGTGTAGTAAAACATAATAAAACCTCTATAAATTTGTTGTTGTCCTAATTGTAATAACTCGTACAATAAAAGGTAACCACAGGTTTATACCACACTGACAACGCCAAAAAACAATGGGGAAATTGATTTTTTTCTACTGCCCCCCAGCAAGAAAAAAAAATAAATTGGTCCCTATAAAAACTGGAACTTCTGCAAAATACAAGGTGTTCTACAGCTGCACTGACAAAAAAATGAAAAAGTTATGAGTAGAGATGAGCAAGCATACTCGGCAAGGCGATATACGAGAGAGCATCGCCCTTTTCAAATACCTGCTGGCTCGTCCCAGAAGATTCGAGGGGGCCACGGGGGTGAGCTGGGGGTTGCAAAGGGGATCGGGAGGGAGAGAGAGAGGGATCTCTCACTCTCCTCCCCGCTCCCCATCGCTGCCCCGCGCCGCCCCCAACCCCCGCAGCTCCCCCGAATCTTCAGGGATGAGCCAGCAGGTACTTAAAAAAAGGCGATGCTCTCTCGAGTATATCGCCTTACCGAGTATGCTCGCTCATCTCTAGTTATGACCGCTGGCACATAGACATATGCAATTTACTGGCTCTTTGCACTTAGGGCGACCGAGTTGCGCCTCAGATGTATTTACATGAGACCTAAATTCAAAATCTACAATAAAAAAGTGATAATTTTGGGAGGGTTCTTCCAATTTTACCGTGAACGTTGAGGGATTAAGGTGAAGTTACACGGGGGCGGTTTACATGTAGTAAAAACTAGAGATGAGCGAGTATATTCGCTAAGGCACATTACTCGAGCGAGTCGTGTCTTAGCCGAGTATTTCCCCGCTCGTCTCTAAAGATTCGGGGACCGGCGTGGGTGACAGGTGAGTTGCGGCGGGGAGTGGGGGCTTTGCCACATTTGAGACCAAGAACTATAAATGCAGTAAAATCACAACAAGGACCTGCTGGGTTTCTGATGTAGTTTTTACTGCATTCCAACGGCTCTGTTAGAATTCACCCAAAAAGTGATGCTTATTTAATACTCGGATGCTGGAATATTCTGCTCAGAGGCCACGCCTAAAGTTAATTTCCGAAACTTCGGGCATATTTAGACTGGAAGCGTCAGGGCTCTAAACACTTGCCAAAGTAAACAGGCAGATTGGCACTTTGAAACGCAGCACATATTCATTGTTGCATAAGCTTCTGCATGAGAAACCACATTTCTCATCATTTTCTTTTAAAGGGAACCTGTCACCATGAAAGGGTAATCCATTCCGCAGGCATAATGTTATAGCGCAGGAGGAGCTGAGCAGATCGATATATAGTTTTATGGGAAAAGATTCAGTAGAACTTGTACTTTATTAATTTATATCCCTGCTCAATCTGAGCTTAGAGGTCCAGTGGGCGGAGCTATTAGTGATTGACAGCTGTGTATGAGTGTACATACAGAAATAGTCGTCGATCACTAGTAGGACCGCCCACTGGACCTTTTAAGTTCAGAATAAGCAGAGGTTTAAGTCAGTGTTTCCAAACTCCAGTCCTCAGGGACCCCAACAGGTCATGTTTTCAGGATCTCCTATTGTAAGAACACCTGTGGCAATGTGTGGGGCACCGACAAGAATTACATCACCTGTGTAACACTGAGGAAATCCTGAAAACATGTCCACATGTCAGTAAAGCGTGCTGGCTAGGAGGACCTTCAGGAAGAGGAGCACTGAGGAGACCGTGGAGGCGGGATCTCTATCCATATTGGGATTAGAGTTGCCACTCAGACGGTACTTCACCGGCCTGGCCGGTATTTTGCCTGCCAGGCTGATGCCGGTATTTTTTTTTACCGGCCATATTACAGGTCAGGACTTTTTAATTCTTTCTGGAAGCAGGGCTTGAATTGCCCACCTCCATCAAAAGATATAGCTCTGGTTGGCTAGCCAGCGCCAAGGTCAACGCTGGGTTAACCAATCACAGCCATTCAAGGACGTCATTGAATAGGCTGACGCCGGCGCTGGCTAGCCAATCAGAGCATTATCTTTGCTGGAGGCGGAGAATTCAAGCCCTGCTTCCAGAAAGAAATGCTCTGCCAGCATGGAGGCATCGCGGCAGCCTGCAGGAGCGACGGGGACCCCCAAGCGTACCGGAACGCCGACGGTAGGCGAGTATTGATGTTTGTTTTTTTAGGTCTAGTGTAGGGTACTGGTGTATTATGTCGCCACCGGAAGTTTGACAGTGAGTCACGCCCCCTACTTCTGTGGCGGGCAGCACAGTGGAGCGCCCAGGTGTCAGTCGGGGAGCACAGCGGCGCACCGCGGACAGGTCTCGGTTGGGGAGCATAGAGGCAGCAGTGTTAGCGGGCCAGAGAGATCTCCCCTCCATTCCTCCCTGCTCTCCCCCACCGGCCCCCGAATCTTTAGAGATGAGCGGGGGGATACTCGGCTAAGGCACTACTCGCTTATCTCTAATAAGCGCCCATGCCCACTTGGACTGCCCACAGGAGAACAGGTGATGCCTCAGCACCTCGCCCCCTGCACAGTACACCTGCTGGAGCACATACAGATAGGCAGCACATCAGCCTGGGCGGACGAAAGCAAACTTTAGGAACCAGTTGGCCATTAACCCCTTCCTCCTGCGGACAGTTTTGGCCTTCCAAGCCCCATTTTTCAATTCGGATGTGTGAGATGTGATAATAACTTTGAAAAATGCTTTTACTTATTAAGGGATTCAAACATTGTTTTTTATTGACACATTGGGGTTTATTTACTAATACTTCTAAAAGTTGGACAGTACAAACTTATATCCCTATTACACAAGCCGATGGTCCTCTAAACACCTGCACCAGTGCTGAAGTCACCGCTAAGGTTGTTAGCGCTTCTGCGGAGCGTTCAGACTGGCAGACTTCATCGCTGGATCGCGGGCTTCTCGCTTAGCGCCTCACCTTCTATGTGGAGCGTTTATGCTGAACGACGAGCCCGCGATCCAGCGATGACTGAAAGTCAGTGATATTGAATAGTAAATGATGTTTTGATTCACACGAGACGATTATCACTCAATTTAGTTTGTTTGAACGAATTTTTAACGATAATCGCCCCGTGTAAATGGCCCGTTAGACTAGGCATTCTGAAAATGGGCCAGTTTATAATTGCATCATAAATCTGTTGAATTTGAAGATATTCTAGCCAAGGCTTAGACCACCTATTAGTTGGCTTAGTTTATGACACAAATTGAGCCAAAATTTTGTACCAATTTAGACCATGCCCCAATTTCCTGGACAAGTCGGAAACACTGTCCAAAAGTGTCTAAAAGCATGACAAATGTGGCGCAAGCATGTAGGACAGTGTTCTGGCATAATCTGAGCCAGAAGACTGAATAATAAATAAGCCTCAATGTGCTTTACTTATTGGTAAAACTTTACTCAATACCCTGTGTGTTTATTAAAAAAATCCAAAGTTCACAGAAAATCTTGAAAAATTAGCAATTTTCAAACTTAGTAATACCAGGAAAAAAAACGGATACCAATACACGGTACAAGTTATATGAACTCTTTTCCCACACATACAAATGAAACCAATGATTGTTTGGATTAACCCATGGGACACAGCAAGGCTACATTCACACAGATGAGCGTGATATCAGGGCGCCTTCAGACAGCCGTATATCAGCCGGATACCGATATACGGCGTCCCTCTCTGCAGGGGGAGGAGGCTGGAAGAGCCGGGAGCAGTGCTCTGAGCTCCTGCCCCCTCTCTGTCCTTCGGCACTATTTGCTAAGTTCTGGAACTTAGCTCTGCCCGCCCCCTCCTATTGCAAATAGTGACGAGGGGTGGGAGCTCAGGGCACTGCTCCTGGCTCTTCCAGCCTCCTCCCCCTGCAGAGAGGGACGCCGTTTATCGGCACCCGGACAATATACGGTCATCTGAAGGCGCCCTCAGGCTGAGAAACTCTGCCCCAAAATACTTAAAAGAGTTGTACCAGAATGGGTGCAACAGTGAAGAGGAGACAGGGACATGGGACCTGATCTCTGGATCAGTGGGGGTCTCACTGCTGCACCCACCAATTAAACTTTTATCACCTCACCTATGGAGAGGTGATAAACGTGTAATCTAGTACAAAACCTTAAATAACAATTACTATTAGTCCATTCTCTGTTGGCATCATTCTGTAAGGCCAGGCTCACATGGGTTCCAGCTGTGAGCCCGGCTGTGACCCTGCATATGTACGCAAAATTGTACTGCATATGACCGCGTACTCACACCGGCGTTAATGCGGCATGCACTTTTTTTGTTTATGTTTACCGTGCCATCACTTAGCAATGATGTGGATACCCGCAGCCCAAACACAATGTAATTGTGTATGGGCTACAGTATATCCATGATCATAGAAAACAATGGGCTCTACATCACGGATATCCGCTGTAAAATAGAACATGCTGCGTTTTATGCAATTCCGACACGCTGATGTGAGCAGAACTGTGTAATTCAGTGCATTTGATTGAACCCTGTATTACTGCAGATCAAACGCTCGCGGAATCCGCAATTCAAATCCGGTCATGTGACACCGGCCATAGTGCCCTTTTATTTTGGACATCAAAAAACTTAATAGTATAGGGACAATTTTCGTAATTGTGAAGAAAATAGTCTAAACTTTTTTTTTTTTTTAAGGGACCAATTCAGTTCTGAAGTGACTTTGAGGGGTCTATATACTACAAACCCCAAATATATCACCCCATTGTATAAACTGCACCCCTCAAGGATTTCAAAATGGCCATTTACAAAATCTGTTAACTCTTCAGGTGTGTCATATGAATTAAAGCAAAGTGGGGGAGAAAATGTGAAAGTTTAATTTTTTTTGCATGTTTTCGTTTTAATACATTAATACATTTTTGCTGTAATCCACCAGGAATTAGGGGGTAAAACAAAACTCAATGTTTATAACCCTGAATTAGCAGTTTTTAGAAATATCCTGCAAGTGGCGCTAGCGTGCACCATACTTCAAACACAGCTCTCAGAAATGAAGATTTTCTTGTGGATTTTGGGTCCTCTCCTTATGGCTTCATGTCCATGGGCGGGTCGGAAGCCCGCAACAGAATCCGGCCCTGCCCGCCGCCGAGGACCCAGTGTACCTATCCGGGTCTTTTTTTTTCTGTACTGCGGATGTGTGTGAAGTGTCGGTCAGCCGTTTTTCTTTTCAAACTCCTGCTTTCCTGTGGAATCCGCGGCCCGTCCGTGCAGAAAGCAGTCTGTGCAGGAAGCGCATTAAAATGGAGCATGCTGCCATTTGTATTCCGCATACAGAATCTGGTAATCAAATCCGCATGTGTAAATTGAAGTGTGGATGCCCATGCTTCCCTATGGGCAACTTGAACTGCGGATCTTCCGCGTGAGGCAAATCAAATCCACCCGTGAACATTAGGCCTTACTGAGACATTTTCCAGGAACCCATTGAAGTTTGTAGAGGTCTTGAGGTACCAAGAGATAACAACCCCCCCCCCCCCCCCCCCGAAAAGACTAAACTTTGGAATCTGCACCACTCAAAAGGTATATTGAATGTTTTGATCCGACAGGCGTTTTATAATTGGGCTTTGAAAATGATTAATTTTTCCCCCAAAAAGTAGGTTTGGCCCCCAGAACCCCCCACCCCCACCACCCCAATTTGTTACCCAATTTCTCCCAAGTATGGGAATATATGGATTTCAACTGCTGTTTGGGCACATGGTAGGGCTCAGAAGAAAAGGAGAGCTATTTGGAATATTGGACGCCACACTTCCAGAACCCACTGAAGTACCTAGAACATTGGACCAATCCAAAAGGGACTCCAATTTTGAAAACCGGACCCCTTCATCGAGGGGCTTTGTAAACATTGGCTCATGAAAATGAAAAATTACATTATTTTTCAAAAAGTAGAGTTGGCCCCAATTTTGTTATTTTCACGAGGGGCCATATGACAAGAAGTAGTACCATAAAATTGGCCTCCGGGGTAGGGAAGTGCCCCATATGCGGGCTCAGAAGGGAAGGAGCTGGAATAATTGTAGCATTTGCACCTGAAGTACCTCAGGGCTTAATTGCTTTGGGGAGGAGGGGGGAGTAACTCCATCACTCCTGTATGGGTTTCGTTTTTACGGCGTTCAGCATGTGGTATGAATGAAATGTTCCCTTTATTCTGCAGGTCAGTGCTACTACAGCAATACCGATATTTTACTCCTCCTGCTCAATACTTGTTATCGCCATATTCAGACACACATCCGCTTTTTCCCTTTATCTATGCCTCTGTGAAGTCTTGCTTTGTGCCAGATGAGCTGACATTTGTTTTGGTACCACTTTGTGGTATAGACACATTTTCTGACTGCCTTTTGCTATGTCTTTAGCTGCCGCACCACAAACCGGATCTAGTTTTCTATCTTTTTTGCACACGCCGTTCCCCCTGCTATATACCGTAATCGACATGTTATTCTGCGGGTCAGTAGGATTGCTGAGATACTACATTTATATATTTTTTTTTCTTAGTTCTCCACTTTTGCCCCAGAAAAGCCTTTTCATAGCCTTTTGTTTTGCATCACTATATTCAGAGTGACATCACTCCTTTTTCCGTCTATGGAGCCGCGTGGGGCTTGTTTTTTGCGGGATCATCTGACTGTTTTTGATTGTTACATTCTGGGGCGTTTAGGACTTCTTGATCTCTTTATATTGCTTTTGAGAGGCAGAATGATCAAAATCAGTCATTCTCGCAAAGAATACATAGCATAACTTTACTGTACAGGCCATTACAAACGCGCCGATTACAATTTGGGATTTTTTTCTTCCTTATTTGCATTTTTCCTATGGCAAATCGTGTTTTATTGGCAAAGTTTTTTTTTCTTTATGTAATAATAATTTTTCTGGGAAAATTATTTTATTTTTTTTTCCACCACATTTGTTCGGCCCCCCAAGGGGACTTGAAGATGTGATTGTTTGATCCCTTAGAGAACACACTGCACTTGCACTAATTATGGAGTACAGTATATTATCTCAAACCGTCACTGCTTCACTAACTGTGTTTTCAGTGCATATCATCCGGTGGATGGAGTCAAGGAAAGTCAATGGACTTTCATTGTTCCATGCACACCAGCATGTGGATGCTGCATATTGGTAACACGATAAAAGGAAGCGCAGCATGCTCTATTTCTATGCATACGTACGCAGTGTGAGCCCTATACTCTTGTATGGGCTGCGGATGATACGCTGCATGCGCAGTGCCATCCACAACCCATAGGAAGTGTGTGAGGAGACCCGCAGCATTTTACGCATACGGCCAGAGCTCATTCGCACGACCATATGCGTAAAACGATGCATAAACATTGCACCGTTTGCAATGTGTGTCTTAAATTTTTTCTGCATATGTTTTTTCAGCCCGTATACCTGCCTATGTTACACAGGCTAAAAAAAAACTGGGAAATAAGCCTAAAATGATGTTCTTTCTGTGCTTTTTTTTTTTTTAATTCATTAGTATGTTTCCTAGCAACATGCGTGAAAAACGCTAGTACTCGCGTTGGCATTGCATATGCATTGCGTATTACACGGACCCATAGTCAACAATAAGGCTATTACGCGTGTAATACGCAATAAAATAGAGCATGCTGCGATTTTTCTTGCACTCACGACAAACGCAATGACTATATGCAAGTGTGAATGGATCAATGAAAATCCGCATATTTTACCGCATATTAGGCGCTCAATATACGTGTGTAATATGAGGTGAAAACACGCTTTAAGGCCTATTACGGTTAGTGAAGAAACTAACCATCCTAAGTCACCATACATGACGAACCTGGCAACCATCAGCGTGCCGCGATCTGATTTTGGGTGTGCCGATGGGTTGAAGGAGGAAGAACCCTCCCACACCAAAACTCCTTAGATGCTGCTGTCTGCATTGGCAGCAGCATCTATAGGGTTAGACTGCCAGGGCTGGAGCTAGGTTTAAATCCTACAGCTGTCACTAACAGCCACGATTCCACTCCAGTTACTGGGGGCTTCTGAGCCCCCTCAAACCAGTGCAGTGCAGGATAGGTTATAATTGTATAACCACGGGAAGGTTTCACCATCGAGACTCCCTCAATCACAATGGTCCTGGGTCTTCCGTTTGAATGGTGTAGATTTCACTGCAGCTCCATTCAAAGTGGATGAGTTGGATGTAGATAGCGGAGTGCTGAACTTTGCCATCTCCGTCAGTCTCATATACTGTGAATGGGACAACAGCATGCATGCTTGAAAGCCGCTCACTTCAAACAGGGGACGTGGGACTCTGTCTCGTGATCAGTGGGGGTCCTAGCTGTGGGACTCCTGTGGACATGGGATAGGTGATGATCCTAGGACAAGCTCTTTACTGTAGGTCAGGTTCACATGTGACAGATTTATTGCAGATTCTTTGGTGTGGATTCAACATGAAAAATCATCATAAAATACAGTACCACGCTAGCCAATGGCTATAGGGTTATACTACTGGTTTTCCCTTCCGCAGCAGGTCTACTAGATCAGGGGTCCCCAACTCCAGTCCTCACGGACCACCAACAGGTCATGTTTTCAGGATATCCTATGGTAAGAACACCTGTGGCAATGTCTGAGGCATCGACAATAATTACATCACCTGTGCAACACTGAGGAAATCCTGAAAACATGACCTGTTGGCGGTCCCTGAGGACTGGAGTTGGGGAAACACTGGACTAGATTACAATTTTGCCATGAATCTCACCCTCATGCAAGGGTATGCCATACGTATGGCACATATGCACGCAACATGGGCTTGTGGGAAAAAGAGTTAGGTGGATCTGAGGCCTGAGCTTAAAGGGGTTGTCCCGCGAAACAAAGTTGGGGTATACACTTCTGTATGGCCATATTAATGCACTTTGTAATGTACATCGTGCATTAATTATGAGCCATACAGAAGTTATTCACTTACCTGCTCCGTTGCTGGCGTCCCCGTCTCCATGGTGCCGTCTAATTTTCAGCGTCTAATCGCCGGATTAGACGCGCTTGCGCAGTCCGGTCTTCTCCCTTCTGAATGGGGCCGCTCGTGCCAGAGAGCTGCTCCTCGTAGCTCCGCCCCGTCACGTGTGCCGATTCCAGCCAATCAGGAGGCTGGAATCGGCAATGGACCGCACAGAAGACCTGCGGTCCACCGAGGGTGAAGATCCCGGCGGCCATCTTCGCAAGGTAAGTAAGAAGTCACCGGAGCGCGGGGATTCGGGTAAGTACTATCCGTTTTTTTTTGTTTTTTTTAAACCCCTGCATCGGGTTTGTCTCGCGCCGAACGGGGGGGCTATTGAAAAAAAACAAAAAAACGTTTCGGCGCGGGACAACCCCTTTAATCTTACAGAAGCAAGTTTGAGAGTTTTTTTGTTTTTTTTTTTAGTAGCCAGACAAAAACTTCTATGGACAATGAGAACAGAAAATACACTGAAAAGTTAGGCACTGCCAGCAAATTTCTAGGAACAATGACTGACCAGGATATGTCGATCCCTGGACTACAACGGCAATTCAGTGCAAAAAGAGGAAAAGTCACTTTGTGGGGTCGTTAGGGACACGTCATCCTAAAAAGTAGAACTTACCAAAATCCCTCACTGCAAAAAAATCATTGTCTTTTCTCTCTTCTTCGATTGCAACATTGACCATCCGGGAAAGACAAGCCATGACAAAGCCCACCAGATAACAGTTCAGGTAGAACAATGACAAGTAGAATATTCATCTTCTATGCCATATCTTAAGCAATATAACAAAGTGTCTTTTTGATGGACGCTGTTTGTTGCGAATTCCTCAGGAAATGGGTTTCTGCAAGTGTTGCGATTAGTTTAAGTCACTTTCAAGCTCACGTTCAAGGTCAAAGCATTACCAGAGCCCCAAATAAGTCTCGTCACTCCATATGTGCCCGACCAGTGTTCATCCCAATGATACATTACAATGTATATACAACAAGCAGGCCTTTGCAATCTGCAGTGACCTATAGAGGTAAAAGCTGTCAGGAATGCAAAGCACCACTTGTTGGATACAAGATTCACAGCCGACACAAAAAAAAGATACAATTGCAAGGTGACAGAAGTGCTTGCAACATTCCGGCACAAATCAGTATCTTTTCCAGCAGCCGTTGCCTGTTTTGTTTCTCAATCCATCATTATTGTACGTTTGACAATAATTACAAGCCAAATTAAAAGTTGGCAGATTTATCTATGCAATTAAGAGGAAAAAAAAATATATATATACAATGTCCCTGTATGTTTGCACACAGAAAGCGTGCCGCTCAGGCCAATTTCCCTGCATTCAAACATTTCATTGTAATCCGTATGTGACGTATAGCGACAACACATCATAATATTGACAGTACACTAAAAGATAAGAATGCGGTTTCTTATCACAGTGTAGACCTACAATCCGTGTAACATATCAGTCCTGGAAAATGAAGCATGCAGTGTTTTTTAATACATCGCTGGAATGAAGAAGAAGTTCTCACGTTGACCCTTGCCCCGTACTGACCTCAGTTCTAAACTAAGGCCTACAAGACACTCAGGGTATATATATATCTATATACGTAGGCCGGTATTAGTAGCAGACAAGTCTTTCTGATGATGTCACCTAAGTACGTTGGTGATCAAACTTCTAATTCAAGGTTGAGTTAGCGCATTGGAGCAACGCTGACATGTAAACAGACAAAGGCTACTCCACGTTATGGTAGACTCTGCAAGTGAAAGCACCGAGCGCTCCCCATGACTCTATCCAGGACAAGACTGCAGCCAGCAAACAATGACATGCTGCAGAGCATCCTCCTCGCTCGCTAGGTAAACAGCTGGCTGCATCCCTCCAAAATGCAAGCACACAATCAAAACAGAGAAACCATTTGCTAACCTCTTAGGTTTCTGGGGTGGATCTGTTTTGTCCGAGGCATGATCCTCCTCCTCCGCCTTCTCCTGAAGCCTGGATTTTCCTTCTCAAAAATGGAGAGCGGTGCTGGCAGAGAGAAGCCTCCATATACCCGCCAAGTGGATCAGTTAATCCAGCAGCTGAACAAGGGAAGGAGAAAAACAACATGAGGGAAGAAGACTTATTAAAGGGGAGCCAGGATGCACTGGTCTGGGACTGCACCCCCTCCCAAATATATAGCACTGCATGTGATCATAAGACGGGGGTGGGGGGGGGAAGTAATAGTGCGCTTGCAGGGCTCTAATGAATACTCCAGCAGCCTTGCACATATATCTATATACAGTACACACACCTCCTTCAGGGCAATGCAAAACAAAACAGCATCATCCTGCACATGAAGATCTCGCTGGCTGCTCGCCTCTGGATCATTCATGGTTTTATGAATCACATGCGATGTGCACAGCCCACTAATGTGCCTGCTTTACAAATCGGGATGCCTGGTCGTCCTATTGCAACACTGCAAGCAAGTATACTGGGGAGGGAGAGGGAAAGCGGGAGAGGAGGAGGGAAAAGGAAAAGGGGGGAGGCAGGGAGACAAGGGGTGACAGAGGAGAGAAAACCAGAACATTTGCTAGCCTGTGAATGAAAGCTCTCACATGCACAGATCCAGAAAGCATTACGTGTACCTCCAACACAGAGCAGGGACCTGAAGAAGGGGGAGGGAGCCAATTAGATCATCCCCACGCTGAAATGTGATCTTTTACATGCTAGCTAGATCATCTGCATTGTTTTCTGCAATTAGGAGGACATGAATGCAGCAAAATCCTATGCACGGTCATGGACCCAACACCGACAGACAGAAGGGGACGCACACATGGGTTAAATTAGGTTTTTGGGGGGGGTTTGCAAAAAAAAAAAAAAAAGGATAGCACAGGTTAAACATCTCTCTACTAAGAGGATGGAGTGCTGAGAAAAGGCAGAGTCTGGAAGCATGAAGAAGGGTGGGCTTTTTTCCCCCTTGCTGGAGATATTAATGGGATGAGGGGGCTGGATCTAGCCAGGCACACATCCAGGGGGATTCATGCACTTGACAGTTTGGTAAAAGGACAAGAGGCGATGGCTGAATAATGTGCAGCAAAAAGGGGGAAGGAACTAGGAGAGAAAATATGAATGAATCTTGGAGGAGGAGCCTGGGGAAACCCCTCTGCAGCAGAGAGCCTTACAGGAACCCAGGAGGATTAGAGCTGCGGGGAGACTCCGCTCCAGGCTGCCAGCCGGGCCTCACATACCCCAACTGTTAACTCTTGCAGACAAAAGGACAGACATGTCTACAGCGCCCACCGCAGGAGAGAGAAGGGCTCCTCTTACTGCGTCTCGGCTGCTGTGGAGGATTGCTTTGGAATAAACATCTAGGAATGCCACAGAAAATGAGGAAACTAAAAAGTTTTGCTGGGGTGGCTTTAAAGTTTGTTTTATTTTGGAAGGAAGAAGAACACCATAACCATAGAATAAAGCCCGGCGCCCCTCGGTGGGGTAGTTAGGCCAGCTTCACCCGGGCATAAGCCTATTTACACGAGCATTAGCACTGTGGATTTGCAAGATGGGTTACGTCTGTGCACGTGTGTATTTTTTGTGCGCGCAAAAAAAAAAAAAAAAGCGTGTTCCCATTGATTTTAGCTTAATATGTGCTATTTTCATGCGCAATATGCAAAAAATAGAGCATGCTGAGTATTTTTTTCCCAAACGAAATGTGCATGCAAAATACGCTCATGGGAACAAACCCATGGGTTCTATTCACCGCGTATTATGCACACGTATTACGCAGTACACTTGTGTGAATACACCCTTCTACAAGTCCCAGGCAGATAATTGCGTAAGATGGAAAGCAAAGTAAGACCGGTCTCACACAACTGGATTTGAATCGCGGATTCCGCGGAAAGACATGCATTTTCCATTTTTTCTTTCCACTTGCAGATATGAATTGCGTATTCTGTGAGTGGAAGAAAAATTGCAGCGTGCTCTGTTTTACTGCATTATCTGCGCAGACGCCATCCATTGATGTCAATGGAGGCGTCTGAGCTGCAGCCCATACACAGTTAATATTGCATATGGGCTGTGGGTACGCACACGTCAATGCTAAGTGACGGCGCGGGAAATACAAACAAAAAAAACCTCCTGTACTGTGCATGACCGCCTGCGTGCCTCCATGGTCATCCACAGGGTCACCAGCCGGGCTCATAGCTGGAATTCACTGCGGACCTTCCGCATGCAGAATTCGAGACGCTGTGAGCCCAGCCTAACACTGCACTCCTCAAACTCTTCTTTAGGCCAGTTACAAGCGAACGTATTCTTAGCTCCATATTTGGTCCGTGTTTTGGGGACCATAAGACAGAGCTAATGTAAATTTATGTATCTATTCACATGGCCGTATTGTAAACAGACTTTTTAACGCGAACTGAATCGAACGCTGTACTATTTTTCAGCATTGCAGCGCCTTTTTGAGACCCTATATCACCCATTGAAATGGATGGGGTGCATTAAAAACAGAGTAAAATGCAGCAGTTTTAACCCTGCTGACTATGCCACGGGAAGGGGGAAAAAAAGTGTTGACATCATCAACTTGCTTTGCCTGTGTTGTTACTGCATATAATCTGCAGTAAAAACGAAGGCAAACACACACAAAAACGCTGCGTTAAAAAAAGCAGCATTTTCACAAACGCTCGTATGACAGTGACCTGAGACAACAAATCATATGAAACTTTGTAGCGATTTCTCCAAATTGCAAAATGAATGTGTGTTCCAGAGTCATCGGTATTTAAAGAAACCTTCCAGGACTGAACTATTGATCACCTGTCCTTAGGATCAATAGCTGATAGATCGGTATCTGCCGCTCAGGACTCCTGCCAATCAGCGGGCCGTATGGCGGCGATGTGTTGCCAGAAACACATAGCTTCATAGACCCTGCAGTGGCCTCAGGTGGTATTGCAAGCACAGTTCCTAATTAAGTGAAAGTTTCCATTGACTTGAATGCAAACTGAGCCTGCAATACCATTACCAGCCACTGCAGTGTGTACAGAGCTGTGCATTTCTAGCAATATCTCAATTCCATTTGGCCTGGCAATTAGTTAATTGGTGGGCATCCCATTTGGCGGACCTCCGCTGATCAACCAATGATGACCTCCCCTAAGGACAAGTACATTAATAGTTCAGTCCTGGAAAACATCTTTTAGAGTCTGAGAAAATCAAATAAAAGACTGCCCTGTGAGGAAATATGGATCTAAGAGTCTTTCATTTCCGATGTGAAAATATTTCCTTGAGTGTTGGGAATGGGACAGTGTGAAGCACCGGGCATTGACAGACAGAGATCACTGCAAATTTACGGGCGCAAAAAGCACACAAGAAAGCGCAGTAGACGTCTCCTTCCTAAGTTCTGCGAATTAGCCCCGCCCCCGTTCCGCCTCTCCCCATTGCAAATAATGCAGAGGGGCGGAGAGGAGGCAGAGAGGGGGCGGGAGCTCAGTTCCTGCTCCTGGCTCTTCCATCCTCCCCCCCCCTGCAGATGAGGACGACGTAACATAGTAACATAGTTCGTAAGGCTGAATGAAGACAATGTCCATCTAGTCCAGCCTGTCTAGCCTCCTGTTTTGTTGATCCAGAGGAAGGCAAAAAAAAACCAAGAGCAGAAGCCAATTAGCCCTTTTGGGGAAAAAAATTCCTTCCCGACTCCCTAATGGCAATCAGACTGTTCCCTGGATCAACCACTAATAGTTCCTACCTGCCTGTATACCCGGATTATCAATTAACCTAAGATTTATAACCTATAATATCCTTCCACTGTAGAAAGACATCAAGTCCCCTTTTAAACTCCTCTAAGGATTTTGCCATCACTACGTCCTCAGGCAGAGAGTTCCACAGTCTAGCTGCTCTAACAGTAAAGAATCCCTTTCTATGAAAACCGAACCGATATACGTTCGTGTGAATCCAGCCTTAAACACATACATCAGCAGAAAAAAAGGTCTAATCAGCGTAACCAATCAAATTGCATCAAGATTGTTATTTTGAGCAAGAACAAACACCAAAAGGGGATGTCTCACACGGACCGATTCTAATTTTGGAATCCGCAATTGCAACTAACACCTTGTATGATCTGCGGGGACCTGCGTCATTGCTAAGCGACGGCGCGGGAAATGAAAAGAAAAAATAAACGGTATTGTGCATGACTGCTGTTATCTGCAGTACACAGGGTCACCGGCCGGGCTCACCGACAGAATCTGCTGCAGGCCTCCCGCATGCGGAATCCGACCCGTTCGTGTGGCCCATATAAAGTTAGCCATACGCAAAAATTAGCTGTCAAAGAAACAATCATTTACACACTATTAACATCCCAATAAACATGCTTTGCCCATTTGGCCAAATAGGCAACTGCTTATACAAAGGGAGATAAGTACTTGTTCGAACATCACCGCTGCTGCTTGGAGAAAACAATACAATCAAGATACAACCTATCCAATCCCTTTCAATAGAAAGTTGGGCTTTCTCACTAGACAGGAGATTATTAAAGATGCCCATACACATAAGCCTAAATGTTGATAAAACTAGACAATTTCAACCAGCTACCTGTCTGATGCTTATCAGGAACCAGCTAGATGTTGAGATTTCTCTGTTTTCTCTCTTTCTTTTTCACTGTTCTATGCTATTAATGCTATGATGTATCCGTACATCACATAACCAGATAGAGCCTGTAATACTGTATCATCTCTGCCTGCAGGGAGGCCAGTATGATTAGCACTACTCTGTAACACAGTATGCAAGGCTGAAAAAAAACTAATTTCCATCCAGTTCAGCCTGTTTCCACCCCCCCCCCCTCCCTTGTGGATCCAGAGGAAGACAAAAATAAAAAATAAAAAAAAAAAAGAGGCAGAAGCCAATTTACCAGACCACAAGTATACAGTGAGGAGGCTGAATTATCATCTACTTCATCATAGCTGTGTGATCATCATCAGTAAGGCTGGGTTCACACACACTGGAAACCCTGGTGGAAATCTAACGGTTTGGCCGCGGCGAAAATCCGCGAGATTTCCGTTGGAAAAGCGCTGCTTTAAAACCCGCGGCACTTATAGCCGCGGGTTTTGAAACGGTCTGGCCACTCGCTCTTCCGCTGTGGCCGGCGCTCCCATAGAGGAGAGCGTGGTCGCAGCGGAAGAATAAGAAAAAATGAACATGCTGCGGGCGGCGAATCCACGCCGCAGCGCCGGCTCCTGCCAGCTTTGCCGCGGGGGATTTGCCGTCCTGTGTGGATGAGATTTCTGAGAAATCTCGTCCACATGGCTGGCTAATCCCTGGATTAGCGGCCGCAAGCGGATTTGCCACGGCGAAATTCTGGACGGAATTTCCACAGCAAATCCGCCCCGTGTGAACCCAGCCTAACTGTGATAGCAGTTTCTGTGTCCCTCTCTAAAGAGCTTGTGTGGTACAGTCCATCTGAGGAGAAGGACTAGAGGAAGTTTCAGCTAGAAAGAAATAACTTTACATGGTCATACTAGTGAACATATATACTGGGGGGGGGGGGGGGGGGTGAGCTACATTTCTCCAGTATGTGCATTGCAGATAAGCCAATTGTTTTAGTCAGCTGATGACAGATCGCCATCCTCTGGAAAAAAGTTGGCCACGTTTAAAATTTTGATCCGGTAGTCAAACAGAAGTAAAAATCTGTAATTGAAAGACTGATCCCAGAAAGCTCTTTCATCCGTTGCCTGGTGTCATCGAATATGTACGGCCAGTATGAACCACTGTGACGGCCAATATGCACTAAATATATATGACTGCGTCCGTGTAAGAATCGTACGGCGGTTGTTCGATAAGTGACCTACTTCTAACCAATCTGTATGGCCAGCGTTCGTGTATCTGCGGACAAAGATCTTGCGGCTAGCAGAAATCTTCGGAGTCTAATATCAAGATTAAGGCACAGTTGCTTAACATCCCAGAATATCCGTGTTAGGCCGGGCTCACACCAACGGGTCGGATTCCGCAGCGGAAGACCTGCGATCATACGTGGAAAGTAATTTCGAATGATCGCAGAAGACCGCTGATGCGAGCATTTTTTCAATGCAGATGTACGCGTATGCTTAGCATAATATCCGCCTAGAAAAAAAGGTCTCTCTCTGCCCCCAGCCGGCATTCTGGCTTCTCGATCTATTTTCCTATGAAGTTTCGAGTGTTTCCGCCGCTCATACACAATGTTAATTGCATATGGGCTGCGGACGGCGCGCTTCCATAGACATCTATTAAGACTGTCCGCATGGAATCCGCGTTAAAATAGAGCATGCTGCGACTTTTCTTCCGCTCGCAGAATACACAATTCATACCAGCGAGGGTTAAGGGAAAAATTTGAAAATACATGCCTTTTAATGCCCGCATTTTACTGTGGATCTTCTGCGCGGATGACGATCGGGGAATCCGTTCGTATGAAACCCCCCCCCCCTGACTATCCAAAAACTTTGGAAAAAAGGTAGATTTCCAGAAGAGCACACAATCTATCCAGCTGCCACTAACTTCCATCTTTCTTGCGGCAGAGTGTGCAGTCTGCATTCAGGGATAATGGCATACACAACCTCATGATACAAGGGCCGAGGAAGGAGGCGCCTTGGGCAGAGCAAGGAGAGGTAATTAACTGCATCATAATGACCTTTGGAAAAACCTTGAGGGCCATTTACACATAACGATTATTGCTCAAAATTCACTCAAAAGCCATCGTCTGAGCGATAATCCTTGTGTGTAAATGCTCCCATCTTTCATTCTTCAACTGAACAATGATTTTTAGATGAGCATAAAATTCATTGTTCAGCCCGAGAGAGAAGATAACACAGACCGGATGCTGTTTGCTGTCAATGGTGCTGTCTTCTCCACGGGAGCGCTGATTACATTGCATTCAGCTTGCAGCTCTGTGGCAGAACAAATGAACTGAATGCAGAGAACAGACCACCTGCTGTTCTCTGCATACAGGCCTCGGGGGTCATTTATATGCAAATGAAGGTGATAAGCTGCTAATGGACATTAGTGTCCATCAGCAGTTTATGCAAAACGATTATCCTGTGCGATTATCTTTGGGCCTTAAATGTCTGGTGTCTGCTTTACTTTTGGGGTCTAATCATTGTTTACTTCTAGCTTTTTTTTTGTTGGAGAGCTCCTTAGGCCCAATGTCCACGGGCAAAATACAATTTGTAAATCCACGCAGGTGTCCCGCACACGTGATCTGTGCCCATAGGGATGCATTGGACACCAGCAGGTAATTAAATACCTGCAGATGTCATTTTTCCCTGGTGCGTGGATCGCACAGGTGGGAAAGCACCCGCAGCATGCTCCATTTTGTGCGCGTCTCAGCACGGACAGCTCCCCGTGGCTTCCATTGAAGCCTATGAAAGCCGTCCAGCCCCACTGCACACCCGCAGCTGTATTTGTGCTGTACCGCGGGAAATCAAGAGTTCAAAAATAAAAAACATGTGCACAGCACATGCGCACGGCACGCTGCCGGCGTACTGAGCACATCTGGCAGGCCGAAGAAAGAAGATCCGGCCACGACGTAGGGCAGATCCGCAGCGTCCGGACAGGTAAGCATATCTGATTTCTTAGCCTCATATCTGCGGGGCAGGAGGGACTCACTGCGGGATTCTGCATGGGGAATCCGTGCAGGCCCGAATTTCCCCATGGACATGAGGCCTTAAGATTTGTGTCTAGCGTTTAGAATATGTCATTTTTTCAGGTCAAAATTTACTTAAAGGGTAACTAAACTTATGGACAACTTTCTAGAATAAAGTTGTGTGTCTACAAGGATGACTACGTTTCTGTCATTGTATGACTTGTATCCTGTATTTTTTTAGCAGTTTTTTCTTACATAGGTGCAATTATCAGGTTTCCCTGAAAGCTCCAGGAAGGGGTGTAGACTAGCTGCTATGATGCCTCCCATTTACTGCACATGTAGGATCTCTTCTATCTCTCTGTAGCACACCCTCCAAAGCAGCAGCATCACAGAGGGATAATACAGCAGTACCGAGCAGTGTTGATGTGAATCTAGGACTGCGGTGAGATAAAACACCCACTAGAATCTGTAGCTACAGCTATGTGTGTCTCTCTTCCTTTGTTTCCCACCAACGGCTCCCTCCTCCTCCTCCTCCCGCTTTATGGACTTCTGTGGGTTGTAGCCGTTATCTGATCTCTGTGTGTATGGACTTCTGTGTATGGATGTTATCAGTTCATTCAGAGTGATGGATCTGCTGGAGGCAGGCGGAAAGAGTAGAAGTGGCTGATAAGTGGAGAAGGAAGAGTGTTTCTCTAATAAAATAATTACAAAGTTTCTTATATTTGTACTGGTCATTTATTTATCCCTCCGCAGCACTTTTTGTTTTCCTTTTTCCATCCCCTCTTTAAAAAAAAAAAAATCATTTATTCTTCCAGTGACGTAGCTCCATAAGGGCTTGTTTTTTGTGCGACGAGTCGTATTTTTCAATAGTACCATCTAACGTACCATAGAATATATTGGCAAAGCTTTAAAAATTTTTAAGTGGAGTGAAATAGAAAAAAAAAAATCTATTTTGATTTTTTGGGGGCGGGGGCTTTACTTTTACAGCTTTAACATTGCGGTAAAAAGGACAAGATTACAGTGATACCAATTGTATATAGTTTTTTTTTTTAAGAATGTGCCATTTAAAAAGATAAAATACCTCTTTAAAACAAAATTTGCTTTTAGTCGCTATTTTTGACTCCCATAACTTGTAAAAAAAATTTTTTTATGGTGGAGCTGTGTGAGGGTATTTATTTGTACCATACGGCTATTTGATCGCTTTTTATTCACTTGACCAAAAATGGTTTTCAACATGCCGGATAAATAATGTGATATTTTAATAAATTAGGCTTTTATGGATAAAACAATACAATTTTTTTTAAGCCCTTCCCACAAGCAGATCTTAACAGGAAGCCATCATAGCAGAGCAGGAACTTTCCCAAGGCTTCAGGCTGACATGGTAACCAAACCGCAGCCTGCAACCCCCCCCCCCCCCTCTGCTGGGCCATTTAAATGCAGTTGTCAGAAATGACAGCGACACCTAAAGGGTTAACTGCCAGGATAGGCACCTGCCATGTATAGAACGGGCTCAGGTTCCCGGCCCATCTATAAAACAACAATCGTCACCTGCCGGTGGAAGTCGGGCAGGGGGTTTAAAAAGATGACTTACTCTTTAAAGGTCTTATTATATAGAAGTTTTTCAAAAGGTTTTAATAAGTTGTCCATGGTAAAAAAATGATAAAAGAGGCTATGTTCACCCGTCCCAGCTCCCTGCGCTGTACTTCCTTTCTCCGCCCTGATGCATTGCTTACATGCTGCAGTAGCCTGTTTACAGATCATCACAGGCTGCTGCAGCCATAACAGACTTCACCGCTGAGGTCTGCGACTGACTGCAGCGGTCTGTGGCATTTCGTTCAAAAACTGACTCTGCAACATGCAAACAGACCCAGCGGGAAGAACAGAGATGCGGTACAGGACCACGATAGGCAAGTGTAGCCGCTTATTCTTTTCATAGTAGTCAGAAGAAAAAAAAAGGGATCTTGGAAAACCGTTTTAATTTGGATTCTGAGTCTAAATTCACTTTGGTGTCCACATCTGGGTCTGTATTAATTTTGGGATGTGGTGAAGGGGATCACATGCACTACTGATTTAGCTACATTTAGGGACCTTTTACACAGGTTAGAATTGTTCCAAAACATGTAGCGAAATTTACTGCTGTCGAAATTCACCCCCAAATCCGCATGCCTAAATGCGGATTTTGATGCAGAATTAGGCATTTTCAATTCTACACGTTAGAATTGCGCATTTTCCTGCAGAGTTTCCTGCGCGACAGCTAATGCCACTGTCAGTTCCGTGCAAAGCGAAAGATCCCTTAGGGCCTGACCACACTGCCAAATTGTGCCTCCGTTTTACATACAGAATACGGAAGCATGACCACTGGTGACGGGTTAGGAGACCCGCGGTCAGACCAGGACACGCTTCCGTATGCCGTACGTAAAACTGAGGCACAGTAAGGCAGTACGATTAGCGCCTTTGACAAGCAGCATTTGGTGCACAAAGCCTTTACATTTCAGCCTGAACATATGGGCTTTTTATACTGAACTGCTGGTATAACTTATCTCCTGATGAAACACCGGAAATCGAATGTTCTGTTAATGTGCCTGCGAGTTTTGGTTGTTTGTGAATTTATCATTCTGGGCGGCTTTCACACCGCTGACACTGATATATGAGTTTTGAAAATATACTAAAAAAATACACACATAGCCGTAGAGAATACTGCTGACACGGGGCTACACAACCTACACATAGACTGCGAGCTATATGACGGATGGCTTTACGAAAACAAATGGTAAAGCCTGACACAACTAAATTATCCACACGGACTGCAGAAAAACAATAACAAAATAAGTCAGCGAGTCGGGGCTGCTGAGAAGCGTCAATGTAATGGAAGGGCACAAGCAGAACTGCTGCAGCACGTTACAGAGGACCTCCGCACTGATATGTCCGTGCTGCGGCGAGCAGCCTTTATAGAATCTGATTAGAGTCTATTATGGCCAATAATGCGTGGAAACCCTCCAATTTGAAAGTTGTAGCAACCACCACCAAAATGACAGCAGTTTGTCAGGTTTCCCGTTTGCCCTGAACCTCGTCAAGAAAAATGAATGTTTTGGGGTAGAAAAGTGCTAAATAGAGATGAGCGAACGTACTCGTTTCGAGTACTTACGCGCCCGAGTACCGCCATTTTCGAGTACTTCCGTACTCGGGTGAAAAGATTCGGGGGGCGCCGGGGGGCGGGGAGAGGCGTGGCGGTGCGGGGGGTAGCATCGGGGAACAGGGGGGAGCCCTCTCTCTCTCCCTCTCCCCCCCACTCCCCACTGCTACCCCCCCGTGCCGCCACGGCGCCCCCCGAATTTTTTCGCCCGAAAGTACGGAAGTACTCGGAAATCGCGGTATTCGGGCGAAAAAGGGGCGTGGCCGAGCACGTTCGCTCATCTCTAGTGCTAAACCATAAAGAAGAAAGTTGAAGGGATTCTGTCATCAGGTTTATGCAGCCTAAACCACATGCAGTATGAATCGATAAGTATGCCTACTGCTGCCATGTAGGAGCAGCATGGACCTAGGACAGGTATGCCTACTGCCACCATGTAGGAGCAGCATGAACCTAGGACAGGTATGCCTACTGCCACCATGTAGGAGCAGCATGAGCCTAGGACAGGTATGCCTACTGCCGCCATGTAGGAGCAGCCTGAGCCTAGGACAGGTATGCCTACTGCCGCCATGTAGGAGCAGCACGGATCTAGGACAGGTATGCCTACTGCCGCCATGTAGGAGCAGCATGGACCTAGGACAGGTATGCCTACTGCCACCATGTAGGAGCAGCATGAACCTAGGACAGGTATGCCTACTGCCACCATGTACGAGCAGCATGAGCCTAGGACAGGTATGCCTACTGCCGCCATGTAGGAGCAGCCTGAGCCTAGGACAGGTATGCCTACTGCTGCCATGTAGGAGCAGCCTGAGCCTAGGACAGGTATGCCTACTGCCGCCATGTAGGAGTAGCATGGACCTAGGACAGGTATGCCTACTGCCGCCATGTAGGAGCAGCATGAGCCTAGGACAGGTATGCCTACTGCCGCCATGTAGGAGCAGCATGAGCCTAGGACAGGTATGCCTACTGCTGCCATGTAGGAGCAGCCTGAGCCTAGGACAGGTATGCCTACTGCCGCCATGTAGGAGCAGCATGGACCTAGGACAGGTATGCCTACTGCCGCCATGTAGGAGCAGCATGAGCCTAGGACAGGTATGCCTACTGCCGCCATGTAGGAGCAGCCTGAGCCTAGGACAGGCATGCCTACTGCCGCCATGTAGGAGCAGCCTGAGCCTAGGACAGGTATGCCTACTGCCGCCATGTAGGAGCAGCATGAACCTAGGACAGGTATGCCTACTGCCGCCATGTAGGAGCAGCATGAACCTAGGACAGGTATGCCTACTGCCGCCATGTAGGAGCAGCATGAACCTAGGACAAGTATGCCTACTGCCGCCATGTAAGAGCAGCATGAACCTAGGACAGGTATGCCTACTGCCGCCATGTAGGAGCAGCATGAACCTAGGACAGGTATGCCTACTGCCGCCATGTAGGAGCAGCATGAACCTAGGACAGGTATGCCTACTGCCGCCATGTAGGAGCAGCATGGACCTAGGACAGGTATGCTTACTGCCGCCATGTAGGAGCAGCATGAACCTAGGACAGGTATGCCTACTGCCGCCATGTAGGAGCAGCATGGACCTAGGACAGGTATGCCTACTGCCGCCATGTAGGAGCAGCATGTACCCAGGACAGGTGTGCCTTCTGCCACCATGTACGAGCAGCATGAGCCTAGGACAGATATGCCTACTGCCGCCATGTAGGAGCAGCATGGACCTAGGACAGGTATGTCTACTGCCGCCATGTAGGAGCAGCATGAACCTACGACAGGTATGCCTACTACCGCGGTGTAGGAGCAGCCTGAGCCTAGGACCAGTATGCCTACTGCCGCCATGTACGAGCGGCATGGACCTAGGACAGGTATGCCTACTGCCGCCATGTAGGAGCAGCCTGAGCCTAGGACCAGTATGCCTACTGCCGCCATGTACGAGCGGCATGGACCTAGGACAGGTATGCCTACTGCCGCCATGTAGGAGCAGCATGGACCTAGGACAGGTATGCCTACTGCCACCATGTAGGAGCAGCATGAACCTAGGACAGGTATGCCTACTGCCACCATGTAGGAGCAGCCTGCGCCTAGGACAGGTATGCCTACTGCCACCATGTAGGAGCAGCATGAACCTAGGACAGGTATGCCTACTGCCACCATGTAGGAGCAGCATGAACCTAGGACAGGTATGCCTACTGCCACCATGTAGGAGCAGCATGAACCTAGGACAGGTATGCCTACTGCCACCATGTAGGAGCAGCCTGAGCCTAGGACAGGTATGCCTACTGCCGCCATGTACGAGCAGCATGAGCCTAGGACAGGTATGCCTACTGCCGCCATGTACGAACAGCATGAGCCTAGGACAGGTATGCCTACTGCCGCCATGTACGAACAGCATGAGCCTAGGACAGGTATGCCTACTGCCACCATGTATGAACAGCTTAGGCCTAGGACAGGTATGCCTACTGCCACCATGTATGAACAGCTTAGGCCTAGGACAGGGATGCCTACTGCTGCCATGTATGAGCAGCATGAACCTAACACAGGTATGCCTACTGCTGCCATGTATGAGCAGCATGAACCTAACACAGGTATGCCTACTGCCGCGATGTACGAGCAGCATGAACCCGGACAGGTATGCCTACTGCCGCCATGTACAAGCAGAATGAACCTTGGACAGATATGCCTACTGCCGCCATGTAGGAGCAGCATGAACCTAGGAGAGGTATGTCCACTGCCGCCATGTATGAGCAGCATGAACCTAACAGAGGTAAGCCTACAGCGACCATGAAGGAGCAGCATGAACCTAAGACAGGTATGACTACTGCCGCCATGTACAAGCAGCATGAACCCGAGACAGGGCTGCCTACTGCCGCCATGTACGAGCAGCCTGAGCCCAGGACAGGTATGCTTACAGCCGCCATGTACAAGCAGCATGAACCAAGGAGAGGTATGCTTACTGTTGCCATTTACAAGCAGCATAAACCTAAGACAGGTATGCCTACTGTTTACTGTTGCTATGTACAAGCAGCATGAACATAGGACAGGTTTGCCTACTGCTGCCATGTACAAGCAGCATGAGCCTAGGACAGGTATGCCTAATGATTTTTATGAAAATTGCAGGTTCATGTTTCCTGTGGTTTGGACTGCAGGAACTTGATGACAGAATCCCTTTAAATCTCATCAGATGATCCTCTCTACTGGTGGTCTTTTCGAGGGCGTCCTGAGCCCGATCACCTTGTGTGCCCTCACACATCCACTGGTCCCAGCACCTCCTAACAGTCTGGTCAGAACGGCCGGTGGGGACAATTCATCGATACGACCATTCAGCTTCTCGCATCCCAATAATGCGCCCCTCTCAGACTCTGGTAACGGGGTGAAATCTCTTCTCTGCATCGTAGAGGCGTCTAGTGGTCAACAAGCTCTACACAAGCGGAAGAAGAGGTCACTACACACAAGGAGCCTCCGAGAGCCTCTTATAGGCCAAGGGGGGGGGGACCACCCTTAGTACCTCAGGTAACAAGAGCCTTCATCTAATCACCCCACAACCCTAATCATTTGCATATCTGCCTGATATGGAACTGCAGGATGAGTTTTGCAGCAAAATGACAATTTCATCGAGGGGCGGGATTATTTTTGACAGAAACCTTAGGGCAAGAAATCCCACTCATATCACCACTATAATTGTGGCTCTCTTGGTTGAGAGCCACCACCACATCAGTCCATACCAGACACAACATTGTATATTGTCTAACACCGGTGCTTGATATAACAGCTTCATACCATTCACTTGAATAGGACTGAGCTGCTCTCAAGCCATGTGACCGATGAATGTGACGTTACAGGCCTGAGAAGAGATAGCCGGTGTTCTAGAGTGGCGGACCCTGCTGATCAACTATTGATGAGTCATATGAAACAGTATTTTGGTGCAATTTGTGCCAGAAACAGGGCATTTGCAACCGAAAATCTGCCCCAATGTTTTTTGCTTGTGCAGTTCCTTGTAGTTTGTATACAGTTCGGGGGAGAAGATATCTAGATAGACATTTCCTGAGTTCGATAAACATTTCTCTGGATTGACATGCTCCTAATTTATTGAAAAGCACACATGTTGTAATAAATCGGGCACGTCTCTGTCCACCTCATGTACCAGACAGACAAATCTACGCCATCTGCATGCTATCGCAGATTTGCAGTAGTTGGTGTAAATGTGTTGAGCCGTCCCCTTCTGTAAGCCCCACCCATTTCTAAAAAAAAGATGGTTGGTACAGTATAAATGAGCAAAAATATACTTACACCAAAAATTCAAAATTATTTTGGCATAAAAATATTACATTTTGAAGCATTCTGGCACAATTTCTCATGGATTCATATATAACATGGCATGCTCTATCATTGAGGCTTCACAGAGGTATTCTCCCCATTCTCACAGCGAAAGTCTCAATGAAAACAGCACACATTAGCCGTGGTTTCATATCTGTGCTGGAACCTCAATTTAGAGCTTCCGTCGCATCTCACAGTGTACCATCTCACAGAGTACCATCTCACAGAGTACCATCTCACAGAGTACCATCTCACAGAGTACCATCTCACAGTGTACCATCTCACAGTGTACCATCTCACAGAGTACCATCTCACAGAGTACCATCTCACAGTGTACCATCTCACAGAGTACCATCTCACAGAGTACCATCTCACAGTGTACCATCTCACAGTGTAGCATCTCACAGTGTACCATCTCACAGAGTACCATCTCACAGAGTACCATCTCACAGAGTACCATCTCACAGAGTACCATCTCACAGAGTACCATCTCACAGTGTACCATCTCACAAAGTACCAGAAGAAAAAGTGCGCCTGCTGCAGTTTTCTTCCGGTAAAATGCCGGGCAGCTGAGCAGAAACCGCACGGACCCCATTATAGTCTATAGAGACTGTTCGGCGCTGTTTGGTTCCGTCATAAGACAGAGCCATTCGGCCAGGGGATTCCCGAACGGAGCAGGTAAAACGGATCTCCCGAGTGCAGATATGTAAGCAGCCTAATACAGCCAACATGTCCTAATGTCCTAATGATCACATGACACAGTTGCTAGCTTGTTGTAAGTAGTGATACATTCTAACAAACCAGGCACCTGTATCAATTGGCAAAACCCAAACGTTTTTGCCAAGTAAGATTTCTCATTGCATTTCGCTGGAAAAGAAATTAGTCACTCGGCTGCGATTTGTCCACATGAAATTGCACGCGGAAAACAAATCGTGGCATGCTCTATTTCTGTGCGGATCTCGCAGAGGCCCGCACAGAAATGTCAGTGGTGACGGGCCGGCTCCTCCCTGCGCATGCGCCGGCAGCCGCCACACTGCGCAGAGAGGAGACGCCGGGAGCGGGTGAGCCGCAGGGCTGTGCAGGGCCACGGGACCGCATCCCACTGCGAGAATCCTCGCAGCGGGTTCCGACCCAGCCGTCTGCAGGCGGCCTTAGGAACATATGTTATTAAGATACTTATCTATTAGTACATTGGATCTCCTTTGGCCTTCAAAAATGCAGCAATTTGAGGCACCCATCCACAGATATGAGAGGGCCCAGGGTGTTCCAGGAAAACCTTCCCCACACCTTTACTTCATCCCACCAGCCTGAACTATTGTCACCTGCCAGGAAGGACTTGTCGATTAATGCTGCTTGCACCAACTTCTGACCTCCCATGAGCATGCGGCAACAGAAATCTAAATTAATCTGACCAGGTGATGTTTTTCTACTGCTCAGTGATCCAACTTTTGCGCTCTTTTGCCCACTGGTGTCTTGCCTTTCTGGTTCTCGTAACTGCCCTTGAAACTGTGTGCGCAGACATACATGTTGGAGCACCAGCTTTGGCTGGGCTCACACGGACGGACCATATTCCACAAGTGGGAGACCCGCACGAGAAAACACCACAATATTAGCAGTTTTTGAAACACTGGTCCTCAGCTAGTCTAGCGCTGATAACCATGCCTCGTCCGAAGTCGTTCAAATTATTCTATTTTCCCAATCTAATGGGGATCTACATTGTAACTGATCCATGGAAGACCTGCTCACTTAATTTTATGCTGCATTGCGGGGGTCACATGTCCAATTGGAATTCAGGAGAAGGGCTGGAGGCTCTAATAAAGTGGCCATGGAGTGTATGTCAAAACTACGCCATCTGACCGCCATATACAGGCCTTTTCCTGCGCTTCTAGTGGAGTTACCTCATCCATCAAAGGAGTAGATGTCAATTAGGTTCAATCCACAAGTAAAGGGTTTATTGCATAAAACCACAAAGGTGATAAAACCTCTTAAAAAAAAAACAATCAAACAATCACAGGACAAAAGACCAAAATCATGCAACGCGTTTCGGCATAAACATACACCTTTTCTCGGTCGTGTGAAAACGGCCTTCGGGCTCCTTCACCCAAACGTGTGGTGACAGCGTATTACGTACTTAATACACTGTACTACTCTGCCATGCTGCTGCTCACACATAATATGCGAAATACGTGCGCAATAAAGATCGCAGCAGGTTTCGTTTTGGCGCATATTACGCATATACACACCCAGATAGTGCCTGGCAATTGGCAGCACGCAATTCATTGCATACTCCCTGCGTCTTTTGCAGGCAGCACGAATTTGGCTCATGTGAAGTGGCCCTTACCCTAGGAACCCATAACTCTAACTTATGAGGCTCATACAAGCTGATCGAGTTCCTTTAAGGCCCATTCAGACGGATGTATTTTTATTCCCATTGTAGCCAATTAGATGAATGTTCATTCGCACAGACCTATATTCGTCTCCGTTTGAGCGCTCACACCAGCAGGTGCCTATGTGCTGTCTGATGGGAGTCGCGCCTGAGTTGCTCTAGGGGTGCACAACTTTTTCTGCTCCACATTGCCATACTAGACCACTTCCAAAGGGTATTCCCCCCCCCCCCCCCCTCCCCCGGAGACATTTATGGTATATCCTAAGCATATGGCATAAAGATTCTTTTTTAGACAATTTTGACGCACATCATATGCAGAACACTTGGCAAAACAAAACCAAAACGGGTCGTTCGCCTATGAAGAATACACACAAAAGACTAAAACCCAGAGCCTCCGGTAGTCCGCCTGACCTTGCTGTACTGTGACAGGCATTGTGTTTGTGCTGGGGAGGCAGGAAGGACGGTATTTACAGTCTGACACTATGAAAGCATTTGGCAGGCCTTTAGTCATGTGACTGTGTGGTGGAGGGGTGGTTGGGGGATCCGTCTAGCTCTGCCCACTGTCTAAGCTTTCCAATGATGTCATTGGGCTTCCCCTCCCCTCTGTGCACTCCAAGCATTCCCTAAACCCAGGGCCCTCTGAGGGAGGATTACAGCCGGGCGGTTGCTGCAGAATGTATATTTTTAGACATCCACTAACCCTAAATCCCCAGATATTCCCCAGCAAGGGTCTCCAGTCCAAGGGGACGCAGCAACACGGAGACACATTCAACGACACTTCCTTCCCGGCAACTTACTGTATACCCGATAACCACATGAAAGCTATCTGCAGACAACAGGATGCCGTGTAGCATAAAGTGTGACAAAAGCCGCACTCAGGGTGTATTCACGCGGGCGGTCTCTTTTCGGGGTCTGACCGTTTACGAGATGGACAGAACTCGCACAGAAAAAGAATGCGTTGGTTTGAAAAATCGTCGCTCAATTCTACTTTTATTTATATGGTAGCGTTCCAAAAAAAAAACGGATCACACATGCATGCCATGTAAGATTTTTTTTTTTACATGTGGCTAAAGGGATTTTCCAGGACTTTTGCTATTGATGATCTATCCTCAGTATATGTCATCAACAGTTGATTGGTGAGGGTCTGCCATTTGGGATATCCGCCGATCAGTTTATTGCCAGGTTGCCCTCAGAGCAGACAGTGCTGTCAACATTGCAGTGGCCCGGATTGGTACTACAGTTCACATTGATTTCAAAGGGTACTGTGCCTGCAGTCCGCTGCTAATGATGACCTACCCTGAGGATAGGTTATCAATAGTAAAACTACACAAGTACCCCTATTGGATAAATTCTCACTGGACAGAAATGAGGCGGATTTGTCACAGTGGAGAATTCTGCAGCATTTCCACATCCAAAACAGAGTCAAAATCCGTACTTCTGCATCACCTGAGCAGCGCTCACTACAGGCCTCTGAGTGCCGGGATACGCTGACCGCGTTAAGACTTCGTAGGAGCGCCGTGTCTTCTGAAATCACCCGCGGAGAAGTCTAAATTCTCATTGATGGTGCAGATCTTGACTCTCTTTTGCATGTGTAAATGCAGCGGAATTTGCCACGGACATCCCTCAGCATTTCCATCGGGTGGGTACCATTGGGTACGTACCCCTAAAGACTGTCATGCGCAGTGCAGCTGTTTCTTCATGCGATACTTTACACAGACCGTCAATCCATGTGAAAAAACTTGCAGCCTGTTTTTCCATCAGCTCTCACAGAGGAGAATATGACATGCGGTGTGTGAAGCTCCGTGATCACGGGACGGCACACGGACTACACCCAAGGGTTTTGCTGTGTCATTAAGCCCAATTAGCCGTGTCAGCAAAGGTGACGGGCCTCTTTATTATTGTGAACAAACTGCTTTTTGGTTTGTTTTAAATGCTATTAGGAGAAAAAGGAATCATATTTGTGGCACTGGAGACATCAGTATATTATCAGCAGAAAGCAGGATTGGATCCCAGCAGACCAAAGAGGGAAAACTGCACCCCACAGTACACCCCGTCAGCGATACCCCCCGTCAGCGATACCCCCCGTCAGCGATACCCCCCGTCAGCGATACCCCCCGTCAGCGATACCCCCTCCCCAGGATGTTGTGGGATGAAGGACATTTCTATGATTGTAACATCGATATAAGTAACTGATTACAATATCAGAGCAAAAGGATCATGTATTATCTAGTTCCCTGTTGTACTGCCTCAAGCTTGGATACAAGATGTGATACGGGTGGGCATGGAGGCTCTAGTACCCTGTTGTACTGCCTCTAGCTTGGATACAAGATGTGATACGGGTGGGCATGGAGGCTCTAGTACCCTGTTGTACTGCCTCAAGCTTGGATACAGCATGTGATACGGGCGGACATGGAGGCTCTAGTACCCTGTTGTACCACCTCTAGCTTGGATACAAGATGTGATACGGGTGGGCATGGAGGCTCTAGTACCCTGTTGTACTGCCTCTAGCTTGGATACAAGATGTGATATGGGTGGGCATGGAGGCTCTAGTACCCTGTTGTACCGCCTCTAGCTTGGATACAAGATGTTATAGGGGTTGGCATGGAGGCTCTAGTGCCCTGTTGTACCACCTCCAACTTGGATACAAGATGTGATACAAGAGGGCATGGAGGCTCTAGTACCCTGTTGTACTGCCTCTGGCTTGGATACAAGATGTGATACAGGCAGGCATGGAGGCTCTAGTACCCTGTTGTACTGCCTCTAGCTTGGATACAAGATGTGATACGGGTGGGCATGGAGACTCTAGTACCGTGTTGTGCCACCTCTAGCTTGGATACAAGATGTGATACAGATGGGCATGGAGGCTCTAGTACCCTGTTGTACCGCCTCTAGCTTGGATACAAGATGTTATAGGGGTTGGCAAGGAGGCTCTAGTGCCCAAATACTGCAGGTTGAAAGATTTTGCCGAACTGCCCTCCCGGGAACCTACAGGACCTTCCCTGAGAGTCATGTGACCGGCCACCCTACACGGTCATGTCCCACTAGCAATAAAGTTTAGGCTTAACCGCTAGCGTGACGTGATGAGAGTGTCATAACTAAGGGTGCTTTTACACGGGATGACCTGTCGGGCAACAGATGCAGCCATGCCGTGCCAGTGATAATTGCTCCTGTGCCTTTACACTCAGTGAACGGGCATGGGGCGCGTCGGGCATAGTTCTGGGTCACCCCCTCCATTCACAGTAAACTGGTTCATCGGTGACCGACGGCTTGTTTACACGAGACGATCCGCCGTTTGGTTTTCTGCATGCGGAAACCGAAGACGAACGAGTAGACGTTCTACCGCTGCGCGCATTTACCCTGAACAATGACCGTAATCCATGTAAAAGGGCCTTGTGATGTCAAGAAACCGTCCTCTTGGCATCACCGCCATGGCGCTGTCTGCCAAAAATGGCAGGGAGCGACGCGACTAACTCTACTCCATACGGTGGTGAGCGGCGCGACTAACGCTATTCCATATGGCGGCGAGCGGCACAACTAACGCTACTCTGCGCGGCAGCGAGCGGCGCGACTAACGCTACCCAGCGCGGCAGCGAGCGGCGCGACTAACGCTACCCTGCGCGGCAGAGAGCGGCGCGACTAACGCTACCCTGCGCGGCAGCGAGCGGCGCGACTAACGCTACCCTGCGCGGCAGCGAGCGGCGCGACTAACGCTACCTTGCGCGGCAGCGAGCGGCGCGACTAACGCTACCCTGCGCGGCAGCGAGCGGCGCGACTAACGCTACCCTGCGCGGCAGCGAGCGGCGCGACTAACGCTACCCTGCGCGGCAGCGAGCGGCGCGACTAACGCTACCCTGCGCGGCAGCGAGCGGCGCGACTAACGCTACCCTGCGCGGCAGCGAGCGGCGCGACTAACGCTACCCTGCGCGGCAGCGAGCGGCGCGACTAACGCTACCCTGCGCGGCAGCGAGCGGCGCGACTAACGCTACTCTGCGCGGCAGCGAGCGGCGCGACTAACGCTACCCGGCGCGGCAGCGAGCGGCGCGACTAACGCTACCCTGCGCGGCAGCGAGCGGCGCGACTAACGCTACCCGGCGCGGCAGCGAGCGGCGCGACTAACGCTACCCGGCGCGGCAGCGAGCGGCGCGACTAACGCTACCCTGCGCGGCAGCGAGCGGCGCGGCTAACGCTACCCTGCGCGGCAGCGAGCGGCGCGACTAACGCTACCCTGCGCGGCAGCGAGCGGCGCGACTAACGCTACCCTGCGCGGCAGCGAGCGGCGCGACTAACGCTACCCTGCGCGGCAGCGAGCGGCGCGACTAACGCTACTCTGAGCGGCAGCGAGCGGCGCGACTAACGCTACTCTGAGTGGCAGCGAGCGGCGCGACTAACGCTACTCTGAGCGGCAGCGAGCGGCGCGACTAACGCTACTCTGAGCGGCAGCGAGCGGCGCGACTAACGCTATTCCATACGGCAGCGAGCGGTGCGACTAACGCTACTCTGAGCGGCAGCGAGCGGTGCGACTAACGCTACTCTGAGCGGCAGCGAGCGGTGCGACTAACGCTACTCTGAGCGGCAGCGAGCGGTGCGACTAACGCTACTCTGAGCGGCAGCGAGCGGTGCGACTAACGCTACTCTGAGCGGCAGCGAGCGGTGCGACTAACGCTACTCTGAGCGGCAGCGAGCGGTGCGACTAACGCTACTCTGTACGGCAGCGAGCGGTGCAACTAACGCTACTCTGAGCGGTGCGACTAACGCTACTCTGAGCGGCAGCGAGCGGTGCGACTAACGCTACTCTGAGCGGCAGCGAGCGGTGCGACTAACGCTACTCTGAGCGGCAGCGAGCGGTGCGACTAACGCTACTCTGAGCGGCAGCGAGCGGTGCGACTAACGCTACTCTGTACGGCAGCGAGCGGTGCGACTAACGCTACTCTGAGCGGTGCGACTAACGCTACTCTGAGCGGCAGCGAGCGGTGCGACTAACGCTACTCTGAGCGGCAGCGAGCGGTGCGACTAACGCTACTCTGAGCGGCAGCGAGCGGTGCGACTAACGCTACTCTGAGCGGCAGCGAGCGGTGCGACTAACGCTACTCTGAGCGGCAGCGAGCGGTGCGACTAACGCTACTCTGAGCGGTGCGACTAACGCTACTCTGAGCGGCAGCGAGCGGTGCGACTAACGCTACTCTGTACGGCAGCGAGCGGTGCGACTAACGCTACTCTGAGCGGTGCGACTAACGCTACTCTGAGCGGCAGCGAACGGTGCGACTAACGCTACTCTGAGCGGCAGCGAGCGGTGCGACTAACGCTACTCTGAGCGGCAGCGAGCGGTGCGACTAACGCTACTCTGAGCGGCAGCGAACGGTGTGACTAACGCTACTCTGAGCGGCAGCGAGCGGTGCGACTAACGCTACTCTGAGCGGCAGCGAGCGGTGCGACTAACGCTACTCTGAGCGGCAGCGAGCGGTGCGACTAACGCTACTCTGAGCGGCAGCGAGCGGTGCGACTAACGCTATTCCATACGGCAGCGAGTGGTGCGACTAACGCTACTCTGAGCGGTGCGACTAATGCTACTCTGTACGGCAGCGAGCAGTGCGACTTACGCTACTTTATATGGTGGCGAGACTAACTCTACTCCGTACGGCGGCGAGCAGCGTGGCTAACGCTACTCCATGCGGTGGTGAGCAGCACGACTAACACTATTCAGTATGGCGGTAAGCGGCACGACTAACACTACTCCGTACGGCAGCAAGCGGCGCAACTAACACTACTCCGTACGGCGGTGCAAACTAACGCTACTCCATACAGCAGCGAGCAGTGCGACTAACGCTACTCCGTACGACGGCAAGCGGTGCGACTAACGCTACTCCATGCGGCAGCTAAGCGTCCGAGACCCTTGTCCTCCAGACCGGCGCCCCCCACTGCGCACAAGGCATCACATTACGGTTATAACCCCTTTAGTATTTCTCGCCGGTCCTCAGACGGGTTTTATGTAACATGACTGTCCCGCTGCGCCGCCTCACACCAACAGCACACAGCGCGCTGCCTCCTTCCTGTCGCTGCAGAAAGCCCCTGAGCTGACGTATGTCGGAAATCCCTCAGTGTGTAATGTTCCCGCCCTCACATCCTGGCTTTGACAGCCGGAGATCCCGGAGGTTCCTCTCAGCCCATGTAATGTGTCTGTCTGCCCTCACACAGGGGCGGCCGTGGCCAGTGTACATGTAATAAAGCCCATCCTGACTGCCCTGTGGGAGCAGGCGGCGGCAGCGCCCCCCGCCGGCAGGGAGGGGTGACACGCAGCGAGCGGCACACAATCACCTCATACTCACCACAACTCGTACGGGGTTTCCCACCCAGACCCTCACATGGGGGGCAGCAGCGCTCCCGCCCCTCCACCTCAGTAGTTAATATGTCCGCGGTGAGGGCAGCCCTCGGGACGCCGGCGGCCGGGGACCGCACTTTGCATTAGTTTTCTGGGCTTTGTCACTTATTGTGAGAGGAGGCTTCCCTGTGAGGAGGGATGACATGGGGTGGAGCGAGGGGCAGGACCTGCGGCGTGCATGGCCGAGGAATCCCCTCACAGCATCACGTCCGGGCGGAGGGACATCCTGTGTGGGGAATCACTGCTGACACCTAATAAAGATGCATTACACGGAACCACAAGCTGACCATCAGCCATAGTCGTCCGGTCTGACCGCGGCTGGCGACTGCCAACGATAAGCGGTCAATTTACGTAGCGTGAAAACCATCGTTGGCTCGTTCACTACTCGTTCGCTTGAAACGGCGCTCGTTCCGCCCTCGTTAACTTACGCAGCGAACGGCTGACCGATTCTTGCGTGAAGGAGCCAACGATGTAACCGCCTACATAAACGAACCGCACGAGAGCCAGCGGTGACGTCACTCGCCGGTTCACGCCGTGATCGGCTCGTCTAACGAACCCTAAAGGCTTATTCACACAAGCGATAATCTCACGCGATGCGCAAAAAACGCTCACGAATACGGCATCCATTCTGAAATTCCGCCGGCTAAGCAGCGAAGTGGGCGAGATTAGCAAAAATCTCCCCCACACGTTGCGGACAGTCCATTGCAGCCAAGCCGCGCTGAAACTGACATGCCGCGCCGAATTCAGTGCCCCGACATGTCGATTGCATCGCCGTTTCCGCCGCAGGCTTTCTCCTCTCTATGGGAAGAAACGTCGCAGTGGAATAGAGGCGGACCTGTGTAAATCGTGATTTCTAAATCTCGCAACATCGCAGGACAGAAAACATGGCAGATGGGAATGAAGTCATTGGTTTCATAATTCTGCGTTTTCTCGCATCGCTCAAAAATCGCGCCATTTTATTTGCCTGTATACAGGCAGCCTCAGTGAACATCAATGTACTCTCAGTCCTAAGGTCGGCTTCACATGGGCGTATTTGCGCACGCAGAGGGAAGAAACCATCGATTTTGATGGGTTCGCTCACTTTTATGTATCGTGCGCATGCATTTCGGTCGTGCAAAAAAAAAAAAATTAGAACATTCTCTATTTTTCTGCGTACATGCGCACCAAAGGCGCACAATACGCAAGGAGATGCGTGTAATTGCCATGGAAACAGAACACATCTGGAACTCATCCAGACTAATTATCCATTGCAATCAGTGCGTCTTTGTTTGCCGCCCACAAATGAACATGTCTTGCGGACGCAAAAAGTACCGTAACATATGGCGAGGTGCACGCAGAAAAGCATTGTTTGTTCCGCAAAGACGCTACACTGATATACAAGTCTCTGAAAAGAGGCGCATTTTTGTGCCGTGTGTTTACTTCAGAGACGGACACCGCTGGATTATGGGAGCGGTTGAGTATGAAAAATCCGTCACCGGGCTCCCGGTCACCTCGCCGTGACTTAGTTTATGGTTATAGATGAGCGAGTATACTCGCTAAAGGCAATTGCTCGAGCGAGCATTGCCTTTAGCGAGTACCTGCCCGCTCGAGACGGAAGGTTCGGGTGCCGGCGGCGGGCACGGAGCTGCCGGGGAGAGCGGGGCGGAATGGAGGGGAGATCTCTCTCTCCCCCCCCCGCTCCTCCCTGCTGACTGCCACTACTCACCGCTCCCCCGCGCCGGCACCCGAACCCTCTGTCTCGAGCGGGGAGATACTCGCTAAAGGCAATGCTCGCTCGAGTAATTGCCTTTAGCGAGTATACTCGCTCATCTCTATTTATGGTGCTTCGGGGACTTGGCGAGTTTCCTTTACATAAAAATGGTCTACGCTTAGCAGTTGCAGATGCGTCGACTATTATCGTGGTGTTTACGGAGGCCTCTATATGGACCATGTCACATGCTATGGTGGCCCTTGACATTAGTGGCTCTCCGCCCTGGCTCATAGAGGAGAGTATAACGTGGGGAACCTCGCACTTTCTATAATGCCTTCATCGGCCATATGGACGGACATTGTCACTATGAGACAACCCCTTTAGGTCGCTTTACACAGGCGACAAAATTGCACGATTTCCTCGTGTTTTGACGCTGCTACAAGTCGCACGTATGTGAAGCCCGTGCTTTCCAATGGGTTCCTTCACATTAGCCATGTTTTATAGGCTGCTACATTGCGAGTTAAACAAGGCGCATCATGCTCTATACATCCTCAATTTGCGATGTTTTGTAGCCCATGTTTCCCTATGGAGCTTTCCTTGCGGTTTCCGTGCGATGTGATGCAACCTTTACAGTAGAAAGCCCTACTGTTTGTCCCTAAAATAAGCCCTGGCTACATTTAAAAAAAAACCAAAACAATACATTAGCTAACAGGCGCTGTCCGCTCCGCCAAACTTCTTCTCTGGCAGTTCAGCAGGACATGTTTGTAGTCTTCAGCCGACACTTCCTGGTCAGAGGGATCATAAATGCCGCCTCCAGGAAGCACTGGCTCTGATTGGGTCTTGAGTAGAGATGAGCGAGCATACTCGTTAAGGCGATTTACTCGAGAGAGCTTCGCCTTTTTCGAGTACCTACTAGCTCGTCCCTGAAGATTCGGGGGGGGGGGGGGCTGCGGGGGTGAGCAGGGGGTTGTAGAGGGGATCGGGAGGGAGAGAGATCTCTCTGACTCTCAACCCCGCTCCCCTCCGCTACCCCGCGCCACCCCCCGCAGCCCCCCCGAATCTTCAGGGACGAGCCAGCAGGTACTCGAAAAAGGCGAAGCTCTCTTGAGTAAATCGCCTTAACGAGTATGCTCGCTCATCTCTAGTCTCGAGCGCTAAAATAGAGCATGCAGTGATTTTTCTTCCGCTCACAGAATCCGCAATTTCTCCCCGCAAGTATCAGTGTACGGCAATCGCGGAATGTGCAATTCAAATCTGCTCGTGTGGGACACTTACTTATGCTGATCGGTTCAGCCATTGTTTAAAACTCATGTTTCAAAGTGTGCAGCGTTCGTTATTGGGAGTCTGAGTTATATATATATTCACTTCTTTCTCTTTCACCTTTTCCCGCCGTTGACTGACAGCTCTTTTCATATTCACAGTAGACCTGTCAATTAAAGGCAGGGGGTGGCGGGAGAGAGCAGTGAATGTATGAATATTAATTAGCTGCACCTCAAACATAAGTTTTCAAAAACAGCCGAAGCTATCAGTATAAGCCTTATTAACCTGAGCGTTTTTACGTGCCTAATTTAGCCACGTTAAAAAATCGTGACCATCTGAAGCATTGGACTCCGATGTATTTATTTAGATAAGCATTGCGCCAGGAAAAGTAGGACATCGGCGACCGAAAATGGCAACCAATTTTATACACTGCCGAAAAAGATAGGTCGCTGAAGGCTCCCATAGGCTTCTACCGGTATGGAAGCTGCAAAAAAAGTGAGGAGGAGAACGTTTAGCAGCGTCCACCGCTGTGAAAAGATTACAGCTGGCTCTAGTTCAGCATTAGAAGTCACTCCAAAGATCTATGCTGACCGAGGGATTTCCGCACTGCAGCGTATATTTTTGCTATAACGCCACAGCCGTTCGTGTGACTGAACGAAAAAACGCTAATTTTGATCAGAACTTGATTGCGCCTTTTTCCTTTTCACATGTTTTTTGGCCAGAATGCGGCCAGCATGAAGACCCATACGGTCGTGTGAATAAGGCCTAAGTCATGAAATCAGCGTGCCTGTCACTATACTGCAGTGCCCATAGCTCAGGGAGGATTAGGGACTTGACAGATTTCCTTTGAGGGGCTGCTCTAGTGAAAACACATTTTTCCATCCCTTCACCCCTCACCTGATTGCCTGCCACACTCTGGAAGTCTCCTGCAGTCACTTCCATGCAGTGCTGTCTGATGCTTATCAGGCACCATCTTGCTGCTGAGACTTCTGCTTTCCCTTTTTTCCTATTTCTGTGTCATGATGCATCAGCACAGCATTACATGAGCAGGTAGAGGAATCTACCATCTCTTCTGCCATTACATTCTGTATTCACTCAAATAAGCTACATACCATAAGTATACGGTCAGGGCGGCGAGCTGTGATCTCCCCTTTTATAACTGTGTGACAGGAACTGTGTGATCATTAACAGCCACTACAATAGGATTGTCAGTGTCCCCCGCTGAAGAGCTTCTGTGCTAGGGTCCATGTAATATCATCACACAGGAAATATGTGGAATGAGAAACTGACTTCTTTGAGAACAAGTAAATCTGAGCCAGTCAAACAGAGATCACATGACCACCTGAGGAAAGAGTCTAACAAGTTTCAGATGGAATGGAATAGCTAACCAATGTAACATTAGCTAACTAATATATATAGGGGGAGGGGGGGGGGGAGAGCTAGTTACACGATGAATGAAAAAAAAAATCATCAGAATGGGCTCTTTTCAACTGATGGCCTATCCTCTGGATAGGCTAGTTGATGGACAGGTCTGCCGCTTGGGACCCCTGTCTATCAGCTGATGGCCTAGCCCGCTGTCTAGTGCACTGGGCCATTCCTCTTCTTGTTACATCCTGTCCTGGGCAGAAAGTGGGATAACAGTACGGCTCTCCCATTGATTTCAATGGAAATGAAGCTGGTGCTCCAAATTTCTCCCCTGTCTGCTGATGATAACGTCGAGCCCACTGCTCTGGACAGTGGGCCACACGATCAGCTGATGGATGGGGGTCCCAAGCGGCAGACTCATCCTTCAACTACTGATAGTCTTCGGATGTCTATTATAAATTACACTTTTTGGGCCTATTATGGTGTGTGACTTTTTGGTGACTTTGTTCACCCACATCGAGTCACGGTCGAGTCCCATAGCGGGACTAAAAAAAATGCTTAAAACAGATCAATATAGTTTTCGGAATAAAAAGCAAAAGAAATCTCTTTTTATCCCTAAAATGTAAAAACATATAAATATTTGGCATTATCTTGTCAATTATGAATCAAACTATAAAGTTATCTTTTTTTAGCCCATATGGTGAAATACCATAAAATACCAGAAGTGTCTTTCTTTAGCTTATCCCACCTCTCCAAAACAGAACTGAAGTCATATATACCCCCAAAAAGGTACAAAAGAAATCCCTCTAACCCTTTGGGTGTAGGGCTTATTATCGAAGTAGGGCTTATTTTCAGAGGGAACTGGTAATGCAATTCAGCTACTAAAGATGATGCTAATCTGGTCACTATAGCATAAACTAAATCCAAGGGTACCTAAACATGGGCGAGCGTGATATTGGGCTGAGAAACGTGGCCCGATATATCGCGCTTGGTGAAGTGCGATCCACCCACAGATTTTCAGGCAAAAACACCTCGCATGGCATCTGTACAAATTCTGATCCTCTTGCGCGAGTTTCACACGTGATAGAGGATCGGAAGTGTTTCCCATTGATTTCAATTGGAAACCTCGCATCACACTTGCCTGAGCATCGCACAGCATGAGAGCCATACGATGCATTAGAGCTCTCATTGACATCAACAGGCAATGCATTCAGAGGAGTGCAAAAGGATAGAGAATGCCATGAAAACATTACCCATATATATGACTCCATTCAAGAGTTTCTCAGCCGTGTGAAAGCTGCCCGAGGATCACTAAAGCTCCTTATACACAGAGCAATAAATCGCTTGCAGGAGCAAACAATGGCAGATTTTGCTCGTTCGTTCATGCAGCCTGTTTACACAGACAGATAAAATTGTTCAAAATTTCATTCGGAATTGCGTTCGCAAATTATCCAGTTCATATTTAGAGATGAGCGAGCATACTCGCTAAGGGCAATTGCTCGATCGAGCATTGCCCTTAGCGAGTGCCTGCCCGTTTGGGAGCAAAGATTCGGCTGCGGGCGGGGAGCGGTGGGGGAGAGCGGGGAGGAACGGAGGGGAGATCTCCCTCTCTCCCCCCGCTCCCCCCTGCTGACTGCCGCGCCGCAACTCACCTGTCACCCGCGCCGGCAGCCGAACCATTTCTTCCGAGCGGGGAGATACTCGCTAAAGACAATGCTCGATCTAGCGGCGGGGGAGAGCGGGGAGGAACGGAGGGAAGATCTCTCTCTCCCTCCCCCCCCCCCCGCTCCCCTCAGCTGACTGCCACTACTCACCTGTCACCCGCGCCGGCAGCCGAACCATTTCTTCCGAGTGGGGAGATACTCGCTAAGGACAATGCTCGATCGAGTAATTGTCCTTAGCGAATATGCTCGCTCATCTCTATTCATATTCACTATACCAGTGGATTGTGGACGGCTAAAAGATTGCTGTCCACATGCTACAACCTGCGAACAGGCAAACAATTATTTTTATACCTGCATAAAATAAACGAGAGGTTCACGAATTCTCGCTCCTCGTTGCCTGTTTACCCTGAATTATTATTGTTCACATTTGCAGATGCAACGCTTTTTTTTCATGATAATAATCATTCCGTGTAAAGGGGCCTTCTGTACTCCGAGACCCAAGACATGCAGCAGTGTACAGAGCGCTGCCATTATTTTTAGTTCAGCTGGTGAGTAATCGTAGGTCACAGAAAGCTGTAATTCTGGGGAATCGTCTTGTGAAATGTGTTTGCTTCCTAGTGTAATGAAATAAGATACATGCACGGGTTGAATCCCAAGGTCTTACTTATTGACCAAAGTGTAACATAAAATAACACAAGAGAGTATTGTGTTGCTAGAGATGTTCTATGACTTCTTACAGTATCAATATTACCCATATTACTTTGGATACATAGTTTATTTATAGCCGTATGAGTGAGGGTGGTTTCACATCTGCGGTGGAACTTGCAGACGGAATTTCCATCGCAGATTTGGTTGCAGATACTGGAAGAAAGCGCTTTTTCTCAGCCCCCTAACCCGGCAGCACGGTGGAAAGCGGGTGGACTCAATTGTCCAGAGACAGAACTGTTCAGCTGCAAGGATTCCCCTTTCCTGCTCTATGAACGGAGCAGGAAAGGGGAATCCCCAGTACCAGTGTGAAAGCATCCTAGAGGCTCTCTCACACAAGCATTTTTCTCCAGAATGTTGCGAGTGTACCTCCCACACTACACTGCGTACTTGTGTGCCGATAATCCCCATACACTATCTTGGCGTGTATGCGCACCAGGAAAGGGAAATCCCCATTGCCAGTGTGAAAGCACCCTAGAGGCTCTCTTACCCAAGCATTTTTCTCCAGAACGTTGCGAGTGTACCTCCCACACTACATTACGCACTTGTGTGCCGACAATCCCCATACACTATCTTGGCATGTATGCACGCCAGGAAAGGGGAATCCCCAGTACCAGTGTGAAAGCATCCTAGAGGCTCTCTCACACAAGCATTTTTCTCCAGAACGTTGCGAGTGTACCTCCCACACTACACTGCGTACTTGTGTGCCGATAATCCCCATACACTATCTTGGCGTGTATGCGCACCAGGAAAGGGAAATCCCCATTGCCAGTGTGAAAGCACCCTAGAGGCTCTCTTACCCAAGCATTTTTCTCCAGAACGTTGCGAGTGTACCTCCCACACTACATTACGCACTTGTGTGCCGACAATCCCCATACACTATCTTGGCATGTATGCACGCCAGGAAAGGGGAATCCCCAGTACCAGTGTGAAAGCATCCTAGAGGCTCTCTCACACAAGCATTTTTCCCCAGAACGTTGCGAGTGTACCTCCCACACTACACTGCGTACTTGTGTGCCGATAATCCCCATACACTATCTTGGCGTGTATGCGCGCCAGGAAAGGGGAATCCCCATTGCCAGTGTGAAAGCACCCTAGAGGCTCTCTCACACAAGCATTTTTCTCCAGAACGTTGTGAGTGTACCTCCCACACTACATTACGCACTTGTGTGCCGATAATCCCCATACACTATCTTGGCGTGTATGCATACGTAATACGCGGCAAGATAGTGCATGTAGTGAAAGTAATGTAAAGTATTTTACTGCATATTACACGTGCGGAATATGCAGTAAAAAACACTCATATGAGAGAGCCTATGAAGTGTCGCTAGTATTTTTGGCCAGTTACTCCTGCTCCTGGCATATATAGGGGGTGGACAAAATATACGAAATGCATGCCTTATATTACATGGGATTATAAATCATATTTAACAATACTACCGGTACATTTAACTATATCAATAAGACATGTAGAGACCGGCTTTAAGTGGAGGTAATATGACACAGATGCTGCCGGGTGGAAGTGAACATCTGCCCAAACAACAAGGTTCTATTGGTCAGGAGGTTCCACATTTTTGTCCACCCCCTGTAACTTTAATATACCAAAACCCAGGCTTCTAGTTCTTGATGACTTTTCAGTTCTACCTTTGCAGGACTGTTTCCATGGTAAAAAGAGCAGGCGTAAGATCTTCTATCAGCATCAGTAATGATCCTGTCACCTTAGATTGGAACAGTAAAGGTTATTGCACCAAATCCTATATGACAATGGCATCTATGGCTAGTAGTGGGGGATACATCGTTAATTAATCATTATTCACATAGACCTGCTGTGTAGGGAATATCAATAGAGCTCTTGTATCGATAATGCCACTGGAACAAGTTTTAGGGTTAAGTAGAAATCTGTAACTTGCAGTGTCTGGCCTTATTCTTAACTAGAGATGAGCGAGTATACTCGCTAAAGGCAATTGCTTGAGCGAGCATTGCCTTTAGAGATTACCTGCCCGCTCAAGACGAAAGGTTTGGGTGCAGGCGGCAGGCACGGAGCTGCAGGGGAGAGCGGGGCGGAACGGAGGGGAGATCTCTCTCTCCCTCTCTCCCCCCCCCCCCCCCCTCTCCCTCCTGCTGACAGCCGCTACTCACCGCTTCCCCGCGCCGACACCCGAACCTTTCGTCTCGAGCGGGCAAGTACTCGCTAAAGGCAATGCTCGCTCGAGCAATTGCCTTTAGCGAGTATACTCGCTCATCTCTATTCTTAACCCATTCCAATCCACTGTCTGAACTCTGAAGACATTCTGATTGAAGGCTGTACAGCTCTGATGTCGGAAGACGTCCGGCAGGGTATTCTTACTGTATATTACTGGCCGTTCTGTTGTCGGGGGCCTCTCCAGCATGTCCCATATAGCAGTACTGGCTCTAGCCAGCAGATGGCGCCATTGTATAATGACAGAAAGAGAAAGCCCCCTAGGAAACCCTGAATCCAAAATTGGATTGCAAAGGGTTAAAATGTCTGTTAGACTGCGGTTACAAAGTTTACACTAAGCTTAAAGGGGTATTTCGGGATTTTTTAAAAAGTATTTATTTTGATGACCGACAGTTCAAAAGATGATCAGCGGAAACTCACTGCTAGGATCCCCGCCGATCAGTTTATCCAGAGCTGCTGTCATTGCAGTAATTACAGGAAGCAGAAAGTGCTGATCATAGTGCAGTGGCTTGAGTTGCTACTACAGCATATTTCTCATTGAATTTAGTGATAGCAGTCCTGGGATACAGCTCATCGGCGGGGATCACTGAGTCCCCATCTGATGTCCTGTCCGTCATCAATAGAAAATATTTTTTAAAAGTCCTGGAATACCCCTTTAATGAGGCAGATTTATTAATCCTGCCTAGTATTAAGACAGTGTAAACTTAGACCAGGCGGTATGAAAATTAATTACCTAATTTATCATAACGGCGTATGCTGAATGACAAATGTGTTGCATCTTGTTAGGCATGTTAGATACTTTTGTCTAACTTTACACCATCTAGTGGTTGTTACTTTGCACCTTGCATTTGGTGTATGCGCCAGGAAAGTTCCCAGCATATGCATCAAACACATACATAGGCCCAAATTAAAGGGGTTTTCCAGGCACTGCCTGCTGTCAGAGTCGGGATACACAAGGGTCAGGGTGGAAGCAACTACTTCAACCACTGTGTAGTGACTGGAACTTTTAATTGCAGGTGCAGCTCTCATTGAAATCAATAGGAACTGCGTCTGTAATTATAAGCGTTGGACACTATACAAGGGTCGGAGCAGCAGCTTTTTCTTCAACCCCAATGTATTCCGAGACTAAGAGCGGGCACTGCCTGGAAAACCCCTTTAACCGTGTGGATGCCAAAAGAGTGTCTCTTTGGCCTCTGTTGAATAAGGTCTATTATTGCAACTGCATCAAATCATGTGTAGTTTTTCAATAGGGTTTTAACTGCACCATCTGAATATACCCTATTTTAGGTTTTCTCGGATCGTTCACATTTGTTGGAAAATTGCGCACCTCCCTAACCACTCCAGTCAACAGCTGCCAAGGCTTAGAAGAAACTTTGACTGCTGGTCAATTTACGCTGCGGAGCTTTTTTACAGTGTGTGTATAAGATATCTTGAAATCGTATGCACCCTGCTTGTTCTGCGAAATTCAGCAGATTTTTCACAGGCTTGTTGTTTTTGGAATAGAATGAAACTTTCTATGTGTAATTGTAACGTTTGTAATTGATATAAGTCGGTGATTACAATATCAGAGCAAAAGGATAATTATTTGCTGAAAAGGAGGCTCTAGCCTCTAGCTTGGATACAAGATGTGATACGGGCGCACATGGAGGCTCTAGTACCCTGTTGTATCACCTCTAACTTGGATACAAGATGTGATAGGCGACATGGATGCTCTATTACCCAGTTGTAGCTCCTCTATCTGGGATACAAGATGTGATACAGGTGGGCATGGAATCTCTAGTACCCTGTTGTACTGCCTCTAACTTGGATATAAGATGTGATAGGGCGGGCATGGAGGCTCTAGTACCCTGTTGTACCATCTCTAGCTTGGATACAAGATGTGATACGGGCATGGAGGCTCTAGTACCCTGTTGTACCATCTCTAGCTTGGATACAAGATGTGATACGGGCATGGAGGCTCTAGTACCCTGTTGTACCATCTCTAGCTTGGATACAAGATGTGATACGGGCATGGAGGCTCTAGTACCCTTTTGTACCACCTCTAGCTTGGATACAAAATGTGATATAAACGGCCATGGAGGCTCTAGTACCGTGTTGTACTGCCTCTAACGTGGATACAAGATGTGATACGGGCGGGCATGGAGGCTCTAGTATCCTTTTGTACCGCCTCTAGCTTGGATGCAAGATGTGATATAAACGGCCATGGAGGCTCTAGTACCGTGTTGTATTGCCTCTAACTTGGATACAAGATGTGATACAGGTGGACATGGAGGCTCTAGAACGCTTTTGTACCACCTCTAGCTTGGATACAAGATGTGATATGGACGGGCATAGAGGCTCTAATACCCTGTTGTACCGCCTCTAGCTTGGATACAAGATGTGATATAGGTTGACATGGAGGCTCTAGTACCCTGTTGTACTGCGTCTTGCTTGGTTACAAGATGTGATGCACGCAGGCATGGAGGCTCTAGTAGCCTCTTTTACTGTCTCTAGCTTGGATACGAGATGTGAAACAGGAGGGCATGGAGGCTCTAGTACCCTGTTGTACTGCTTCTAGCTTGGTTACTAGATGTGATACGGGTGGGCATGGAGGCTCTAGTACCCTGTTGTAGCACCACTAGCTTGGTTAGAAGATGTGATATGGGCGGGCATGGAGGCTCTAGTACCATGTTGTACCACCTCTAGCTTGGATACAAGATGTGATACAGGTGGGCATGGAAATTATATTACCCTATTGTACTGCCTCTAACTTGGATACAGGATGTGATACAGGCTGGAATGGAGGCTCTAGTACCATTTTGTACTGCCTCTAGCTTGGATACAAGTTGTGATACAGGTGGGCATGGAGGCTCTAGTACCCTGTTGTCCTGCCTCTAGCTTGGATACAAGATGTGATATGGACAGGCATGGAGGCTCTAGTACCCTGTTGTCCTGCCTCTAGCTTGGATACAAGATGTGATATGGACAGGCATGGAGGCTCTATTACCCTGTTGGGCCACTTCTAGCTCAGATGCAAGATGTGATACGGGCAGCCATGGAGGCTGTGAGACACTGAAGGGGTTAATAATGGACGTTCAGCATGTGCCACTTCGATTCAGATGTTACACACAGTGGATATGAAGGGAGTTCGTGTCTCACTGTATGGGACACGGGGACAAAACAGGGATCTGATTCTTCAGCATATAGTTGCTGGAGATGCTTTTTACAAAATGTGTTGGGCCTGTTTTTTTTGGAATGGATGGCAGGCTTGGTAGTGGGGCTGTTCATTCCACCTCCTCCACTCCAGGTCTTGTTAGGGGGAGGCAAGCTCCCCAGGTGCAGAGGCTGGGTAATTTCTTAGCCCATAGAAGTCTGCAAGCTGTAGACAGAGAGGAGGCCGGGTGCAGGTGGATGCTGGAAGCTGCTGGTCTCATGAGCCGCCTTATCCTTTACCAAGGGACAAACTGGACTTTGGTACAAGCGTGTGGTTTTCGTACGGCTGCAGCAAGCCGTCCGTATAGTCAGGGTCGGACTCTGTATAGAAAGTGCTGGATAAGCAGGTTTTGTTTTATGCCTGACGTTAAGGCTGTATTTTGCTGTAACTGAACCTCTAGATCATGCAAACTCCTAGGCTGTCAAAGTTGGCATCCCAGATGGTGTCATACATGTTCTATTGGTGATAAATTTGGCGACCAGCCAGACCACGGAAGTGACACCCTTGTGTGTGCCGCCAAACAATATCCTGCTGGAAAAGGCCTATTGGAAGTCCTGCCATGAGAGGTACCCATTTGGCTGCAGGATGTCCTGAACATATCGCTGAGCTGTCATTGTTCGTGGTGGCAATTCATCAATACGGCCATCCAACCTCTCACATCCCAATAATGCGCCCCTCTCAGACTCTGGTAATGGTGTGAAATCTCTTCTCTGCGTCTAGTGGTCAACAAACTCCACACAAGCGGAAGAAGAGGTCACTACACTCAAGGAGCCTCCGAGAGCTGCATTATAGGCCGGGGGGGGGGACCACTTTCTAGGGCCTCAGGTGACAAGACCGTTCATCTAATCGCACCACAACTCTAATCATTTAATCTGCATGGAATGGAACTGCAGGATGAGATGGGCAGAAAAAACGACAACTTCTTTTAGGGGCGAGATTTTTTTTGACAATGTGTGTATATGTGGTTAGCTCTATTGTCTTGCAGCACTGGGGTCTTGTTTATGAATCCAAGGAAGAGTATTATCTGCCTGGGATTTGTATATGTGTCTGTGGGTTTCATCTCACATTCCAAAAACATACTGATAGGTTACATTGGCTCGCTACAAAAGAGTGAATGTGTTTGAGATAGGGAATTTTGATTGTGACCCCATAGAGAACAGGTACTGATGTGAGTGCTGAAAATCTGTGTACAGCGCTGTGAAACAGGAAAGTGCGAAATAATGATGGCATACCCTTAAAATGACTGTCCCATGTGGACCAGATTCTCTCGTATCCAGAGTAGAGGTACTCAAAACTATACTCTCTTCACACACCATCATTCTTATTATTAGGACCTTCCCAGTTATAATGTATCAATTGTGTAACTGCGGGATCTCACTGACATGTTTTTTTTCAACCAGAGACTATTCTAGCCACTAAAAAGCAATGGAAACAAGATGGTATGAACGACAGAACTCGTATCTACGCACTATAAAATTAAAATCCATATCCTAATCCTGTGAAACCTTACACTAAGCATGGAGGGGGGTTAGTATAGCTATTCTGCATCACTAGTAGCCTTGTCTTCTCTGCAGTCTATTCTGGGATGGCGGAAGCTGGCAGTTCTTTCCAGGGCTAGGCTTGCAAGTGACAGTAATAAAACTCTAAGCAGCTGGTTTACTTGGGCCTGGAAAATCCCACTTATTTCATGTATTTGGATTCTGTGCATTTCCAAGCTGCAATATTATGTAACCCTGTCTGCGCATATGGGATGAGATTTCAGGAGAGGAAGTGAGATGGAAGTATTCTCCAGTGAACTAGCAAGCCACATATTAGAAATACGTTATACTGGTTTCGCACACAGTATTTTTCATCAAAAAGACATCATGTTTTTCATGCCATTTTTTTAGGTCAAAAACGCTATGACAAAATGTTATTGTAAAGTCTATGGAGGAATTTAACCCCTTAGTGACGGAGCTTTTTTCCATTTTCGCATTTTCCTCCCCCTCCCTTTTAAAAAAAATCGTAAGTCCTTTATTTATCTATCGACGTCGCTGTATGAGGGCTTGTTTTTTGCGGGACGAGTTTTATTTTTCAACGGTGCTATTTAATGTACCATATAATGTACTAAAAAAAAATTCTATGTGGAGAGAAATGGAAACAAAATGAAATTCTGCTGTCTTTCGCTGTATCTTGTTTCTACGGCGCACAAACTGCAACAAAAATGACCTGATAACTTTATTCTACGGGTCAGTATGATTACTACTAGAGATGAGCGAGCATACTCGCTAAGGGCAATTGCTCGATCGAGCATTGCCCTTAGCGAGTACCTGCCCGCTCGAGAGAAAAGGTTTGGGTGCCGGCGCGGGTGACATGTGAACTGCGGCAGTGAGCAGGGGGAGCGGTGGGGGGGGGGGGGGGAGGGAGACATCTCCCCTCCGTTCCTCCCCGCTCTCCCCCGCCACTCCCTACCCGCCGCCGGCAGCCAAACCTTTTCTCTCGAGCGGGCAGGTACTCGCTAAGAGCAATGCTCGCTCGAGCTATTGCCCTTAGCGAGTATGCTCGCTCATCACTAATTACTACCATACCAAACTTATGTTGATTTTTTTTGCTGTACTACTACATGCGCAAAAGCTTTTTTTTTTTCGTCGGCATAGTTGTGTGAGGGCTCATCTTTTGCGGGACGTACTGTAGTTTGCGTTGGTACAATTTTGGAATGCATACAACTTTTTGTTCGCTTTTTATTGCTTTTTTTCTTGGAGACGGGGTGACCAAGAAAACGCATTTCTGGCGTTCTTTTATTTTTTTGACAGCGTTCATCGTGCGGGGTAAATAATGCATTACTTTAATAGATTGGACTTTTACGGACGCAGCGATACTAAACTTGTATTTTTGTTTTATTATTTCAATTCTTTTATTAGAAATATGGCAAAAGAGGTTAATTTTGAACATTCATTACTTTTTTTTTAAATAATTAGTAAAACTTTATTGTTCTTATTTTCACTTTTTCTTTAAGTCCCCAGAGGCGACAACAACTTGTGATGCTTTGATTGCTCCTGCAGTGTGATGTAATACGATAGGATTACATCATACTGCGATCGGGCAGGCATTCTATCAAGCCACCCCACGGGGATGGCTTGATAGGCATACTGCCAAGATAGCCCTGGGGCCTTTCAGAAGCCTGGAGCCTTATTCCATTGACATAGCCAAATCAGAACTTATTCTTCGTGGAACGAGTTGTATCTTTAATGGAATAATTTAGTGTACCATATAATATATCAAAAAAATTTTGTGCCCTGGAAGGGCAAAAATACAGCAAATGCACAATTTTGGGAGATTGTTTCTTAGGGCTTCTCACACAGGCACGTGCGCATTTGTGTGTGCCTCAGCGCTGCATTTTTGCTGAAGGAACAATGCTTTTTTGCACCAATATTCCCCCACAGGACATGTTCATTTGTGCGCAGCAAACCAGACGCACCGATTGAGATGGCTAATTAGTTCCAGATGTGTTCTTTTTAATGGGAATTATGCAGCGTAGCATGCATCTCCTTGCGTATTGCGTACACATTTGACTTCTATTGTCTGCAGACAGCAGCCTCTGTTCCTCTCAATAGGGAATCCCCTACAACCCCCAATCTCCTTTTCCACTTCACAACAGCACTTTTTTTTCTCCATCCAAGAGGATTCTGAGTGCTTACTAGACTGTTCTTTGTGGGAAAAGTCATTTCTGGATGTACCTCTTCATTGTTGTTCTGTGTGAGAGCCTAGTACTGGTTCCTGAGGAGTATGTGTGCTCATAGGGCAGGTCCTGAGGAGTCCAGGGACGTATTTCTTTTAACAATTACCCGACTCCCCATTCCCGTGCTGTCACCCCCAAAAGTCAGTGCACGAACCATGCATCAGACTCAGAGCTGTGCGTGCACAGTCCCACAGAGATTAATGCGAGTGTGCATTTATAGCCTGCAGCTTTGAGTCCGACAGTCATTCGTGTAAACATGTTAGCGTTCATGCAGACAGGCAGATCACTGTTGACTATCGCTAACTTCTCACTCAGGGCTTTACATATTATATGTGAAGCACTGAGCAAGGAGTGTTTATACGCAGCAAGAAGTCATCGATCAGCAATGATTTTTATGCATGCTGAAAGTGAGTGATAACAAAAGATAAACGAACAGTAAACGATATTTAGACTTAACGGTTATCGCTAATTTTCATTCATTTGAACAAATTTTGCTTGATAATCGTCCTGTGTAACTGGCCCTTTATTCGGTGTCTGTCTATAGGTGTGCAGACACAAGGTGTCAACAGGATCGTGTTCGGTGTCTGTAGGTATGCAGACGCATGGGGTTTATTATGTCCTATATTTGAATTCCCCTGTGCCTGTGTGTGTGTGTTATGTCCTTGCCTGGCATTCCCTCCTATTCCTATCGAGGGTGAGACAGGTTCCAGTGTGGGGCCATCCTTGTTGGATCTATCGCCCTGCTTGTAGGCAGGGACTCACAAGGTAATGAGGACCCTTGACGTGGGCTTGTGAGCTTATGTATTCTGGCCAAAATATTAACCAATACCTTGTACTTATTGATTTTTCCATCTTCCTTGTTGTGTTAGTACATTGCTAAGTATTTGGCCACCTGCTGTGGTGTAGGGTCTGATGTCCCTGTTTTCCCTTTGTTGCCTGCACATTTGGTTTATGATTGGTGTGAACAGTGTCTGATCATGAGTGCTTATCCTTCCCTTCATCTATAAAATATTACAAAAGTGCAGGTAAGGTGAATAAGACCTGCATGAATGTAACACCTGCCCTATGGACACTATAGCTTAGTTCATGTTGCTCATTGCTGGTGACAGGTTCCCTTTAACAAACTGAACTAACTGCATTGGGTGGTATAAGATAAAATAACAAAGGCAGTTACTGCCCCACCACTACAGCGCCAATGCCCCAATGGCCCCCGCACCATTTCACTGCACAAAAATAAAGATTGGCAGGGATCACCGGAGCATTGGTGGTAGAAGAGCGGAGGATTTACCAGGACAGTAATCTTTGTTTTTTATTATTTTAGAACATTTACTGCAGTAAGTTCATTTTGTAAAACACTTTGTCAAAATCCCTTTAAGAGTTTTGAACAAATCTAATACTTGTCATCTGTAGTTTGAGTACCTGTCATGTTCATTCTTTCCGATATTGGTACATTCTGTAAAGTAGCTGGCAAGAGCAGGAGAAGATAGAGTTGCCAAATGTTTCACAAATAATCTGTAAAAATATATAATTTCGGATTTTCTTTCCTTTAACCCCTTGAGTGGCACGCCCGGAAATTTTCCGGGACGAGCTCCACTGCTCATAGCGATACAGCCCAGAAGATTTCTGGGCTATGTATCACTATGGGAGCTGCAGAGCACAATGCCACAAGCTGTGACAGTGTGCTCTGCCTGCACAGACCCAGACAGAACAGTGCAAGGGCTTTGAAAAACCAGCAGAAGATATTGCCGATATGTCGGCAATGTCCTGCTTTGTTTACAGGTTGCCATAGAGACCATCGGCTTGTCAGAAGCAAGCCGATGGTCTCTGTGGCAGGGAGAGCTGGTTGTTAGCTGTCAGAGGACAGCTAGGTACCAGCTCTTACAGCAGAGATCACAGAAAACCTCCGATCTCTGCTGTGTTAACCCTTTACATGCTGCAGTCTATGTGACTGCAGCATGTAAAGGGCTGTCACTGCAGCATGTAAAGGGCTGTCATCATCGGACCCCCAGAATGTGATCAGGGCTCCTGACGGGTCCTTGTGGAAGTCCCCTAAAGGAACTAAAAAAAAGTAAAAAAATTATTAAAAAAATAATAAAAACACTTGTCTCCCTTTACTTTGTAAAAATCAAAAATACAATCACACATGTGGTATCCATGCGTCGTAATGACCCAGAGAAGTAAGTTAATAAATTATTTAACCCCTTAATGACATGGCCCCTTTTTTTTCTTTTTTCCCTATTTCTTTTTTCCTCCCCCCTGTTTAAAAAAATCACACCTTGTCCCGCAAAAAACAAGCCCTTATATGGCCATGTCAATTGAAAAATGAAAAAGTTATGGCTCTTGAGACGCAACTGCAAAATTAGTTGAAATTCAATGATTAGACCATTTTAAAAAACATGCCCTGGTGGGCACGACAGGGTGGTAGGAAACCCGCCACTCAAGGGGTTAAACTAGAGGAGCTTGTACAAGGTATTGTGATTGTAAGGATCATTAAACAGTTCACTGCAAATGCTTCTAAAGTGTGTATATCCGTATCCAGAACCATAGACATATAGTAATGTTCAGCTTTATGATACATTTTGGTTTTCTGAACATTCTATAACCATTTTGTCTGTGTTTTTTGGCTAAAATCCCCAGAAAAAACCTATAACATTGGCATACCTGGATAAGAAAGGGCCCAGGCATTGTGTACACAGCCACATCTGTGTTCAAGGCTCTAAGGACAGAAGTGCTTACAACAATTTCTATGTGAGCTCCTATTTTAGAAGCACAAGCGTGGACATGGCTGTATGCAGTTAGATCCCTGCTGAGCTGCTCCTCCAGAGACAGTTGCAGCATTTTAGCAGCAAGTCTATGAGATAGTCGAGTATGGGAGAGAAAATGCTCTGTTATTAAACATCAACCAATATAATAATAATAATAATCTTTATTTGTATAGCGCCAACATATTCCGCAGCGCTTACATAGACAGGGGGGAATACAGAAAGACAAAATACAAAAAATTACAGAACCACGGTTACAATCGTAATCAGTTGATGGAAACAGTAGGGGTGAGGGTCCTGCTCCAACGAGCTTACATACTACAAGTAATGGGGTGATACAGAAGGTAAAGGGCTGGAGATGTGCACTGTATGACGAGGTGGACAGTGAGGGATGCAATATACAGACATTGGTCAGACATTTAGCTATGCGACGGCAGGATCAGTATGACTACAGGAGCAGTTTATGATGGCTAGCAGGGATTGCAGTCAGTAGGTCAGGGAGCATGTTATCAGGCGGAGTACAGAGGGGTTTGTTTAGGGAATGTGGTATGCCTCCCTGAAGAGGTACGTTTTTAGAGCACGCCTGAAGTTCTGCGAGTCCTGGATTGCTCGGGTAGCCTTTGGTAGTGCGTTCCAGAGGATCGGTGCTGCTCTGGAGAAGTCTTGGAGGCGGGAATGAGAAATTTGAATTAGAGGGGCACTCAGTCTGGTTTCGTTAGCAGAGCGGAGAGCCCGGGCTGGATGATGGATTGAGATGAGGGAGGCGATATAGGGTGGCGCTGCGCTGTGGAGGGCTTTGTGGATTAAGGTAGTGAATTTAAATTGAATTCTGTATTTAACAGGCAGCCAGTGCAGTGACTGGCACAGGGCAGAGGCGTCTGAGTAGCGGCTGGGCAGGAATATGAGCCTGGCTGTCGCATTCAGGATGGATTGGAGAGGGTAGAGTCTGGTGCAGGGGAGTCCGATCAGCAATGAGTTGCAATATTCAAGCCGAGAGTGGATGAGGGCAACAATAAGCGTTTTCAGCGTGTCCACAGTGAGAAAAGAGTGGATTCTTGCGATGTTCTTGAGATGCAGCTGACCTGTTTGGGCCAGAGATTGGATGTAGGGGGTAAAAGAGAGATCAGAGTCGAATATGACTCCAAGGCAGCCGGCATGTTGTCTAGGAGTTATGGTGGCGCCACACACTGAGATGGAGATGTCAGGATGAGGTCGGTTAGTGGAAGGCGGAAACATCAGTAAATCAGTTTTAGAAAGGTTTAGTTTTAGGAAGAGAGAGGACATAGTGTTAGAGACAGCGGACAGACAGTTGGTGATGTTTTGGAGGAAAGGTGCAGAGATGTCACAGGAAGAGGTGTATAGCTGGGTGTCGTCAGCGTAGAGGTGGTATTGGAGGCCAAAACTCCTGATGGTTTGTCCAACAGGTGCTGTGTAGATAGAAAACAGGAGGGGGCCAAGGATCGAGCCCTAGGGGACCCCAACAGCAAGGGGAAGAGGAGGGGAGGTAGAGCCAGCAAAGGAGACACTGAAAGTACTCCAGTACTCCATTATGAACTTCCAGAAACTGATTTTGGGCTCACTCACATAGAGCAGCTTCAGACTGCAACACATTTGTGCAGTGAACGAGAATGATTTCTGTGCATATTGGCTCAATCCTTTGCATATTGCATGCGCTAATTCCACGCACAATGCACGGCGCAAATACGTGTGTGTGAAGGCGCTATGCAATGTGTTTTTCGGCCCCAATGAGAACAATGGGTGATGTGTTTTAAATAAATGCCCAAAGATAGGACATGCCGTGATTTTTTTTTCCTGCACCCCAATCCGGGAAAAAAATCTCTCATGTATAGGACCGCATTCTAAAGAATGGGTCTATATTCATGTGAGAATTTGCACAAATTTCACGCAATTTTCTCAGTTGTGTAAAAGTGGCTTTAGGGCTTATTTGTACGAGTGTATATCAGCCGGCGTTTTCATGGCCAGCCAATATACACTTCCATCTGAGCTGTCTCCCTCCTTCCCTCCCCCTCACCGAATCTCTGCCTCTCTCCTCCCCTCTGGCTGTTTGCAATGAGAATGAGCAGGGTGGGGGTGGAGCTAAGCTCCCGCCCCCTCTCCGCCCCTTGTCCACAACCAGCAATGGGACTGGGCAGAACAGAGCGGAGCTTAGCTCTGCCCCCTCCCCACCTCCCATTGCAAATACCGGAGTGGAGGAGAGAGGCAGAGAGCCGGGGAGGGAGAGCAAAGGGTGGACTGCTCAGATGCAAACGTATATCAGCCGGCGTTTTCACGCTCGTGTCAATAAGCCCTTAGGCATATAGCAGGGGAAGAGTCTTGGACATTCACACTAATGGACAGAATGCAATCAGTCCTGTGATTCCGCTGTTCATACTGAAGCATAAAGGTGTTTGCTTGTAATCATTAATTCAGCCGCAGTAATTTGTTTGCTTTAATTAAATATCCCTGTGTGGAAGCTTAATCCCAGTTTCTCTCAATCTGACGCTCTGGAAGAAGTCCCATAGTGAGAGGAAACATGTCAGTCAGCCAGCTGCCTTAACTTCCTGGAACCACATTGCTTGCTTGTGCTTTGGAGTCAAAGAATGCCTGTGTGTAGAAACATTGGGATATGTTCATTAAAGAAAACAAAAACAACCTATGCAGTCAATGGCACAGAATCCAACATGTAGAAATATAGAAACAGTAGTCATTTGTGCAGGAGAAACTCATGTAGAATCGCCACTTACCTAGTAGAGGTATAGTGTAAAGATGGCCTTTCACACTGGAAACGAAGAGTTACTCTTTTCCATCCAATGAGAATTAGGTGACCCGCATATACACCAGTTTATTAGACGAGCTGTTCCCACCAAAATCAACAGATAGGGTTAAGCAACGTATGAGGCTTTACAGTATCATATTTCACTCATTGACTCATATCACACAGTATACATTTTTAGTGTATTGCTCTGTATTAGTAAGTGTGTAAGAGGGATAGACCGTAAAAAAAAAACCCTGCTTCTTTATTTTGTTATTTTTTTTTATTTTTGAATTTTTTTTTTGGAAGCCTGCCCTCTAGTGGTAATGATTTGTAACTTCAGTTGTAGTGTTGTGTTGCATAAGATGGGATTTAATTGGCCTGGGAGGTCATGTGGTACAACACAGGTCCTAAAAAGTCACTAGGGCTATGTAGGCTTTAAAGAGGTGCTGGTATCTGTATCACAGGAGTGAAGCAGCAGGCTAACAACTGTGAGCTGTGGAGAGAGGTGCTGCCTGCAGAGAAACCAAGGTCATTAAGAGCTGCCAAGTCTGGTTGTCACTGAAAGGCAGATAGCAGGAGGTAGTTCCAAGAGAGGAGGAAGCTGAGCCACAGAAAGAGAGAGGGCGACTAAACTGTGAGACCACACTGCCAGGCGAGTCCAAGTTCTAACAGAGACAGTGGCTGTGCGTACTCTACTGACGAAGAGAGTGCGGTACCAGATAAAGATCATTTACAAAGTTTATTGGTAGAAGCGAATAACAGTAAGTGAGGTCGACCTCCATCTAAGTAAAAGATGTGCACACTCATAGGAACTGAGTCAGTGTAACAGGCCTATTATATAACATATAGTGACACTGCAGCAACTACTACTTAAAGGTATATCACTCGCAAGTCACGGACAGAGGCCAAACGCTGTACTTCAATGCGAGCTTTAGGAATAAGGAAGCTGAGTACTGTTTATTATACTGTTAGCAGAGAGGTGTTAACCTTTCTAAGGAGGACTGCATATTGCAACCTGTGAACAATACCTTTCTATTGTATCAAACAAACCTTTGCAAAGTACTGTTAAGATGGTTTCTCATACACCATTGCTCTTTCACTGTTTGTGTGGATATTAACAAAAGAACTGAGTTCGCACAAACTGCGTTAGACCACTTGTACAGTGAAAGTTCAATTGCCTATTTACACTTTTTTTTCGTAAATAAATCCTGTATATGTTTGGTACTCTGTTGTTGTTATGTCTGTTGTGTCTACTTCCTCCGTAAGCTAGAGAACTGCACACACGGAACACCAAAAGCAAGTTAACTGCGAACTGGACTGACGGGCTGACATAACATAATGACTGACAAGCGCCCAAAACACTCACGTAGCATTCTTGCATGCATACACAGATGAAATAGATACAAAATGAGGTATTGGTTCATGTTTTAGAGGGAAAAAAAAGCCCGCGACAAGGGTCCTCATTGTCTTGTGGGTCCCTACTCTCATGAGACAACTAACCCCTGAAAACCTGCCTGCAAGGGGCGATCGTCCTGATAGGGACAGCCCTGTGTTGGAACCTAGGGACTTACCTCATCCTAGATAGTAAACGGTTCAAGCCACACAGGACACAGTTGACACCACACCAACACACTAGGGATTGCATACCACGCAGAACACCATTTACACAGAACAGGACTGTTCACCTACCATGTCCGGCCACCTCCACAGACACTCAGAACATGTCCCTGTACACACCTACAGAATAACATCCTTTAATGCAAACACCAGGGTAGTGGGAAACCAGCATCCTATAGCCAGAGGGGCTGGTATAGATTTGCAGCAGACCAGTGGTGATTGACTTGCTGAAGAACTCCACACCCAGCCAGCTCAATTATCCCACACCTGTGAAAGTGTGAGCACAACCTGACAATTGCATTCTGAAACCTGAGTTGCATATTACAGTTTTTTTTAGATGAACATATTAGAACACCTTCATAATACAGATCCGTATTACGGACGGGTTACAGATGACATTATCGTATGTCATCATTATTTCATCACTATTTGATCAGTATTTGCCTCTGCGTATTTTAATTTCTACACGTCAAATACTGATGCGAATTTAACCCAATAGAAATTAATAGCAATGCGTAAGCAAATACGAGAAAATAGTACATGCTGTGTTTTTAAAAGATGGCCATGAAAAATACAGCCATGTGAATAAATACATAGATTTACATGAGCTTCGTATTACAGTCCGCAAAACACAGACCAAATATGAAGCTTAAAGAGGTTGTCCCGCGGCAGCAAGTGGGTCTATACACTTCTGTATGGCCATATTAATGCACTTTGTAATATACATCGTGCATTAATTATGAGCCATACAGAAGTTATCAAAAGTTTTATACTTACCTGCTCCGTTGCTGGCGTCCTCATCTCCATGGTGCCGACTAATTTTCGGCCTCTAATGGCCAAATTAGCCGCGCTTGCGCAGTCCGGGTCTTCTGCTGTCTTCAATGGGGCCGCTCGTGCAGAATGCCGGCTCCGTGTAGCTCCGCCCCGTCACGTGCCGATTCCAGCCAATCAGGAGGCTGGAATCGGCAATGGACCGCACAGAAGCCCTGCGGTGCACAGAGAGAGAGGATCCCGGCGGCCATCTTCAGCAGGTGAGTATGAAGACGCCGGACCGCCGGGATTCGGGTAAGTACTACCCGGTTTGTTTTTTTAACCCCTGCATCGGGGTTGTCTCGCGCCGAACGGAGGGGGGGGGTTTAAAAAAAAAAAAAACCGTTTCGGCGCGGGACAACCCCTTTAAGTACACTTGTCTGCAAGCAGCCTAAAAAGTAAAATAAAAGGAAAGGGCTTATTCACACGTTCGTATATCGGCCCGGTTTTCACGCCCGGCCGATATACGGTGTCCTGTTCTGAAGGCAGAGGAGGCGGGCTGGGAGCAGTGCACTGAGCTCCTGCCTCCTCTCCGCCCTTGCCACTATTTGCAATGGGAGAGGGCGGAACTTAGCTCCACCCCCGTCCCTTCCTCCCATTGCAAAGAGTGGCGAGGAACGGAGAGGGGGCGGGAGCTCAGTGCACTGCTCCCAGCCCGCCTCCTCCGCCTTCAGAAAGGGACACCGTATATCGTCCGGGTGTGAAAACCTGGCCGATATACGGACGTGTGAATAAGCCCTAAGAATGAATAGAACCTAATGTGTATTTACACATTAAGGCCTCCGGCACTCTACCATATTTGGGGCTATGTGCTGCCTGTATTAAACAACGGACAGCACAAGGCCACATTGTGGCGGGGCTTGATAGGCAATGTCAAAAATTGCTATATGCTACAACATAAAAATATTGCCATATATAGTACAAGTGATTAAATGATTACAAGTTCAAGTCCCCTGTGGGAAATAAATGACAGTGTAAAAAAAAAAATTAAAGGAGTATTCAAGGACTTTATAAACTTTAAGCTGTTAACCTTTAACACGGCCTGCCTCATGAAGCATTCAACACTGCCTTTTATTTACTTGAGTTGAGTGCTTGTCCTTCAATCAGGGTGTGTCAGATGACCCTTGCTGTCCTGCTTTTGAGACTTCCTCTGATGTAATGACCATGATCAGAGGCTCCTAGCTTCCTGTTCTGAGCATCCTGTCTCAGCCACATGAATATTTATGAGCTGGGTAGGCAATCAGGAAGGTAAATCCTCCAGAGTTTAGAGCTAGCTCAGAAGAGGGCACTGCATGCTCACTAACACAGCCCAGCACCACTGCCTTCTCCCTCTACCTGTTACCACTCTGATGGCTGTCATGCTTTGGGCAGAAGAATTTCATCTACTTATAGATAGAAGCTTATGTTTTTTATTCATGGACAAAGTGGGACAATTATCGTTAAGAGTTGTTCAAAACTCTGTGCTCACAGGATTTTGACCGATAGTCATCCTATGTACATGCATGCAGAGACTGAACGGCTAAGCGAGAACTGTTCAGTCATTCAGTTTCTGAACTGTCTGGTTACAGTGAATGGAGGCAGCTGGGGTGAGAACGCTGCCTGGCCGCCCCACCTCCATGTTGGCTATGCTCTGAGTGGTCATTGATACTCGCTACTGTGTAACAGCGCAGGAGAGAGCTTCACTGGGACGTGCTGTTGGGCATGGTTTGCCCGAAAGTTCGTCCCATGTAACAGAGCCCTAACAGTGTGTAAATGAGCCTTAAAGGTTACATTTCTGGATGGTTTGTATGTAGATTATACATTAAGGTGAAGGTTACAACTTGACTGCACACTCCCTCTATCATAGTGCTACCCCATTGCCCCTATTAGTACTTCCCATAGTAAAAATGCCCCCTTTTGTGCTCCACAAAGTAATATTGCTCATGTACAGTAATAATTCCCCTGTAGTGACCAACTCAGGAATTAGTGCTTGCTTTGGGCCCCCAAACTCTAATAATACCCCTTTGTGCCACACATAGTAATAATTCCCCTCTGTGTCACTCGACAAAGTAATAGTGATCCCTTTGTGCCCCTTAAAGGAGTTGTCTGAATTATTATTTTCAATTCCTGCACTCCAAGTGTAAAAATAATAAACAATCATCTACTTATCTCATAGTAACATAGTATGTAAGTGTGAAAAAAATACATATGTCCATCCAGTTCAGCCCACCACCCCCAACGCTGATCCAGAAGAAGGCAAAAAATTCCAACGAGCCAGAAGCCAACCCTACCCATTTAAGGGAAAAAATTCATTCCTGACTCCAATCCGGCAACCGGAATAATCCCCGGACCAACAACCCCTCCAAAACAAATTTTCGTGGTGTTATCCTTACTGACTATAGTTGGAAACAAGGGTGAAATTTGAGGCTATAGGCTTAATAAAAGGATACTTGTCTGGATGTTTCTCAGCCCTCCCAAGTGATATCTAGAAAATTAATACATTTATGATCAAAACTAGAGGTGAACACGAATTTATGGAATTATTGTTCAAAAAGAAACAAATTGCAAAGCCTGATCCTTGGTTCCCCCACACAAGTAGCAAGTTGTCAATATAGTGGCCATACCATCTGATGTGGTGGGCAACAGGACACTGATTGACCAAGACATGAGCCTCTTCCCAAACTGCCATGTAAATATTTGCCAATGATGGGAAAAATGTTGTCTCCATTGAAGCACCACACCTTTGTAAAAAAAATATTCACCATCAAACGTGTAGTAGTTGCATTCTACTAAATAAAGTAAAAGTAACAAAGTAACATAATGTGAAAGGCCTATCTATTTCTGTCTATTACTCTGCAATGTTGATCCAAAGGAGGACAAAACTCCCCATCAGATAGAAGTGAATTTTCTTAATTTTAGGGGGGAAAATTCCTTCCTGACTCCAATCTAGCAATCAGAATAATCTCTAGATTACCGACCCTTCTGAAGTTATTAGTGACTATAACATCTAATATTGTATCGCTCAAAAAATGTGTCTAGGCCCCTCTTAAACTCTTATATTGAATTCACCATCACCACGTCCTCAGGAAGAGAGTTCCATAGTCTCACTGCTCTTATGGTAAAGAACCCCTTTGATGTTGTGTAGAAACCTTCTTCCCTCTAGGTGAAGAGGGCGCCCCCTTGTGACAGTCACAGTCCTGGGTATAAACAGATCATGGGGGAGATCTCTGTATTGTCCTCTGATATATTTATACATAGTTATTAGTGTTACGTCCGGTTAGCGCACCAAAGCACCACGCTTCCAAATGGATGCAGCATTTTGTCCTTTTAAAACTGCAACAACTTTCATCATGTGTTGTATAGACCGATTGCACCTCTCCAGGTAAAATGGAAGGACCATCCCTTACTAATCAGGGGAAGTGGGGCATATCTGCCTAAAAGCAGGGTAATCGTCCCGGTAAGGTCGGCCCCACTGTCTTCATCTGGGACCTAGCTATCAGGAACCTGGAGAGATGCACTGGACACACATAGGACACAACCCTGTTCACACACACTGAACACAGAACAGGACTGCACATAAAGCACATGTCTGGCCACTTGCACAGACATAACACACGTCAGTGTTCACACCAACACACATGGTTGTGCATACAACATATAATGGGAACTCCACCCAATGCTCACATGCATACAAATGGTAAACCATAGCCAGTCAAGTGTCCTCACACCATGGGAATAGAGAGTCAGCCACCATTCTGACATACAGGGAACAGTGTCAGGCATCACCTATCTGACACACCCATAGGACATCAGACATCTGGGGGCCACACCTGCCCAGGGATAGGGAGAAACCTGCGGGCCGCCTGTGCCTTCACCGTACCACACACTACTCAATGCACGCACCACAGAACGCAAAGAGGAGAGGGACAACAGGTGCCCAGATCATCTTCAGGGGAGGAGAGAGGGACACTACAGACAAGCATGTACACACCAGCTCTGAGTGGGATTAAAAGTGAAGAACTAAAATGACCAGCAATCTCTCACAAGAGTTTGCTGGTATTTATCTGCCGCAGACAAGGGAGATTGGCTGGTGGAGAATACCACACCCAGCCAGCTCAATTAACCCCTACATGTGAAGGTGTGCACAAGGAAACCTGTAGAACCACAGGTCCCAGATGCACAACCATAACAATTAGGTTGCCCCTCAGCTGTCTTCTTTCTAAACTAAATGACCCCAATTTTGATAACCTCTCTGGGTATTGTAGTCCGCCCATTCCATTTATTAGTTTAGTTGCCCACCTTTGTACTCGCTCAAGCTCTGATATGTCCTTCTTGCCACAATATTCCATGTGTGGTCTAACTAGTGACTTTTAACAATGTGGTAATGGGTGATCTCTTCTTTGCAGTCCCAGGAAAAGATGGAAGAAGACTTTAAAGTTTGTGTTTCTTTTTTTGGGAAATATGGAATAAGGTTTGGAAAGTTTGGGTAAAGGGAAAACTTTTGGCAACTTTTTGCCAAATGGGGAGATATATTGTGTTGGTGTTATTATCATGCAATCGGCATCGCTGTCTCTAATCAGCCCGAATTAGACATCAACCGCTTCTGTATCAGAAGCCCTGTGAATAACACATAAGAGTAGAGAGGAGTAAGCAATGTACTATGTCCAATACCAGAAATCTGGGTTGTATCTATAAAACACAGCTAATTACTCCTTACTTTTGCAAATTGATGTTTCCTCTCTGGTAGAATCATCTTTTGATATCACAATGACATTGTTGGATCTGTGAAATCAATAAAAGACATATAAATCAGTGGATAAAAGTGTAAGGCCTCATGTCCACGGGCAAAAGAAGAATTAAAATCCGCATTGACCACCCGCGGGTAGATAAATACCCGCGGATGGTCAATAAAAGGGATTTTAAAAAAAATGGAGCATGAAAAAAAATGGACCATGCTCCATTGTCGTGCGGGTCTCCCGCGGGGACGGCTCCCGCAGGCTTCTATTGCAGCCTATGGAAGCCGTCCGGATCCGCGGGAGACCAAAATCGGAATTTAAAAGAATTAACTCACCCGTAGCGGACCGGGAAGGTCTTCTCTTCCTCACGGCCGGATCTTTCATGCTTCGGCTCGGCGGATGTGCCCGGCGCATGCGCGCGGCACGTCGGCGACGTGCTGGCGACGTGCCACCGGCGTGACGAGTTCATCCGCCGGCTGAAAAAGATGATCCGGCCATGAGGAAGAGAAGACCTTCCCGGTCCGCTGCGGGTGAGTTAATTCTTTAAAATTCCTATTTTAAGCGCTCATGTCCGCGGGGCAGGAGGGACCCGCTACGGATTTTACATGTAGAATCCGTAGTGGGCCTGATTTTCCCCGTGGACATGAGGCCTAATAGCAAAACCTCCCAAGTCTCATTACCTGGATGAAACCATTGCTATCAGTAGATGAGAGAAGATGAAATAATCCAGAGCCCGGGAACCAGCAGGATCTTATATGAGAGTAGACACTGACGGACCTGAGCTCAGCACCGAGAAGATGTCATTCATCTCACCTGTAGAGGTCATCACTGGATGATGGTTTAGGTGCATTTGTATCTAATAAAGAGGAAGAAATAAACGTATTAGCTAAGTAATAGCATTAATCAAAAGAAAGCAAATGGTGTAAAACACATCCTATCGACCAGGAGAATTTGGACCTGACTTCAGATGTCAATGACCCGGGGAGCAAAATTACTAAACCCGGAATATTCTGCTATTGTCTTAAATCCAGATATTTTAAAGGCATCCAGCAGTGTAATAGACACCTTATTATATGGGACATCAGTACCTGGTTCTCCGGGTGTTATTCCAGCTGGGAAACCTCCTTCCTTTTCTTCATCTGGAAGTTTTGGTTTCTTAATGGGATGAGACTAGAAAAAAGGAAGAAGATAATAAATTGAACTGTAAAATGAAGCTTTCCAAGCCGCCCTCCAGTGGAAATACATTACTAAATATGTATCTTCATAACTAGTGTTAACCAACTATTAGCAACTCTTAGGCAAAAATATAATGTTTTAACTTCACTTTCTGTGTGAGAGAAGCTATAAGAGTTACTTAGAACAACCCCCAGTCGTATCGGATTGGGTAGGAGAAAAACCTGGAGAAGGGCAATTTAAAGGGTATTCCGGAGAGGGGGTATTTTTTTAGTCTGCACCCGTCCACTAAGTAGGTGAGAACTAACTGATAGGATCAAACCACTGGGCCCCACTCATCCCAAGAACAAAAAGTCCCATTTGCCCTTTTTCCAGTCACTGCTTGCATGTGTTGTATGTAATACATAATATACACCTGCTAAGGTCCAAGTCTGAAACGGATTACTGATATGATATATTCATTGCAATATTAACATGTGCATGAGGCAGTTTACATACGGGACCATTGAATATTATTGTTATTTATGCTGTCACTTGGTAGAATATGGGATCTTTACTTCCAGAAGAGAAGGCGCATCCCTGATATCCATGGTATTCTGTGCTGAGTGATAATTAGAATGAATTATAAATCACATATAACATTTCTATTTTACATATTTACTACATGAATACATTGCATGGGATTATTTTAGGATAAAATATGTCATTTTAAGACAGAATAAACTATAAAAATGATGAGAAAGCTTCCAGTGCTGGTCGGCGGTGGGCCAGTAGATGCAGCCTTTGATTATCCAGGTAACCACATGTCAGTGGAAACCTCTACTGCAAACCTCCTTTGTGTATGATGCTACTCTACAACTTTATGAATAGCATATATACTTACATTTGGTAGGGCGCTTGTGTTTTACGGAACAGCCAGCATTGACTCTTATTGTGCGTTTTGGCTGGCTTGGTCCGGATGCTGGTCTTTCAGCTGGACTGCAGTTCTCTCTGACCGTCTGTGTGGATGAAGCTGGATGACTGGTGGATGGACCGTCTTCGCTGTCCTCACCCTGGCTGAGCAGTTGCCCCCCAAATATCTGGCAATCTGTTTCATTTCCAAAACTTGTGAAGGATCCATATCTACAGAGAAGAACAGTAATTAGTAGGCAGGTATTGGCCAAGAAGACCAATTAGTAGAGGAAGAACTTAGTTTTATACTATAACAATAGAAATCTATTTCATGTAAGATTTTTTTGATAACCAAATAGAAGTTGCATAAATGTGTTTTTATGAAGCTTCTGTATAATTTTATAGTTCCTAATATTTATTATATCGATTTATATAGTGCATACATATTCCCCAGTGCTATACATTGGGCCTCGTCATCATGGGGGCGTCTCAACTAGAGATGAGCGAGCATACTCGCTAAGGACAATTACTCGATCGAGCATTGTCATTAGCGAGTATCTCCCTGCTCGGTAGAAAAGGTTCGGCTGCCGGCACGGGTGACCAGTGAGTTGCGGCTGTGAGGGTTATGAACATGAAAACTTATATATGTATACATTTCATCCATCTGTAATATACGTTTCCGGAGGCTGTAGGCCTAAATTGTACACTCTATTCTGTGTCCTATGAAAAGCTCTGCTAAATGAAGTGGAGGTGTAATCTTAAATGTCCATCATGTCTCCAAGATCTTGTTCAGCTTTTGTTTACAAAGGTTGTGAGGAATGCTTTGATCATTGTCTGCTGTCTAGGTAGGGCATGTGATTAATATATAGAGTGTGATGATAATCAGGGTACCAGACACGATGTCTACATACAAACAAATAAAGCATTGTTTATAGAGAAGACAAAATTATGTACCAGTAAAACAGGTCGACCTCTGTAAAGCAGTTCAACCTCTGATACGCCTACTTTTTTTTGTATAAGAAAGACAAAGTACACAATAAACTCAGATTGCTCTAAGACACGACCGTGATGCCTGTGTCTATTGCTTTCTCATGGTGGCTGCCATAACCACCTCTGATTTGGAGCCCCACAGCATATTAACGTAACATGGATTTTATCCCTAACAAAATTGGCGCCCGAACGCGGGGCTTGATGGAACAAGAGGACCACCTACACCTCGAACCCCCCCGGACCCAGATGGGATAAGGAGCCACTCGGAACCACGGATTGACAAAAACTGCGCAGTAAGGTAAGGTTTTATCTTGCCACAATCTATCCGTGCTTCCTGGCTGCTCCTTTCCTGTTCGAGGGGTAAGAAGTGCATGCCTCTTATAAATCTTCAAGCTTTTTAAGAATTCATATGGTGGGCTGAATATGCTGTGCGGGTGTTTAACTGTTATTGTCTTTATTTGTTACTTTGCATGGTCAGTGTACAGAATATAATACCCTATTGCCAATCTCTGGAAGGCATGGTATAAGTTATATCAGGGAAGCCTAAAATTTTCAGGGGATAAAACCCCTGATGGGATCCTCTTATAAACATAAGAGAAGTAGTAGAGACGAGGTAAAATATACAGGGTGAGGAAGTAATACCCTATTGCCAATCTCTGGAAGGCATGGTATAAGTTATATCAGGGAAGCCTAAAATTTTCAGGGGATAAAACCCCTGATGGGATCCTCTTATAAACATAAGAGAAGTAGTAGAGACGAGGTAAAATATGCAGGGTGAGGAAGTACAGAATATGAAACCCGCTTGCCGATCTCGGGAAGGCATGGTATAAATTGTACCAGGGAAGCCTAAAATTTTCAGGGGATAAAATCCCTGATGGGAGCCTCTTATAGGTATAAGAGAAGTAATTGAGACGGGGGGAAATAAGCAGGGTTGGGAAGTACCGACACTTTTAGACAAGTGAGGAAGTACTGACACTTAAAGTACTGACAAAAAAAAATAAATAGTAACTGACATGCAAATGTTTTTGTCTTTATGTGTGTGTATAAATGGAAGGACCTGTATGAGAGTTAGACTGTGTTATATGGTGTATACTGTCCGGTAACCAGAAACGAAATGAAGCAAAAATGACCAAATGCTGAGCCAGACCACAGGGGGTGGAGCTAGGTGATGTAAGGAGATGGGAGGGAAGAACAATAAGAACAGGTCTTGCTCCACCCTCCACACAGTCCAGCCTAGGTGAAAAGTGTGTCTCCATTTTAAGTGGATGTTGGTGTATATATATGTATATTGTGGTAATGTATAGAGTGAAGGTCACTCTTAGACTCCATGTTAAGTCTCCCACTTGAACAAATGGAGTGACCAAAGGAGGGGCATCTAATTATCTAATTTTATTCCTGAGACTAGTTGTGTGAGATAATAGCCCAGGATTACCACAGTGTATATATGTATATACAGATTCGTGGAATATGTGGAATTCAAAAATATTGGGTTGTGTTAATTTGAATATTATTGAATTAAGATATTAATATGAGATAATTGTGTACTTGAAACACCTGATAAGTACTTTAGTCAAATTAATAACAAAAGTTCTATTTAAAGTGTAATTCATCTTCAATGAACAACAGTATTTTATTTGAAGAGTGTATAAAGAAAATAATAATAAAAATAATAAGCCTCTTGGTGTATATAAACCGCCAGCCATTGGCCATAGTGCTGGTAAAGAGGATAAGGTATGGAAGACTGCATAAGAAAATAGTGAAACAAACAATCGTTTTATGTGTGTGAAAGAATAAAAACAATAAGCCTCTTGGTGTACATAAACCGCCAGCCATTGTCCATACTGCTGGTAAAGAGGATAAGGTGCGGAAGATAGCTAAAGAAATTGGCAAATGAATATTGGTCCCCATCCCACTTATTAGGGTCCCAATCAACTACAGTATGAACCTTTTATAGTGTCTAACTCTCTATAAAGCGTAATTTGAACTAAGTCTTGCTCCTTCCAGCAATACATTAATAGCGCTGTGAACAGGATTACGCAGAGAGTAATACACTAGTTTGTTTTAAAGGAAAATTTTGATAAACTGATAGTTGAAGAATTTCTTGTGATAATCGGGCTTAGTGTGAAAATGTCGCTGTTTAAGAAAATCCGCAATAGTACGAAAATGTCGGCAGCTAAGAACAAAGGAGTGTCCGATGAATTGTTAATAATGCCAGGGTGGAATAAAGCCCCCTATAATATATTGGCCGCTGAGTGGTCACAGTGTGGTGAATATCAGTATGTGGGTAGAAATGGGCATAAGTTGTATTGTGTTTGTCATTGGGTAGCCTATTCTGAGCGAATTGTGTAAAAACCGCGGTACTAAGAGTTTTTCTTATCTATACATAATTCGCTCATTATTGGAAGTCTGGTGTACAGTAAATACAATCCCAATTTCTACTTCACATATTATCAGTCCGTATAGGAATGAATAAAACCCCCCTTAGTGAGTGTGAATTTGCAGTTTTTGTAAGGTGGGGGCAAGTGTATTACACTCTAAGTTCATTTTGAATAGTCAGCCCAGGTTATTTGCAGTTTAGAAGATGTTTACAGGCAGTGGAACCAGTTATACAGCTATTTGTCTGGAGAAGTTTCTGTGTTCTATAGAAGATAAGATACATTTCAAAGGGTGGGGAGTACTGGGCTTTAGAAGACCTACTTGTCTTTGCAAAGAAATCTGAATTAAGAATTGGTTATATTTGGCTACACAGGAAGTATGTTGTATCATATATATCTATATACTGTTCAGTAGCTGAAAATGAAATCAGAAAAGAATTCAAAGATGTTCTCTCATTGTCGGGTTAGTTCCCTCTTCCATCTTCACCCCCTCCTTCATCTCAATTCCAACCGTCTCCTCCCCACCCTATGCCAAGTCATCCACTCCAAGGTCAAACATTGGACTGGAGGGATGGACCTGCTGGCATTGTGGACAACAGAACCCGGATTGGAGAGAGAGCTGCCCTGCTTGCGGAGCTCCTCGGTGCAAACCGGTTATGCCTATGCTCACTAGATCCTAGGCTAGTGAGTGGAAGCATGAGGACAAGAAAGAGATGCAGGGAGCGGAGGGTGGAATAGGAGCAGATGTAAAACAGGGAAGGCAGTGGGAACGATAATCTAAAATTATGTGAAAAACTATTGTGGCACAGATTAGGATTAAATTAAACATAGAGAATTGAGAAGTGGTAAAATATTTTTAATTTGTCTGAAACATTGGGGAAAAAAAAAAAAAAAAAATTGAGAGAATCCTCCTTGTCTCTTTCTAATATCACACAAAGAGAAGGAAGAAAGTGTAAAACAATTCTATGCCCGCCTTCAACAACATTAGTCAGATCTGGGGTATAGGGGCATAGAAAAGATGGGCAAACATGTACTTAGTATGGCCTTTGTAGAAGGTCTATTGGAATCCCTAAGGTCATAGATAATAAACCAGAGTGGAGACAGTCTGAATCTCCGGCCCTTTTTCAGACAAAAGGGCATTTATGTAACTGTCCTGCAGGCTTGGACTCCGCCTGAGGGGACTGTGCTGTTGCAATATGTTAATGACTTTCCAGCTTTGTGTTGAGGATCTGAAACATGTCAATCTGCATCTATTTCTCTTCTAAAATTTTTTTTAGCAGAAAATGGCTGCAAGGCTTAAAAAGGAAAAATTACAGCTTTGTAAACAAAAGGTTGTTGTCTAGCTCAAGAAGGCAGACATCTCACAGAACGACGCAGGGCTGCAGTTCAAGCCATTTCTGTATCTTCTTCTGCTGCCAAAGCTTCGCACCTTTTTGGGACTTGTCTCATACTGCCGTCCCTGGCCTTTCATGCGACAGCAGTATTGACGCAAAAACATGGAGGACGTCCACAGTCACTTGGGTATTACTCCATGAGATTGGATCCGGTAGCCCGAGGAGCCCCCTCCTGTGTCTGTGCGGTGGCAGCAGTACAAGCAATGGTTGACAAATCTTCTGAGTTGGTCCTGGACTACCCCCTAGTGGTTCTCACCCCTCATGACATCCAGAGTATACTCACTCAAGTACAACCTAAACACCTGTCTCTAGCTCGTCAAATAAGGTTGCAATGTGCTTTGCTCATGCCCCCCCCTTTAATATTTCTTTTCAATGGTGAACCCGGCTACTCTCCTTCCAATCGAGTATCCTGTTTCAAATGGGGGAGGGGGAGGCATAGGTGATCAAATGGGGGAGGGGGAGGCATAGGTGATCAAATGGGGGAGGGGGAGGCATAGGTAATCTATGTACTACAGATCAGCTATTTTTAAAAAATTTTTTGCAAATAAGAACGTGATCTATTTGGAATAGAATATCAGCATGATTGTCTAGCATTGATGCAACAAGAAAAGTTTAAGTTTTAAAGAGTTATTGACACCCCTTGTTAATACATATTTTGAGTTGTATTTTATAGATGGTACCAGGGTGATTGACGACTCCACACCAGATGTTCACACAACAAGATCTCTAAAAGCAGAATGCCTCCGCATGTCTCGATACAAGAAGCGGAACTGAAGGCCCTCACTGAGGCGTGTAGAGTGACAGAAGGTAACCATTTACACTGACTCCTGGTATGTATTCGGCATAGATCATGGTTACGGCCCAATATGGAAGGCCAGACATTTTTAAACTTCTGTAGGACAACCCATTGAGAATGGTGTAGCAGTACAGAACCTTATGAAAGCCCTACTCCTACCAGACAAAGTAGCAATCCTGAAGGTGAAAACTCATACTAAAGCCAACAGTGCAGAAGCAAAAGGCAACGCCCTAGCAGACTTCAGCGCAGACAGCGGCCCTCAAGCCGTGGAAGAAAGAAGAAAAGAAGATACTGACCGCACAAGTCAGAGACTATGATTTGGACTTTGATAAAAATTTGAACATTGATGTACTAAAGACATTACAGTCACAAGCCAGCAAAGAAGAAAAAGATAAATGGACTAATATGAGAGCAGTAGAACAGGGTGGCGTATGGCAAACAGTCAGTAACTTGCCTACCACGATCCCTGTACCCCATAATGGCCCAGCTGATCCATGGAAAGACTCACCTATCGAAGGCAGCTATGTTACCTACGCTTGAGAGAGAAAGGGTTGCCCCCTGGGTTCTTTGTAGCTGCTACATCATTTGTCCAGTTTTGCATGAGCTATGCCGTAAGCAACAGGGTAGAAGTAAATTGACCACAAAGGCACTTGCCAGGACCACTCTACCCATTTCAGGGATTGCAAATTGACAACATTCAGCTCCCACGTGTTGGGAAGTATGAATATGTGCTTGTTGTTGATGTTTTTCAGGTTGGAGGCGTACCCTGTTACAAAAGTAAATGAGCAGGTAACCGAAAAGAAGCTCATGAATAAGGTAATCTGCAGATAGAGGTACACATTTCACAGGTGAAATAATGCAACACTTCATGTCTGCCCTGGGTAACTCCCAGGCATTTGACACCCCTTATCATCCACAAAGAGCCAGAAAACCATATTGCATTATAATATTTCTCTTCAGGCAATGAAACCCTGCACCAGAGGAAAACGAAAATGGTATGATACCCTATTAGGGGGAATTGGTACAGGTGTAGGGGTTCTGAACTCTATAGATTTAGAGGTGATGAAGAATAAAATGGCTGGGGTAGGACAGGATGTTTCTAGATTGATAAATGTTCAGGCACAATGCATGCCTTCCTTGTTCCTCCCCCGATGTCTTGCATTAGGATATGATAAGGATGTATTAACGCTTTTTAATCTGGTTTTGCGGTTTAAAAGGATTTGTTTGTAAATATGAGTAAATTCATGAACTATACACAATGTAGCCTGCAATATGTATATATGATTCACGAGAGGGACAAAGCAGTCAGATGTGATGACAAATAATGAAAAATTGTGGAGAAATATTTTCAAGAATGTAATTCCAGTAGCATCTTGGATACGGCCCGGGGCTGATAGTATAGAATGCTCTGATGAGTATAGCACTGGGGAAATGACTTTATGATGTAAGGGACACAAGCCTGATGTGTAAGTTTGTAGGACTACCTGTGGTGTTCGGACCGCCTCTATATGCTTTCCAATGTTGGTTGCCCAAGTTCACAGGTACTATGATTTATAGTGAAAATAAAACCCATGGTATAGAGAACTGTGAAGAAACACTGGATGGCCTAGTATGCGGACGGAGTACAGCCGCATATGAGCCATGTTTCCAGCAGCCTTCAATCAGCATATGTGATTGGACGGTGTTACCTGCTTCTTCTATATGCTGATAGAAGTTGGCCCCCAATATATATTCTTTGTTGCCAACCGAACTGGAACCACCAGTATGTATAATCTCACCACTCCATTATCTGGATGTATACAGAACATATCGGTGATACATTGGTTTACAGAAGCTTACACCTTTTTGCCAGATGCTGAAGCAACATTAAAGTATTACTAGCACCCAGATGCTATCCCTATGTCAACTCTGACTGTATCCTTGGGTAGAATTGTAAGACTAATGATAGATACTGAACACCTTTAAAAACATTTGGATGTTACTAACCTCTCCCTTATGGAATTAGAAAAATGTATGGGTAGGAGATAACCTAGTCAGCCTAGGTACTAAGATCCAGGTAGACACAGAGTATAACTGGTATGATATTTTTACTGAATGGTCACCTATTGCAGGAAAGATGATGGATTTTATGTTTCACCCATTACTAATACTGTTTCTTTTGTTCATTCTTTTGAGTGTTTGCAATTTATGGACATTCTGTGGGATACGGAGACAAGCAAATTATCTGGAATCGCCCCCTCTACGATATCGTTAAAACAGTCATACGTAAAAGAGCAACAACAGTGGGGATCCGGCGAAGAGGATAGAAAGACCGGCAGGGGTGGCTTAGCACCCTTGATAGTACCACTACAAAGGCTCTTTTCAAGATGGACTGTTTCAAAATGGGGGACTGTGAGGGTTATGAACATGAAAACTTATATATGTATACATTTCATCCATCTGTAATATACGTTTCCGGAGGCTGTAGGCCTAAATTGTACACTCTATTCTGTGTCCTATGAAAAGCTCTGCTAAATGAAGTGGAGGTGTAATCTTAAATGTCCATCATGTCTCCAAGATCTTGTTCAGCTTTTGTTTACAAAGGTTGTGAGGAATGCTTTGATCATTGTCTGCTGTCTAGGTAGGGCATGTGATTAATATATAGAGTGTGATGATAATCAGGGTACCAGACACGATGTCTACATACAAACAAATAAAGCATTGTTTATAGAGAAGACAAAATTATGTACCAGTAAAACAGGTCGACCTCTGTAAAGCAGTTCAACCTCTGATACGCCTACTTTTTTTTGTATAAGAAAGACAAAGTACACAATAAACTCAGATTGCTCTAAGACACGACCGTGATGCCTGTGTCTATTGCTTTCTCATGGTGGCTGCCATAACCACCTCTGATTTGGAGCCCCACAGCATATTAACGTAACATGGATTTTATCCCTAACACGGCCATGAGCAGGGGGAAGAGAGGGAGAGAGAGATCTCTCCTCCATTCCTCCCCGATCTCCCCTGCTGCTCCCCGCCCACCGCCAGCAGCCGAATCTTTGCTCCCAAGCGGGCAGGTACTCGCTAAGGGCAATGCTTGATCGAGCAATTGCCCTTAGCGACTATGCTCGCTCATCTTTAGTCTCAACCTATATTTGCTTATTAGTATGTTTTTGGAGTGTGGAAGGAAACCCACACAAACACAAGGGAGAACATACAAACTGCAAGTGGATATTGTCTTTGGTCAGATTTGAACCTAGGACCCTAGCGCTGCAAGTCAAACATGCAGCCTAAAGCTCCCTGTCCACTGGCGTTTTTAAATTGCATTCTCCGCGGCGATAATCCAGCCGCGGGTAATGCAATGGTTGCTTTCCATTGCGATTCTCCGCTCGCAGACGGCAATTCGCAGGATGCGATTCTCCGTCGTCAGTCTATCTGTCAGATAGGCTGATAGTGGAGATCCTTCTGACGGCTCCTGCTCCTGGGTGGCGGCTCCCATGGCGGAGATCTGCTGCAGGATACCGCAACGCCCGTGGATAGGCAGCCTAATATGGAAGAAGGGGGGATACATTTGCTATGGTGCTCCCCCTCTACACAATTAGAGAAATATTCAGAGGCAGCGCTCCAGGGTAAGAAGGGATATTCAGAATAAATAGAAATATGTAGTAGGGAGAATAAATTAATATTAACTCACCCTGACATACCCGGGTTTCCCTAGGGAATACCGGTACATCAAAGATCCAGGCAATGAATACTTCTGTAAATAGATCCAATTTCTGGTATATCGGAATATCATTTGAGAGCAGGGGGCTGGGAGGCATCCAAATTGGGTCTGGTATGATAGACAATCCAGGGGTTATGGCATTCACATATAGGAGAGCATCATTGGGGGCTCCGAATGTGTATATATATATATATCGGATGAGGTAAGAAAACAAAGGCATGAACTGAAAAACCCCAGCGCTCCAGTGAACACAGATTTCCCCAGAACAGTAGTGATTTCCACTTTCACTATTGTTCTGGGGAAATCTGTGTTCGCTGGAGCGCTGGGGTTTTTCAGTTCATGCCTTTGTTTTCTCTACACAATTACATAGAACTAAAATATCCCTTTAGCTTTTTAGACACAATTGGCACATGTCGTTGACCGTGTAATTAGTATCATAATTGTGATACTTTGTCACTGGTGGCAGTTCAGGGTGGACACGGGTGACCTTTTGAGTATAGGACGTCCACAGTTATTCATGTCTATCTTCTTGGACTCGTCGATCAGCCAGAGGGCTGCATGACACATTTTGTGTGCTAATGTATCTCTCATAGGGTCTAAAGATAAAAATATGCACAGTAATAAGGATACAATATATCACAAGTGTCATTAATGTAAACCCCAACGCAGCTCCATAACATGTAGAGCGATTGTGAAACTTACCTGCAGAGTCACAGATGTTCTCAGATATCTCAATACTAGAATTGCAATCCCCATCGTCATATACATTAAGACATCTTCCAGACGCTGTCATCGTATTTGTGTTCCAGGTCATGTGTGGAATCAGGAAGCTAAAGAAGCAGGTGAAAAAACCCTAGTAAATCTGCATTTCCATCAACACAGAGCTAAATGCATTCACATCATCCCAGAGAGGCCCAAATGTCTCTGTTGTGACTTGTTTCCTATCTGTTATTTCCAACCACTTAAAACTGAAGCTACACGATCACTTAATAATTTTACTTCAAGTGGGGATTAAAGTTAATTTTAAAGATCTTTTTCATCCCCAAATCAAGACCATGAAGTTAAAACTTAGGGGTTTCGTTAAGGGGCCTAGCTATAGGGATGCATAGGTAGCAGGCCCAACCGGGCTCTGGTGCCTGAGAGGGCACAACACCATTCTGCCACATCACAAGACACCAGAATTATAACTAGCACATGGTAGGTGAGAGACTCTAAAGCAGATTTTGCATTAGGGCCCAGGAGCTCCAAGTTCTACGTCCGATCGCACTTGAAGTTTATTTGGAGCCACCAATTGCTGTTAGGGATAAATCCATAAATTTCCCAAATTATGACTATATGACTGGAGTTTAAAATCACATGATGGACACCAAGATGTGGAACCCAGAGATGAAATCCTGTATAAGGTACCTTGTTCTCAAGCATGGTTCAGTTGTAGAGGTTGAATAGTCATGTTACCAGCTCCTGTTTGTTCTCCTGGACGTGTGTGACGTATGGGGATGTCGCTTCGGTAATTTTATTGATAAAGCAGCCCTTGATGTTACATGTAGGTCTGCTAGAAAGAATAAGAAATCATATATCAATCAGTCCTTGATCATTTCAAAAACGAATCACAAAGAAGGGGTGATTAGATTAAGAGGTGGACCAGCCATATGGGTAATATCAGTATGAGGTGGACCAGCCATAGGAGTAATATCAGTAAGAGGTGGACCAGCCATAGGGGTAATATCAGTAAGAGGGGGACTAGCCATAGGAGTAATATCAGTAAGAGGTGGACCAGCCATAGGGGTAATATCAGTAAGAGGTGGACCAGCCATAGGTGTAATATCAGTAAGAGGGGGACTAGCCATAGGAGTAATATCAGTAAGAGGTGGACCAGCCATAGGGGTAATATCAGTAAGAGGTGGACCTACAACGCAAGGAACCGTCAAGTGGTTGGTGGGCTCATGTATCTTGGCCAACATCCAATTGCATTTATTATCTATCATTCACATGCAGCGCGGCTTTAAGACTCCAGGGGGAGCCCAGGGTGGCAGTACCAATGTGCTTCACTGTTGGAAATGCAGGGCAACCCGCCGAATTATCATGGCGTCATTAATAGGTTGCTGGTTTGCATGGTGAACTACATATATCAGAATGGTCTGGCACCCTGTATCCACTATGTGTGGGAGTGTACACCAAGCATCCACCCCCCTCATTATCAGGAGGCAGTGTGAGTGGTTGTCTCATCGGTGTCCTGCACAGGTGTTATTCGCTGCTCCATTTGGTAGTCAGCTACCTGCATGGTGAGAGGAGGATGCATCTATATTTTTAATTTTCCCTTCTTGTGATGCAATCAGTACAGGAAGGTTTATATTAACAAGACCTTACAATTCAGGAAGACAAATGTATTATAGTGTGTACAGCTAATAACATCTATTGGAAGGGTAGCTATATACAAGACTGTTCATTTATAACAGGTTATCTGCCAGTATGATGGACCAGGGTATATGAGGTGTTATAATGGGAAGCTGTAATCCAGATGAGCGGGTGGATGCATTAGTGCCCATCAGTGTTTGGGGACTGAAAGTTCGCGCATGTACGTGCATATAACCATCAGAAGTATTGTCAGGTCTATGTGTAGTTCTATCCTAATCAGGGAAACTTTTTGACGCTACAGTGAATTTTTGCCTGATCAGAACTTTAGAAGAACATTTTAGCTTTTCTCCATTTGGACACCCTAAAGAGGACCTAATATTAGATGTGTCATAACTTCATGTTATGTTCCAGGCAAGAGAGATAATTAATTATGCCTGGATTTAGCACAAGAATCACCATGAGAAGATAATATTTTGAGCTCCTATTGGTGTCCGAAACATGTATATTTTAATGACAGAGAAATCATATTAGGTTGAGGCCAAGTGTTGTGGGCGCAGGCAAAACCCACAATAGCCTGCAGGCTTATTTTGGAAAGACATGCTTTGCAATGCTCGCTTATGGCCGCAGGAGTTATTAATTGCAATGTGCTGTACGAATACAGAACAGGGTTAAACTACATTGCACTACATATTTTTTGATTGATTATCTGCTCAGTCGCTTTGAATCCTCGGTCACTCCATGGATCAATGTTCTCCATGTATTCCCCGCTTCTTTCAATTCCACGATTGACATGTTCGTGGTGGCCTTGATTTTATCTCGCCATCTTGTTCTTTGTCGTCCTGATCTTCTCTTTCCCCACTACCGTGTTTCCCCGAAAATAAGACAGTGTCTTATATTTATTTTTGTTCAAAAAGGTTAAACTTTTTTACATGTATAGCTGCCTGGACACTATTTAAATTGACTTTTTAAATTAACTGTTAGCAGGGCTTAATTTTGGAGTAGGGCTAATATTTCAAGCATCCTCAAAAAGCCTGAAAAATCATTTTGCATCCTCAAAAATTCTGGGAAATCATGCTTATTTTCAGGGAAACAGGGTACATATAGCTACAAATACTACTACTTATATAACCACATTTTATATTTTAAACAGGAATGGTAGACATCCACTAGCTGACTAACTGACTGATACAGAAGGAGAGAGGACCCATCCCGCAAGGGCTTAAAGGGGAAGGAGACAGTATTTAAGGGTGTGAAGGTACTCATCTTGTGGTGGCAGCAGGGTTACTGTAGGTTGTATATTATTGTCTGAAGAGGTTGGTTTTTAGGTTCCTTTTGAGGTGGTGGAGAGTCTAATGGGTTGAGGTAGTGAGTTCCAGAATCTAGATGGTGCGCAAGAGAAATCCTAAAGATAATTGTGTGAGGAGCTCACTAGGAGAGAGAAGAGGAGGAGATCTTGCAAAGGCCGGAGGTTACAAATAAGGTCATGTTGTGGACGTCCTTATGTCATTGACAATAACATGAACTGGATTCTCCAGGTAAGAGGCAGCCATTGAAGGGAATTGGCAGAAGGGAGAGGCAGGAGAGTAACGAGTGGAGAAATGGATAGCCCGAGCAGAAAATTTGAGGATGGATTGGAGGTGCAAGAGCAATGGAAAGGAGGCCACAGCAGAGAATCTTGCAGTAGGCTAGACAGGAGATGATAGGGATATACACCAGCATTTTTGTTGACTCTGTTGTTGAGTAAAGATCACATCCGAGAGATGTTTTTGAGCTGAAGGTGGCAGGAGGTGGCGAGGGCTTGCATGTGCTGTGCGAACAAGAGGGCCGAGTTAAATGTAACACCAAGACAGCGGACTTGTAGAACTGGTGGGAGTAATGAGCCATTGATACTGATTGATATATCTGGTGGGACTGTAAAGTGAGGTGGGGAAAAGTGATGAGTTCACTTTTTTCCAGGTTAAGTTTTAGGAAGTGCGAAGAGAATAACGAGGAGGAGGAGGATATGGCTGATAGACAATCTGGCATTCTGGGTGAGATTTTAAAAAGCTGCATGCCTAAAAATAAAAAACGCATTAATTTGTGGTAAAACTGCACATGGTTTCAACCGTAACTTTTACATATGTGATATGTGTAATACATAATGTACATCTGCTATGGAACTAGACTGTCCCTGTGTACTGGTAGGACAGTCAGAACTTTAATAAGTAAAAAGCTGGAAGTAAATAAATTAACCGACTCTCCCCTTCCTCCCTTTATTAGGACTGGCTACCTCTGATCTGGTCAGTGTATATTCTAAAGAAAAAAACTATATGAAGGAAGATTAGGTCACAGCTAGGTTAAGGCCCAAAGTCCATGGATGGATTTTAATCTGCAATTCAAGGTATATAACGGTATCGTCAGCAGCATCCAGGGTTGTTGAAGAAATTGCAGAAACTTCTTAGAGTTTTAAAACTTCACCTTTAATCCATTTTGCATAAAAATACAGCAACGTTTCGACTGTGTAATGTACAGTCTTTATCAAGCCAAATGCAATTCAAGCTGCCCATAGGGAAACAAATTGCAGTATGCTCTATTTCAGTGCGTTTCCCACACGGACGGCTTCCATTGATATGGAATCCGTCCAATCCGTGGCCTATCCGCAGCTGACACTGCAGAAGGGCTGCAGATCCCGCGGGAAAGTAGGGGTTCAAAACAAAAAAACAGTACTGTACATGTGCGCCGGTGTGAAAAAAGAAGACACAGACAGGTAGTGCAGGGTCACCGGCCACGGGTAGGGTCGGATTCTGCTGCGGGCTCCTGCATGCGGAACCTGATCTGCCCATAGACATCAGGGGTTAAGGGTAAACAGATTAACATACATCATCAACACTTCCCTCTAGTGACTCATATTGTGCGGGTTTTTGTGACCCCAGCTGTCTTTGTAAGGCACAATTGTCTTCAGACTGCATGACTAGTAATGCTCCCTCCCGGCCAAGACATAGGTGCGTCAGCACTAGGCCTAGTTGGATAACTCCTGTGCAGCGTTATGTTGGTAGGAGTTACCGTCTTTATATGTCCTGTGGCTCCAGAGGCCCCACATTTAAAGGGGGAGTAATGTCACTTTGTGCTCCTAGGATCTATAGTACTATGTACCCCATATTGTGTCGTTGGTATAACGAGAGCAAAAGGATAATTTATTGCGGAAAATTGACCCCTTGCATGGAGGCTCTAGTACCCTCTGGTACCACCCCTAGCTTGGACACAAGATGTGATACCAGTGGACATGGAGGCTTTAGCACCCTGTTGTATCGCCTCTATCTTGGATACAAGATGTCATACGGGGGCATGGAGGCTCTAGTACCTTGTTGTACCGCCTCTAGCTTGGATACAAGATGTGATATGAGTGGGCATGGAGGCTCCAGTACCCTGTTGTACTGCCTCTAGCTTGGAGACAAGATGTGATACCGGCGGGCATGGAGGCTCTAGTACCCTGTTGTACTGCCTTTGGCTTGGATACAAGATGTGATACTGGTGGGCATGGAGGCTCTAGCTTGGATACTGGTGGGCACCGCCGCTAGCTTGGATACAAGATGGGATATGGGTGGGCATGGAGGCTCTAGTACCCTGTTGTGCTGCCTTTGGCTTTGAGACAAAATGTGATACTGGTGGGCATGGAAGCTCTAGCTCGGATACTGGTGGGCACCACCGCTAGCTTAGATACAAGATGGGATATGGGTGGGCATGGAGGCTCCAGTACCCTGTTGTACTGCCTCTAGCTTGGATACAAGATGTGATACTGGTGGGCATGGAGGCTCTAGTACCATGTTGTGCTGCCTTTAGCTTGGATACAAGATGTGATACTGGTGGGCATGGAGGCTCTAGTACCCTGTTAGGCCGCCCCTAGGAAAAATTAGTTGGTCATTAATGAACAAACAGGCTTCGCTACTAAGGGGTTATATGCTTTTCTTTTGTTGTTTATTGCTCCTTTACATTTTTATTGAGCCACCTTGGTTTTCTCCTATTCTTAACCCTTTTATTCTTTTAATATATGAACTGTTCATTATGTTACTATGTTCTTTGTAACAATTTTTCAATGGTTTTAAAATGTAGGAAAACTAGATGACTTCGTTATGCCTGCCTTTTTGCCAGTTGTTTGTTATGCCTGTCTAAAGGCCACAGACATGATATTTTAAGTGTCCGACATTTGGTCACCACCACTAGAGAGATACATATAATTTCATCAGATTCAGCAGGGAGCAGAAACAAAAACAGAAAAAACTGCTCTGTAGTGGCTGCTCATAACACAAACTACAGGTTATTACCAACTGGTTGCAAAAACACAACAGATCTGTCAAGTCTCTAAAAGAAGCTATGGTCAACTGTAAAGAATATACACCCCTTGTCAGAAAAAAATCCATCACCTAGAAGGAGTTCTCGGAATTGAAGGAAACGTTCTCTGTGATTGTAACATTGATATAAACAAGTGATTAGAGCAAAAGGATTATTTATCACAGAAGTGTGACAATGTTGTGGGGGCTCCTGTGACCCCCTTGTGTGTGCGACCGAACATCATCCTGCTGGAAGCCTCCTGGAAGCCGCCATGAGAGGAACACATGTGGCTGCAGGATGTCCTGAACATATCGCTGAGCTGTCATTGTCCCTCGTATTACTACTAGTGGTGACCAACTGTTGTATGCGATGGCCCCTCCTGACCATCACACTATCACAGTAGTGGGGGCTGTGTGCCGCTTCACAGCAAAGGCAGGATTGAGGCGCTCACCCTGAGGTCTCCATACATGATCACAGCCGTCATCAGTGCCCAAAATAAACCTGGATTCATCACTGAACCCAACCCAGTTCCACTCTGTAGCTTGCAGTTTCATCGTTCACGACACTGCTGCAAATAGAGGTGATGGTGGGTGGATGTTAAAGGCAGTACACATAAGTGGCACATGAGGCCAAATGTCTAACAGCCAAGTGCTTAGAAATGGTTCTGACAGACACAGGGGCCTCTAATGATGGTGCCATCTGTCTTTGGGTGATGGACAGAAAAAACAGTTGGAGCCGCTTCTGCTTGTTGGACAATTAAATGATCCTCTCTACCGGTGGTCTATTGAGAGTCTTCTGAGCCCAGTCGCCTTGTGTGTGTGCCCTAATGCATCCAATGGTCCCAAAACCTACTAACAGTCTGGTCAGAATGACTCAGGTGATGTACAATTTGTTGATACAATCATCCAGCTACTCAATCATCCAGCTAACTCTGTTAACTGGGCAAAATCTCTTCTCTGCATCGTAGAGACGTCTAGTGGTCAACAAGATCTACACAAGCAGAAAAAGGTCACTACACACAAGGAGCTTCTGAGAGCCTTTTATAGGCCAAGGGTGGAACCACTTTTAAGGCCTCAGGTTACAAGACCATTCATTTAAACACGCTAATCATTTGCATATCTGCCTGAGATGGAACTGCAGGACGAGTTTTGCAGCAAAACAACAACTTCTAGGGTTTTATTTTTTTTACAAAGTGTGTACAAAAACAGTTAAAAATGAAAACTATGGAAACATTTGAAGATAATATCTGAATAAAACCAGTGTCTAAAAGATGGTAAAACAGTTGGTTGATGATTTTCAAGATTAAAGACAGATTCTTAAGACATTAATAACAGTACCGCAATCTATAGTTTATAGGAACATAGAAGATACAGTAAACGTAGGAAGCATCACATATTACCTATATGTGACCTCTACAGAGAGAGGAGTCTAGGGGATATTTGTCTTTCTGGGTGTGAAGGAAATGATGTTACTGTCAACGTGAATAGCTGTGAAATCAGACTACTGCATGAGTCATATTTGTAAAAGGGTTATTTGTGATCAGCCCTTCAGGCCATTGACTTTATTATCATATATCAGGGGTGCTGGTAATTCAGAACTAAGAAAGAATGAACTTGTGATCATGATATCTTAAAGGTGATGTCACCTACATTTCACTGTCCAGCTGAGCACTTAAATAACCTATATATTGTGAGTTAGGGCCCTTTTACATGGGACAATAAATCATTTAGATTCTGGCATCCACCAGGAATCTGAACAATTCGTTCAGAGTAAGTGCACGCCCCGCCTGAACGCTGAACCAGAATGCATTGGCATTGGCTTCTCATTCAGTTTCTGCGTGCAGAAAACAATGACGGATCGACCCATGTAGACAGGCATGTGTTCACTTATGAACGACTGCCTGTTGAAAGTGAATGAAGGCCGGCAGGCCGGAATGATCTGTGGTCTGTTGCACTTCCATGCACTGAGCAATGCTCGTTCGATTATATCGCTGGGATGACCTGTTGGGCATCTGCCTTCAACATGTCATCCCATGTAAAAGGGCTCTTATACTCCAGAATTGGTATATGTTAGAGCTTGCTGCTGGGATCTGTGGTTCTACAGGATTTCCCAGCAGCTCAGCTCCACAGATGTGATTGATTGTGCTGGCTGGGTGTGGTTTGCTCCAGTGAGCCAATCTCTCAGGTCTGTTGTTTATATATACCAGCTCCTTTGTCAGTGTCTGCTGGTTTTCCTCTGTGCTGGGTCTGTTGTAGGCCTTCTGATCTGCCTGTACCGGCATGTCACCAGTTTTGTTTCTGTATCTGTATATTTGTGCGTGTATGCCTGTGCTGCTTGGATCATTTACCATCTAGCACTAGTTAAGTCTTTAGGTTCCAGTGTGGGTCTGTCCTTATCGGGGCATTCACCCTGCTTGCAGGCAGGTATTCTGGGGTTAGTTGAGTTGTCTCGTTAGAGTAGGGACCGCAAGACAACGAGGACCCTTGAAGTGGGCTTGCTGCTTAAGTGACTTGGCCAATCCACAAACTAATTCCTCATACGTATTATAACAATACCATCTGTTTATTTGTGCAGTTATGCTGGTGAGGGTTTTTGGTGCTTGGCAGCCTGTCTTGCTTCTGTCTGTCCGAGAGTTTGTATCTGTCTCTCTGTTCGGAGTTCTGTCTGAGTCCTGAGTCTGTGTTCCTGAGTCTGTTCCGTAGTTCTGTCTATGCCTTCTCAGTTCTACTTTGCTCTCTGAGTTCTGTTTATGCAGTCTGAGTTCTGTTTGTATTCTTGTATCTGAAATTGTTCTGAATTTTTGGCTACAGTCCCTCTATCTGAGGAATCAGCTGCCAACCACACCAGGACCTGTCTAGGCTTGGTTGGTTGGTCCAGTGGATCCACTTTCCCAAATCCGTAACAGTATTCTGAGACCATGGATTCCACTGATCTCCTCAGGTGAGAAAGACGTAACAGTATAGTACACTTCTGTTGTAGCATGTCACAGGATTAGCGCTAGGCACCAGATGGCAAACTCTTCTAGGGAAATGAGAGGGGGCATAGAGTGGGCTCTGTTTGGGAGGAGAAGGCTGGGGGACTCCGTGAAGAGGCCGGACAATAGATGGGAAGGAGTGCTATTTCGTGGCAAGGGGAGACACAGATCAAAAGCAATAGTTGAAAGACTGATGGATGGCTGTGTATGCAGCAGGCTTGGTTCCCGAACCCACTCCATACACACCCCATGCAACCAGGATGTACATATACATTCTGGCACGTGAAGGGATTAACAAACTACTCAGGTTATTTATGGCCTTCAGCCACCAGTAAAGGATGCCTACTGCAGTCTGTTACACATTGAAGTCTATGATAAGTTGGAATGCAGTAAATTTGGAATCAGAAAAACAGCTCTGATCACTATAATGACATATTAAGAAATTAATCAACACATAATTTTGAACCTATCAATAATAATAATCTTTATTTGTATAGCGCCAACGTATTCCGCAGTGCTTTCAGGCATGGATAAATGCAAAACAATACAACAATTACAATATGAGGTACATTGGGTTAGACACAAATGGGTTGAGGGTGGTACAGGAGGTGCAGGGGGTGGGGAACACAGGCAGTAGGAAATTTCGTGTGCAGATCAGATTTGGTATGCTTCCCTGAAGAGGTGCGTTTTTAAGGCACGTCTGAAATTTCGTGCATCGGGAATTGTCCGGATGCCTTGGGGTAGAGCGTTCCAGAGGATGGGTGCTGCTCTGGTGAAGTCCTGTAGGCGAGCATGTGAGGTTCGTATTACAGGGGTGTTTAGTCTGAGGGTGTTAGCCGATCAGAGTGAGCGGGCTGGGTGGTATACTGACAGGAGGGAGGCGATGTATGGTGGTGCAGCGCCATGCAGAGCTTTGTGAGTGAGGTAGAGGAGTTTAAATTTAGTTCTGCAGCGACTGGCATAATGCAGAGGCGTCTGAGTAACGACTGGATAAAAAAATGAGCCTAGCTGCTGCATTTAGTATGGATTGGAGTGGAGCGAGCCTAGTACGGGGGAGGCCGATGAGTAGCGAGTTGCAGTAGTCAAGTCAACATAATGATAAAAGTAGGGCCACATATAGCTGCAATTTTACTTGCATAAACATTGCAAAAGTATGCCGACTCGCAATAAAACTGCAGACAATTGCAATTTTTGATCGGCTGAACTCCTGCCACTACATATGGCCTTAAGGAAAAATTAGGCAATAAATATATTATCGGGGAACTGCATGCACTTCAGTTCTCTAGTATATTAAAGAGGCTCCAGTTGTGGAGTGTTACTTCAAACCAAATACTTATTTAGAAGCTTTCTCTACATTGGCAGAATTTACAGGTAGAATAATAGCTCAGCGTGTTCTTAATATTCTAAAAGGTTTGAAATATTCATTATATCTTTATCTTATTGAGGCTAGATTGTTATTCTGACGCCCCATGAAAAGATTCATTTCATCATATTAAACATAAGAAAACCGCGCTTTAGGAAAAAAATGTCTTTTGAACCATAGGCTTCATTTTTACATAACTATTTATTAAAGCAATTGCAGCAACTTTATAAATAATGTAATGGAGGGTTTATTACATTCTCTGTTTTAGATAAGACCAGTCACAACCACTAATATTGCATCTAGTCTGAAGACACAGAGAAGATACATTTATTCTATTGCTTACTATTCTCTGAAAACTCAGCATTCTATTAAAGGGGTATTCCAGCGATTCAAAGTGAAAGTTATCTACTTCATAAGACTTTGATAATATAATTTTGTAATGTAATGTTAGAACTTGTTTTACAAAACTGCAGAGATATTGCTTTACCTGTGGTCTCCCTCCTCCCCCCTTGCTTAGTTCCTCATAGGTATGCAATAGTTGCGACCTGTATGCTCTACTGTTTTACTGGTCAGGCATGCTCAGTGCTTTCATATATTATAATAACTACACAGTTCTTATAGTCGTGAATGCGCACGTGAGCAACTGGTAATGGGTCATTGTAGGAGATTTAATTCTTGCACTCTCCAGTACCCATTTTATATAACAATGTAGAAATCTGAAGCTGCCTGAAAAGTAGCAGTGGAGCAAGTCAGCAAAAAAAGGCAAAAAAATGGGTTCAGTTTGACAATATAGATGGTTGTTTGGAATAATGGCCATAAGTGGAGACATTAGGGAAATTTTGAAAATTTTGCCCAGTCTCCGGAATACCCCTTTCATTGCCTTTAGTCATTTAAACTGTACTTTAAATTTCAGATGGCCTTTCGGAATAATACTATTTCCGACCATTATATGATTTCTATCCTGCATTTTTCACTAGTTTTTTTTTCCCATCTGAAGGCTGTATCTCTAATTTCTAGTCTTCCCTAAGCTGGTGGGTGGAGACAAGCTGCTTTGATGTCTTCTATACACTTCACATGGAAAAAACAGCGGATTCTGCTCCCTAACTCTCTATAGAACCTACATAAATAGAATCAGCATAAATGTCACTAGGGAAGTGCTAAGCACTGTAGATGTGATTTCAGGAGTTGTAACACAGTAAAAAGTTACTTTTAATAGCAGCCATTTCTGCATGAGTCTTTGCCTCAAGCAGATTCCTAAAAATGTCATTTTAGGTAAGCAATTTGCACTTTTGTTACTTATCACATTAGCTATTATATTAATACAAGTGGTTGTCTCAAACTGCCATTACTATTTATGTCATTTTATACTATCCTCAACCACATTTGTAGATTTTCTATGTACAGTATATATATTTCTGTAAACTAGACTAAAAGTTCTTACGCAAGATCTTTATTGTCAAAGCCAATTCTTCTTCCTTACAGGGACTGTCCAGTCTTATTAACATAAAGTTTACTCACTATGTAATTAAATATTTAATTCTTATTAAAGGCATTGTCCAAAACCCTGTTGAAAACTTAAAACCCCCTACAGCTGTCCCCTTGTCAAAAACGAAGAAAGTTTGCTATAAAACCACCTCTTAATTCTTCCCCTGTTCTATGTGAGTCCCCATGGTTCTGGTGAAATCTGACATATTGTCCATTACAATATCCAATCATGTGAGGCCAATTGTTTCTGTAAGACATAATTATGGTTCAGCAACAGGAAGTCAGCATGGGAATAGAGAAGGATTTTAAAGGCAAATAAATTAGATTTATTATTTTTTGATGAAGGATGGCTTTACGAGTAGTTTAAAATAATTATAATCTTGTACAACCTGTTTAATATGATTTTGTGTTGGTTGCAAATAAATGCCCACTATCGCATACAGTGAATGTCACTAACAGCCGAGGACCCAGCTTGCTCCTGCTACATTGCAGGAGAAGGAGCTTTAATCCAGTGCCATATTTTTCCTATTGGCCAGGATTAAAGCCCAGGACCAAGCGCTGTAAATTCACAGTGCTTGGTCTTTAATGGGTTAAAACAAATGTTAGATTCATCATGATACTTTTTAGCAACATAAAATCAGAGAGAAAAAATGTACAAAGACATAACTCACAGAAAAAGAAGCCAAGAATGCACCATTTGATAAACTGCAGGGCAGGCTCAATCTCCATAGACCCTGATAGTATGCAGAGAGCTAGATTGTAATATGAGTGAGATAAATGTTCAATGCATACTAATATGTATCTAGCCAGCTCAACCCAGCCCAGATTGGGGGAGGGGTGACTGCTAACAAACATAGTCTGCACATGTGAACTGATACCAAGGATGTCTGACATAGATTAGTGCAACACACTATACAGGAATATAACCCCTACTGGCAAGGCAGTGGATTGCCCTGTATCACAACAATGTGCCACACTGGCATAACATCCCAGCTTGCCCAACGTCTATAGCAAACTGCATAAGAAAAAACACACACTGATAGATGTGGGTGTTAGTCTGCATTTTGCCTAAAACACATAAGCTAATAGGCCACGGCAAGGCCCCCACAGGTCGGTCAGAACCTACGCTATCTCACTTTTAACTAAATTAATATCACAGAGGTGAGAGAAAAAATGTACAAAGACAAAACTCACAGAAAAAGGAGCCAAGAATGCAACATCTGATAAACTGCATGTCAGGCTCAATCACCACAGACCCTGGTAGTATGCAGAGAGCCAGACTGCAATATCACCGAGCTAAATGTTAAATGCAGACTAAAAAGCAGCCACCCAGCTCAACCCAGCCCAGTCTGAATTGAACATTTAGCTCGCTCATATTGCAATCTGGCTCTCTGCCTACTATCTGGGTCTATGGTGATTGAGCCTGCCCTGCAGTTTATCAGATGGCGCATTCTTGGCTTGTTATTTTTTAGCAACATAAATGTAATAAATGCACACATAACTATCAATGCAAACTCAGCTTTAATTACAATAACCAGGAATTGCAATAGCCCAATGTCGTACAGGTTCTGCATGAAAGTAAAAAAATCAGGGTTGGCATATTGGGTGCTCGTTTGTCAGGATCTCTGAATTTCATCCAGGAGAAAGTCTATTCTAGGTTATGGGATCACAAAATCCTTAAAATGAATTCATTTGAAATCAAACCGGTCCACTGGCTACAGATAGCTAAATATAGTCCCCTAAACAATATAAAAGGATATAGAGAAACTGTAAATTATCACAGCAGTAGCAAAGAATGAAAGAACGGTGAATCTGTTGTACATTTCATGTTTGCCACCCACACAAACTGTTTAAAATGACTAGATTGATGACTAAGATAATCCCTTTCCACAGTCTTCCAAGAATAAGAAAATTGATTAAGACAGATAAAAGATAAGCAAATCCTTCGCTATTTGGTGCTGTGACCCTTGACTACCTGGCCTGTCAGATCACTTCAATGACCCTGATTTCTGCTCCATAAATGTATCTCTTTCCTGTAATCTCAGTAGTTAAGAAATAGTGTAATTCTTATTTTACTATGCAATTTCCAAAGTATGAGGAGGACTCATAAACTAATCCCTCAGCAGTGTATCATTAGTACTGATGGGGCTGCAAAGCGTGCAAGTCAACTGAAGAGAGCCTGTCACTGGTTCAAAGGATGTTAAAGAACATACAGACAAAGAACCTCAAAGGAGGGCGTATTCTAAATGTTATTCTGTTGTAAGGGACAAAGCCAGCATACTTTGTAAAAGCAGTTTTTATACTTCCTGCAGTCCATACTAATAAAGCCATATGACCCAGTGGGCATGCCTGGACCATCTGTACTGCTCTCACTGCGCTGCCTCATTTGGCCCCTTCACCGGTGACGTGAATCAGCCAAAATCATAAAAAAAATAATTTTATAGTTTTCTGTAGATAGACGGTGTGAAAAGCTTATTTTTTTTGCAGGGTGAGCTATAGTTTCTATTGGTACCATTTTGGTGTACATATGACTTTTTGATAGCTTTTTATTCAATTTGTCATTTATTCTTTCTTTTACAATTTTTCTTGTACTCCGGTCGTCTGATCACCTGTGCAATGCACTGCAATATTTCAGTATTGCTGTATACTGAACTTTTGCGGGCATTTTATTAAGCCCTACCACAGGAAGGGGTTAATAGGAAGACATCCATGGAAGGCGGGGAGAAAGGATTTTCCAATACCCTAGGCTGTCATGGTTACCTAACAGTATCCCAGGATAGTGTCATGGGAGACTATTCCGGGAGAAAGAGGGAGCTCTCTTCCTCTTTCAGGCCATTTCAATTTTTCTGTCACTATTAGCCGTTAGACTAATTAGCCATTTCAATCAGTGCCTATTTTTTTTGCTGCAAGCCAATGCACATCTCTTGTGTTCTGAAAAAGTACAATAAAATACACCGGTTTGCGCAAAAAACATAGTTCATTCTGCAAATACGCAGCACTCACAAATATACATACACATGTGTCAAGGGGGCATAGATGTCTGATTGTGATAAAACTCATCCTATAAACAATTTTTCTGCATCCTATGGATTTGACTATAGGGTATATTACATAGCCATTTGTGATCACTTTTGAAAGGCAAGTATCTGTTTGTATTGAGAGATTTAAAATATGTGGATGTGTCAATGCCTGTATCATCCAAGTGATGGTAATGTCAAGAAAGGGGATATTATAGGGACTAGCATCCAGACTCAGCTAACCTCTGATCCCTGTCCCGCTGCTCCCACCCACCAAAGTTTAAATGTCCTGCTACCGCTCTGTACTGTATTGGCCAGACAAATCTGCTGATCCTCGGTGGAGCCTTTTTTTTCCATTGTAAACCAACTCAAAGTGTAAATAAACCCCCATCATAGCATGGCACACCGTGATATCACATGGTATTAATGCCCCTTATACACAGGACGATTCTCGTAAGCCCACATGAACAGGCTGAAAAGTGCTGCGATCGAGTGGCTGTCTGAGGCTGTGTGAGAGGCTCCATTGAAAACAATGGGAGCCTCTGATAGCGTTTAGTGCTGCGCTGGAAAAAATGTCTGTGTGGGGGAGGCCTTAGGAGCAGGTAAAGAAAACCACATCTATAAGAATAAACACAGAATTTCTTCAGATCCCAGATATCTGACTCCACATTTATTTCAGTCCACTTAAGGAGAAAATTCCAGAGCCCTTAAAGAGTACCCGCACTTTGAGAAAACTTTTGACATGTCATAGAGTCATGTCAAAAGTATTGATTAGTGGGAGCTGCGGTGCCAGAAGTCCTCTGCCCCACAACACGGGCAGAAAGAGGAGAGGACAAACATGGGACTACTCTCACAAGCAGTCTGGGAGCTAGGACATCATAGTTGACAGTCACAGATATCTCTGGTACCCCTTCACTTCCATCCTCCTTCCTGCATGACCAGCTGCCAGTCTGATCATACAGTACGAGAACCTAAGGAGGGGACATTTATGTCAACCAGGTTACCTTTTACATCACAACTACAATAGCACTCAAAGTCATGGTAGATTAAAACCACATTCTTGATCATTTATGGCTCTAGAGTGTTTCTTTATCTGATCGGACCTTTCCAGTTATTTTTTGTCACTTTTTATATTATGTATAGCTAGCGTGACCAGATTTTCCCGCGGTCAAAGTGAAACAGAGGTGTGTGGTCAGGTGGTGGGGCTGATCACAGTGTATGATTTTACCTCCATCAATATAAAATATACATAGCCGTTTAAAAATAGACAGGGAGCAAATTCTGCAGCATTCCTGCATTGAAAAAACAGTCAAAATCTGTACCTTTGGTGCGAAATTTGATTGGAAATCAACCGTGTATTCGCAACTGATTTCATACTATGCAGTGCTCATCCTCACCTCCTCCGAAGTCTTCATGCTGTCAGCGCTCCCCGGTTTCCAGTTCCCAGCGGTCTGTAGTGGCATGACCAGGCCGCTGAGAATTAGAAGCCAGGGAACAATGACTGCAAAAAGTGGCCTAAGGAGTAATAGTGGCCCCCACAGTGGCCTCAGTAGTAATACTGTCCAACACAGTAGCCTCAGTAGTAATAGTGTCCACCAGAGTGGCCCCAATGGTAATACTGACCCCCATGGTGGCCTCAGTACTAATATTATTACTTATGGGGTTGATATAGGTGACACAATTACTAATCGTGTCTCCTATAATGACCCTAGTATTGACGGTGACCCCCCACAGTAGCCCCAGTAGTAATAGAGCCACCCCACATAGTTTCCCTCTCCTCATCTTCAGAGCTCCACTGCTCTTCTTCATAGCACTGCTGCGGGTGGAAGTGTGTGCGCCTGCAGCAGCGCCTGCTCCCCTCTCCTCTTCTGTGGAACTAAGGAGAAGTGGTCAGGGGAGGAAGATCCCAGATGCACACACTGCCGTCAGTGTGTGCATCCCGCAGCGGCGCAGCAGAGTGATTACCAGCCGAGGAGTCTGAGGCTGTGTAGACACCCAAAGTCTCAGATAGTGACTGTGGAGAGGTATCGAGGTCGATTGAATTGGGCAGGGGAACCCAACTTTTATGTCTCCTGTCTCCCCTGCACTTTAAAGGAGATGTCCCGCGCCGAAACGGGTTTTTTTTTTTTAAACCCCCCCCCCGTTCGGCGCGAGACAACCCCGATGCAGGGGTTAAAAAAACCACCCGCACAGCGCTTACCTGAATCCCGGCGGTCCGGCGTCTTCATACTCACCTGCTGAAGATGGCCGCCGGGATCCTCCGTCTTCATGGACCGCAGGGCTTCTGTGCGGTCCATTGCCGATTCCAGCCTCCTGATTGGCTGGAATCGGCACGTGACGGGGCGGAGCTACACGGAGCTACACGGAGCCCCATAGAGAAGAGGAGAAGACCCGGACTGCGCAAGCGCGGCTAATTTGGCCATCGGAGGGCGAAAATTAGTCGGCACCATGGAGACGAGGACGCCAGCAACGGAGCAGGTAAGTATAAAACTTTTTATAACTTCTGTATGGCTCATAATTAATGCACAATGTACATTACAAAGTGCATTATTATGGCCATACAGAAGTGTATAGACCCACTTGCTGCCTCGGGACATCTCCTTTAATTTGTCTATTGAGCCACTTTATCTTTATATAACTAAAAAAAAGGGAGATATGTGGTATTAAAAAGAATATTCAAGAAGTCGAGGCTAGTCTATTTGCTAATGACATATTGGTCTTCTTGCCAGGCACAAGATGTTCAATATATCAAGTTTTGGAGACTTTAGAAGAATGAGTAAACTGTTTTGGCTACAAGAGCAACATAACAAAGTGTTAGATATATTTTCTTAAATCGTCAGCTGTTGAGATGTATAGCTGTAATATTGGTCAGGGGATTAAAAAAATTAGCAAAGAACTAGTTAAGTGGGAAAACTTGACAATATCTTTATATTAAAACTAAGGATCTAGTTGACAAAAGCTTTAGTAAGTTCATTTGGAGGAACAGGAGATCACGTATGGCCTTAAAGGGGTTGTCCCGCGGCAGCAAGTGGGGTTATGCACTTCTGTATGGCCATATTAATGCACTTTGTAATATACATCGTGCATTAAATATGAGCCATACAGAAGTTATTCACTTACCCACTCTGTTGCTGGTGTCCCCATCTCCATGGCTCCGTCTAATTTCGGTGTCTTCTGTCGTTTTTAGACGCGCTTGCGCAGAAGGGTCTTCTCCCTTCTGGTCGGTCCGGGTACGAGCGACGTTCTGGCTCCGCCCCCTTCTACGCATCATCGCGTAGCTCCGCCCCGTCACGTGTGTCGATTCCAGCCAATCAGGAGGCTGGAATCGGCAATGGAACGCACAGAGCCCATGGTGCACCATGGGAGAAGACCCGCGGTGCACCATGGGAGAAAACCGCAGTGTATCCCTGGGAAAGGACCGGCGGCCATCTTTAAAAGAAGAAAAGAAGATGCGCGAACTGGGAAGGAGGTAAGCGATTTTTTTTTTTAAATTACAAATGGTATTGATTTTAATGGGGCAGAATGCGGGGGTAGGTTGAAAAAAAAAATTTGCATTTCGCCGCGGGACAACCCCTTTAAATAGGCTCAAAATGAGCAAACCTACAGGAGAAATAGGGGCCCTCAATATAAAAAGTCATTTTTCCCGTTATAATCTGTATTTTATTGATTGCAAACACTAAAAAGATACGTTTGTATAGAGGAAGCTGGATGGAAAACTAGTTTTTCCATATTCTTTGGTGGGTGTTCTATATGCTAAATTAGGTGAGATAATCCCTATAAGGAATATGATGCTCATTTCTGATACTAGAGCAGCATAGAGACATTAGGAAATAGTACAATCTTCTCATTCATATTTTCAATTGTATAAAATAAAAGCAGTGGAATGGAATATATGGGCCGATGGAAGATATGTTTAATTTAGTAGGCCGAATTAAAGAGGCCTAAACATTACCGATAGCGTCACATAACTTCACAGGTTTAAAGGACTGTTAGTGAACGACAGTCATGTGACCAGCCGTAAGGTAAAAAGTTACATGTGCTTCCGCTTGCGCTTTTTCTTAGGTTAAAAAGTATACTGTAAACCCAAATTGTTAGTTTTTCAAACATAAGAGCTCAGGAGCACGGAGTCATGATAGCAGAACAAAATCAAGAAGTCCAACCAATCTGACCTTTCATATGTATTTACTTGACCCCTGTCGGGCCGGGACACACTTCTGAATTTTGTGCATAAAGCAGGGGCAACATAAGACCGTGTGGTTAGACCCCTAGGGCATATCTGAGGTATGTTCTAACTGCTGGTCTGTATCAATAATTGTCATATTTTATATATTTATTTATATATTTATTTATGTTGTTTATTATTTATGTTATGCCCAAAATAAAAAAAAACATTTTTATTTGTTATTTATTATTAATTAAAACCAAAATACATGAAACATCATGACCATATTATTTGTTATTGATATTATTTCCGTACGTAGAGTACAAAAAAAACATTCCAATCTTTACAGCAGTCATATACTCATAAGCCGACTCAATTTACTCATATACTATTTCGGAGAAGGATAGTTAAAGTCTTTTTTGTTTTGAAACCTGGCAGTGAGTTTTTCCGTTTTTTCCAGTCATTTAGAGAGGTCTTCCGGTTGTCAGAGAATTTTTTCGTCTTACCTTTTGAAATTAGCATACTTGATTGCATAAAACCTAAAAGGTGCCTTCCATTCAGACAAAAAAGGTCTCCAACACTACAGGCTAGTGTGCATGCATGTTAGTAAGTGTGCATGCTTGTGTCGGTGTATGTTTGAATGCATGTTCACCTGTATGCCTATAAGTGTGGGCATGTGGCACATATATTTATGTATGCATTGCATGCATGTTATTAATGTTCCATGCATGCTTGGTCGTGCTCCTACATGTGGACAGTTCCATGCATTATGTTTGTTTGCATGACTGCATGTGCTGAATGCCTGCTTGCAAGGATGATGCATGCATGATTGCATATGTTGCATGCGTGCTTACAACTGTGCATGATGCATGCGTGTTTGCTATGCTGCATGCATGATTACAAGGATACATGCTGCAAGCTGGTTGCAAAGCTGCACATGACTGCAAGGATGATGAATGCATGATTGCATATGTTGCATGCGTGCTTACAACTGTGCATGATGCATGCGTGTTTGCTATGCTGCATGCATGATTACAAGGATACATGCTGCAAGCTTGTTGCAAAGCTGCACATGACTGCAAGGATGATGAATGCATGATTGCATATGTTGCAATGTTGTGTTCATGCTTGCAACTGTACATGCCGCATGCGTGTTTCCTATGCTGCATGCATGTTTGCAAGGATACAAGCTGCAAGCCGGTTTCAAAGCTGCATGGATGAGTGCATATTTTGCGGTGTTGCATGCTGCATGCATGATGGCAGGGATACATGCTGCAAGCACATTTTCAAGGATATTGCATGCATGATTGCAACTGTTACAGCGCTGCATGAATGATTGCATGATGCATGCATGTTTGTTATGCTGCATACATGATTGCAAGGATGTATGCATATTTTTGACGTTTAGTAGCTTTGAAATAATAAATTTTTACCTTTTGAAATACATATTTGTACCTTTTCCCCCTTAATTCTGTGTTGCAGTGGATAAAATGAGAAAGAGATGGAGGAGTGGAAAACCAAAAAGGGAATACATTCATTTTCAACTAATGGGATACCTTCTCTGTATAGTGGAGATGCGGCCTTAAGTATGCATTCGCACTGACACAGAAGTTAAAACCAGCTGCTCCGAAGGAACAACTAATAATTCTTCATATCTTCTTCACAGGACAAGCGATAGCTTGCCAGAAAGGGTGCAGAGCCCTGCTGTAGAGTCTATGTAAGGCAGTGTGACATCGCCGAGCACACCCAGTTCGGAGGCTGCAGTGGAGTAGGGAGCTGAGATTTGGCCCATGAAGTGCCCTCTACCTCGCAAAACAGTGGCAGAAGTGAGGGTGGTCCCCAGTATCAGAATCTTTAGCTACTCAATGTTTTGGGGCAACTTTTGAAAATGTGCCATTTCTTATACAGAGTTCCATACGTTTTTATAAAAAAAACTGAACTATAAACCATTGAAGAAACTTTTTTATTCAAAAAATTTGCAATAATCAGTTTGTAAATAGACCAGTTGCAATTCCTTTTTTACTCGACAGTTAATGTAATGTTTAATAGTGTTATAATGTTATATTTACAGTATTCTGCTTTCCAGGTTTTAGTGGTTCTCCTGATGCCGTTTCATCAGGATAGGTGATCATTAGCTGCAGACACCGCTGCATTTAAGGCCCATTTAGATTATCACTCAAAATTCGCTCAAAAAACGTGTGTTTAAGCCACCAATATAGGGGGTTGCCATTACTACTGGGGCCACCAATATAGGGGGTCGATATTACTACTGGAGCCACCAATACAGGGGGTCGCTATTACTAGTGGGGCCACCAATATAGGGGGTCGCTATTACTAGTGGGGCCACCAATTTAGGGGGTCGCTATTACTAGTGGGGCCACCATCATGGGTGGGACACAATTACTACAGGGGGCGGATTAGTTGTGGAATCCATAGTAGCTATAGCAGCAAAGTGGATGAGATTTTGAAAATCCTCCACACAGTGTGGAAACAATCTACACAAAGCCCGTGCGGACACTGACATGAGTTGCAGGATTTAATTCCGCAGCATGTTAATTTTAAATATAATGTATATCAATAGCCCATCCAACGCCCTTCCCTGTGTGTTTTTTTAAACAGCCCTGTCCTTTTTATAATGATGGAGGTAAAAATCATATGTCATAATAAGCCACACCCTAGCCACACCCCTGACCGCACTACAGCCACACCTCTAACCACACCCCCTTTTGGTAGGGGTGCCGCGCTGTAAAAATTTTTTCCCAGGGGTGCCCCAAGGCTGAAAAGGTTGGGAAACACTGGTTTAAGAGATAATCGTTGTGTGTAACTGCACTGACATCGTGCAGTTTACGTTAAGCCGTCGCTCAGGGATTCACAGCGGGATACAGCTGATACTCATGATCAGTGGGAACCCCAGTGGTCTGACAGCACTGATCACATACTGACGGCACACCCAGGCTATATGTGAGTATTATTACACCGGACCCTGTAAACTAGATTTTATTATCACACACAGACATAGAAAAAAATGACTCAGACCAAGTATAGTAAGTTAGATAATGTAACATTTATTTTTATTCTATGTGTTTTGGTTGTTACCTCCCATCACTCACGAAGAGGGTACAGCAACACGCAGGACAGGAAAAACCCCCTGTGGGGGAAACCTGCAGGGAAACCATGGCTGCTGTACGGCCCTTCCTCCGGGCATACTAAGGGAGGTTACACTATAAAATGTGTGCAAGGTGAAGGTGTGTGACTATCTATGGTGACTGCATGTGACTATCTATGGTGACTGCATGTGACTATCTACGGTGACTGCATGTGACTGTCTATGGTGACTGCATGTGACTATCAATGGTGACTGCATGTGACTATCTACGGTGACTGTATGTGATTACCTACAGTGTGTTTATTGAATGTGTTCATGGCTGTATGGTGTGTGTATGTCTGTGTGCACATGTATGAGCCATCAATGTGTGTGACGGTGTCTGTGTGCATGTGTGGGACTATAAAAATGATACCGGTCTTCATCAGATGAGGCTGTCGTCGGGATCCTCCTCTGCTTGGCAGAATTTCCTAAGTGATGGATACCGGCGGAGGGTCTTGCAGAGGATGCAGTCTGGATGTTGGAACCGTCTGTGGCTGATGATGAAGTCTTCCTCGTCCATCCTGAATAACGGTATAGCCAAGCTGTGATCTGGCTGCCGCTCTCTGGTCCATGCCCAATGGGAAGGGGCTTCTGCCATGACCTAGAATTAAACAGTGTATTAATATCATTAGCAACACAGACTCTTCATCAAAGACCGGAGTATTTGATATGATTTCTACTAACCAGATCACAGGTGGTTCGGTCCACCCAAGCTCTGAATCCCATCCGGCGTAGCAGATGGTCCCGCTGCTGGAAGAGTAGGTCTGTGTTCTCCATCCAGTTGTCTCCTAAGGCCCATGGGTAGATCTGCCACCGAAAGGAAAGTTCCTCTTCCATCTGGTTGGCTAAGAACCTGGTAGAAAAAATTAAATAAGATGATAGAACAAGTCAGAACAGTGTAGAGTGAATTACCTATATAAGGAGAGACATGGAGAAAAGGGGTGAGCTAATGAACACTAGTAGAAGTAATGTTACTGAATCCTGGAATCTTCTCCGTATTTCACTCGGACTCTCCTGTTATTTGTTTAAATATACATTTTTATATTTACAGATCTAGTAAAATAATACAGGTCTGGCAACTCACAGAGCTGGGAAGAAGTTCTGTCGATATTCCTCGGTACGGAGTCCGGCTCTCCTGAAGTACACGAGGACCATTGCCAGGAGGTACTGGTGGGAGGAGAAGGACAGTTAGAGGCTGCGACTACTAACAAGTAAAGGATATAATAACTACTCTGGATGGGTAAATCTCATTGTTATATCTAAGAATGACCATTATGTCACCAGGTTATAGTGCGGTGTGTCTCCAGGAGTATTACATTAGCACAAGTCCCTATATATATGTATGGTGCATATTCTGTAATATTACCTTGTCAGATATCTTCATACATTCATCACAGGCGAGAAACATCCAGTGGTATTTATCCTCTAGAAAAAAATTACAAAAATCAATATTTCATCAATAAATGTATCACTTTGTTTAGTGACTGCAGTAAAGTTATAAATCTGCTGTGTAAACTCAACCTTAAAACACAAGTTGTTGTAATATATCAGATATCAATGACATAATGCCGTCTGACAGCTTCATCTTGGATAATGTGTACCGGGTTCAACACTACAACCATTGGAAAGGCCCAATGTGTCTTACCGAGGACACAGAGGAACGCTGCCATCTCCTCCTGTGGTTGGGCCCGATCATCCCTCCTCTTCTTCTGGGGTTGTTCCTCACAAGGGCTGACATCCCTCTTCCTCTTCAGTCCTCTCTCGCCTCTTCTGAACAGCATTCGTAGTATTCCAACTACGGCGTCCATGATCCTTAACAGGGAGAATAAAAAGGGATGATTATTAGGACAAACACTTCCAGTGTACCTGTGTCCCTTATAGACATGTCATTACATTATGTGTATATGTCCCTATAGACTGGTCATTACATTATGTGTATATGTCCCTACAAACCGGTCATTACATTATGTGTATATGTCCCTATAGACCTGTCATTACATTATGTGTATATGTCCCTACAGACCTGTCAGTACATTATGTGTATATGGCCCTATAGACCGGTCATTACATTATCTGTATATGTCCCTATAGATTTGTCATTACATTATGTGTATATGTCCCTATAGACCTGTCATTACATTGTGTATACGTCCCTATAGATCTGTCAGTACATTATGTGTATATGTCCCTATAGACCGGTCATTACATTATGTGTATATGTCCCTATAGATTTGTCATTACATTATGTGTATATGTCCCTATAGACCGGTCATTACATTATGTGTATATGTCCCTACAGACCTGTCATTACATTGTGTATACGTCCCTATAGATCTGTCAGTACATTATGTGTATATGTCCCTATAGACCGGTCATTACATTATGTGTATATGTCCCTACAGACCTGTCATTACATTATGTGTATATGTCCCTATAGATCTGTCATTACATTATGTGTATATGTCCCTATAGACCGGTCATTATATTATGTGTATATGTCCCTATAGACCGGTCATTATATTATGTGTATATGTCCCTATAGACCTGTCATTACATTATGTGTATATGTCCCTATACACCTGTCATTACATTATATGTATATGTCCCTACAGACCTGTCATTACATTATATGTATATGTCCCTCCCTGTATATTAACTGAGCCCTAGAATGAACTTCAGTGCTTACCTGGAGGTCAGATCGCCTCTTCTACAAAGAAAAAGAGAAATGAAGAAAATGTCAGTAAAAATTTATGTAACAATAAAAAAATTATCACAGCGCCATATTAATTCCTCGTCACCCAAATATCTCTGTATTTATTCATATATATATAATATATATAATGTTGAAGAATATGCAGCGCTCCCAAATAGATCAGGTGCAACGGTGATTTATTCACCCAAAAAGTTACGTTTCTTTCCTCTTTCAAGCACTTTTGGCAAATAATGAATCAGCGCTGATTAGAGATGAGCGAGCATTCTCGGTAAGGCGATATACTTGAGAGAGCCTCGCCTTTTTCGAGTACCTACTGGCTCGTCCCTGAAGATTCAAGGGGGGCCGCGGGCTTGAGCAGGGGGTTGCAGAGGGGATCGGGAGGTAGAGAACTCTCCTCCCCGCTCCCCCTCACTGCCCCGCACCGCCCCCGACCACCATGCCCCCCCCCCCCCTAATCTTTGGGGACGAGCCAGCAGGTACTCAAAAAAGGCGATGCTCTCTCGAGTATATTGCCTTACTGAGTATGCTCGCTCATCTCTAGCACTGATGCTAAATATTTTTAAAATTTCAGTAAATCACTTAAGGGCTCAGTCAGATGAGCGTTGTTTGCTGTGCATTTAGTTGTATGAAACGCACGCAATACGCATGTGGCAAATATTTGCGTAACGGAAGCGGGCATCAAGGTTAAAAAAATTGCACTTGGATGCGTTCAAAATTTGCACATAAAGTGCAGTGCCATTGGTCTTCCCTGTGTCAAGGATCGGGGTCTGGGTAACTGTAAGTCCCTATAACTACCTGCAACCCCTGACCCTACTTACTTGCCCCCCTAGGCTAAGCCCTAGTGCAACAACTGGGCGACAGTCCCTAGGCTAGCTAAGGATGTGGGGCAGCAGTCAGACTTACAGAAAATATGGGTCACAAACAAAACACAAGGCAGGTCAGGCAATCCGGGTCAGCAACGGGAGAGAACGTAGTACAAAGGGTCAGGCAAAGGCGAAGTTGGGTTTTGAGCAAGTCAAAGTAGGGAGTCAAAAACAGGGAACGCGCATGCAGTTGAAGACTAAACATCAACAGCGAGTGCAGAGTAGAGAGACAGACATCCAGCAGCAAGTGCAGAGCAGAGACCCAGACATCAGGCAACGAGAGCAGAGTAAATGCTTCCAGGGGTCATGGCAACTGGGACGCGATGCGGGACGGTATCTGCCGCGTCCACAGCAACCCGGCTAACTAGGCACACGCTCCCTACACACGGAAGCGCAGGCCCGGAGCCGGCGTACCGGATTACGGCGGCCAGGGGAGGTCACCAAGACCAGAACTTCTCTGCACCACACCCCAGCAGCCCGTGTAATAGGACTGGTAGTGTGGACACTGAGGCCACCAGATCTGACATGACACCCTGCTGTGGCTGTGACAGCTGCAGCAGGGGATTCCTTGGAAGTGAAACCCCTGGATGCTGTCACATCCAGGTCCAGGGGTTTCACCTTATGGTCAATGCCAGTGGCAGCAGCGACGGCCCCATTGAGAACATACAGAGAAGATCGCGATCCCTTCCATAGCTGTGACAGCTGTAGCAGAGAATTCTTCATCTCCGCGGGGAGTCCCCTCGTCATTGGACACTGTGACAGCACTGTCACAGTGTTCAGTGACAAGGGGACTCCCCACGGGAATGAAGAATTCCCCTGCTACAGCTGTCATAGCTGTGGCAGAGGATCGCGTTGTTCTCCCATTGCTTTCAGTGGGGCTGGCGCTTCTGCAGCCCCATTGAAGGCAATGGGCTGCCGGCAACCTCTGCAGTGATTTTCAGGGAAGGGCTTTAAATATAAGTCCTTCCCTGAAAATCATCCCTAGATTTTGTAAAAAAAATGTAAAAAATATATACTCACCTCTCCGCTGCTGCCGGGACTCAGGTGCCTCCAGCCGCTTATCTTCCTGAACTGCTCTGAAGGGCTGTGTCTGATTGGTTGACACTCAGCCAATCACAGGCAGCACTCAACCATTCATTGAATGACAGCTGGGCGCTATGCTTGTGATTTGTCCCTGCGTTCAGCCAATCAGAGGCAGCGCTCAGCCATTCATTGAATTCAATGAGTGGCTGAATTCAATGAATGGCTGAGTGCTGCCTCTGATTGGCTGAGCGCAGGGACCAATCACAGACAGCGCTCAGCTGTCATTTAATAAATGGCTGAGCAATGTCTGTGAGTGGCTGAGCGCTCAGCCAATCAGACACAGCCCTTTCGGCAGGCGGGGATTTTTAAACCCCTACCTGCTGAAAGAACTTCAGAGCAGTTCAGGAGGACCAAGTGGCTAGACTCGCCTGAGCCCCGGCAGCGGTGGAGAGGTGAGTATATATATTTTTTACACATTCTATGGATGATTTTCAGGGAAGGGCCTATATTTAAAGCCCTTCCCAAGAAATAACTGCAGGGGTTGCCACCAGCCCATTGCTTTCAATGGGGCTACAGAAGCGCCGGTCCTATTAAAAGCAATGGGAGAACATTGCGCTCCTGTGCCACAGCTGTGACAGCTGTAGCAGGGAAATTCTTCATCCCCGCGGGGAGAGTCCCCTTGTCATTGAACACTGTTCAGTGATGAGGGGACTTCCCGCGGAAATGAAGAAATCCACGGTCACAGCTGTCACAGCTGTGGCAGAGGATCGTGATCTTCTCTGTATGCTGTCAATGGGGCCGCTGCTGCTGCCGCTGGCCCCATTGGCCACAAGGTGAATCCCTTGGAGGTGACAGCATCCAGGGGTTTCACATCCAAAGAATCCTGATGCTGCAGTTAGTTGCGTTTTGCAATTCGCTGTCCTATTTTTAACTAGTGCAAATTTTTTGTGCAGGTAAAAATTGGACATTTGAAAAGTATTGGTTCTAATAGATGCGAATCGCAAACGCAAAAAACATGCGCAACACGAATCGCTTGTGTGACTGAGCCCTAAAGGGGTTGTACAAGTTTAAAGTTTTATGCAAAAAGGAGTCCCCATGTGAAAAACCTAGTGAAGAGCTGATACTCGTGTCCCCCCACTCCCTGCAAGTCCCCCCCAGCGGCTTCGAGTCTCCTTACTGCCATAACATTTACAGGCTGCAGTGACATCCCATTAACCCGCTGCTGCAGCCAATGACAGAGCTCAGCCTGTACATATTATGTCAGCGAGGAGACCCCGAGCCGCCGGTGATTAGTGGGGAGAAATGAGGGAGAACTGTTTATTATATTTTCCACACTTGGGACCCCTTTTAAAGGGAAGGTTTTAACTTGAACAATCCCTTTAATTAGCATTAATCAGAGTAAAGCCATACAAATAATTCATCATAGCAGTAAAGTATAAAGTGTCTATAATAGAAATGCATTTTTAATGTATACATAATTATAGTAACATACATAATATGATATATAAGGCTGATAAACCAAATAATAAGGAATAAACGACACAATATCTGTTTAATCCAATTTATTAATTCATAATATAGAAAAAAAACATAAAGGACAGAAACAAACGGCACCTAAATGAGCGAATAACTGCAAATTACTGTACCTCCAAATATATATATATATATATATATATATATATATATCACAGACAGTATATCCTGGCCATATTTATTCATCATCATCCAAACCCCCAGAATCCCCATTATATCTCCACATATATTCACTAACCCAAATATCTGCAGATTCATTACCACCAAAACTATCCAGCCTTAGGGTGCCTACCCACTTGCGATTTTCTTTCCTGTGATGTTTTGCGTTTTTTCTCAAGAGCAATTAGTATAGAATGTGTTCTTGTCCATCTGTTTTTTTTTTTCCGTTTCGTGGGTTTTTTCACATAGGAACTGTCAGTTGCATATGTCTCCTTATTTTTCTCTTAATGCACCCATGATTGTCAATGGAGGGCTGCAAAAATGCAGCGCCTCATGTTGTGCTCCGAAATTAACGCGCTAAAGACGCGCCAATATGGCGCGGGAAAACGCGCAAAAAACGCCGCAAAAAACGTGCGAAAACGCCGCGTTTTTCACGTGCGAAAATCGGCAACGCAAGTGGGTAGGCGCCCTTATTAATAATTCTGATTAAACCCACAGACATAATTAGCTACTAATCTGCACTGATCAATTACTATATGGGATAACATAAACCAGCAGTTCCCTGTATGAGGTTTGGCTCTTACCCCTCCTCACGGACGGCGGGCGCTGAATTCTCCATCTCGGTGATCTAGGTGATGGAGGTCCGGGTTTCAGTCACAGAATAAAGTTGCTGAAGTCGCTTTAATAAGAGCAATAAGGAGCCAATCAGAACTCTCGGAGAGCGATCGCTGACTGGCACCAACTGCCGTTTTCCTGCTCGGCTTGAAAGCAAATGCTGCGATCCTATTGGCTGCTGCTGGTGGCACCTGTCACAATGGTTCACACAGCAGTAGATGTAAAGGGAAGCCGCCGCTCCCCATATTACCCTCCACGCCCGGATATTATGGGTTACACAGGCTGCTCAGACCTTTGCCTGCCTTCTATCTGTCATCCTTCTCCTCTGTAGGGGCCTTTCTGGAAGCCGCCATGTTGTTCTCTTGGGGAGATACAATGTGTAATACTGAACATTCTTGGATATAAACCATCTTATTCCCATATTTTATCTTTAGTGCGTTTTTCCTGCGGCTCCCAGATGTTACAGCGGATGAAGAAAACAAGTGTTTTATCCTCTGTATTTTCTATTAATCCGGTTATTTGGGCTTTTTTCTTAGTTTTGTTGCAGATTTCACCTTCTGATTTATATGTAGCGGGTCTGAAGGACGGACAATATTACCCAGAGAGCTTTAACCCCGTACGAGGGATTGTTTTTTGCGTTGTAAACTGTAGTTTTTATTGATACCATTTCTGGGTACATATAAAGTATTGTAAGAGTTTTATACATTTTTTTGGAGGGCAAAGAGAGAAAACGCATCATTCTGACATTGTCTTTTTTACAGCGTTAATCATGTGGCATAAATTACATGATCATTTTTTCTGCGGGCGGTACTATTATGACGATACCAAAGTTACTACTTTATTCCTAGGTTTTTCTACTTTTGTTCAATAAAAACCCTTTTTGGGATTTTCTTTTTTTACATATTTTCATAGAAAGTCCCTTAACTTTATTTTTTTCATGGACGTCGCTCTGTGAGGCTGTTTTTTGTGTGAGGAGCTGTAGTTTTTTTGCATTTTACAGCGATTTTTTTGGTAGGTGAAATTAACAAAATAAGCATTTTGCCTCAATTGTAAAGGATTGTTATTTTTAACGGTTTTTGCTGTGTAGAATAAATAGTGTGTACACTAAATATGTCGGTTTTTAACTTTTTAAAATTTAAATAGGGGAATGTGTGTAAAAAAGGGTTTTTTTTTGTTTTTTTACATGCTTTATGTCCCTGTAGGGAACTTGAGCCATAAAAGCTCTGATCTCTATGAGATGCACTGCAGCAGCTCTGCTTGTATAAGGTTACCTGTACATGCTATGGATCTCTGCCATAAAGATTCCCAGCTGCCACCTGCACAAGTCCATGTGCCGCCTGGCATTGACGGCAATCACCGGAAGCCCACATGCTTTTGTGCAGTGTGTATGGGTAATCTTAAATATTTTCCCTGGACTAATTAGAAATTTGTGTTTGCTGCCTCTTGCCCATCTTTGCATAGTTGCATTAATTAAAGGAATTGTGTCGGCATACTCCTTCACCCAACCTGATATCTGGCACAGAGGGACAACGCTGCATACTGTGTAGGATAGTTGTGGAGGCAACCTTCTGACGGCCGATGGGTATCATGCACAGGCTTTATAAAAATATATATATATCACCCCCCAGTGTTGTAATATTCAGCAATTCCCATCATTCTCTTAGGGGCCCAACAGGCACCCTTTTTCTTTTAGAGCCACAAACTTAACTATGTGTGTAGGAATCTTATCTGGGCTCTGAACATACTTGAGTTTTGTAGAGTCTGGGTTTGGCTCTAGAAGTGAGGGGCTAAATCTGTGCAGTACAAAATAACAGTAGACATGGGCTCCAAAATCTTTTCCTCTCTGCAGTGGTAGACATGGGCTAAAATCTTCTCCCACCCATCCCCAGAAGTAGACGTGGGCTGCAGGCAAATCCATGATGGAATATATACAGTGTATCTGCCATGTGTGAATATACTGTTTAGCACAGCATAGCACAGTGGTACAGCGTGTCAAGGACTAGATAACACCCCATCACATGAGGCAAAGATAGTCAAATAACGCACTCAGCCGGCCGCAGTACATCGGCAAACCAAATAATCAAACATCAAAAGCCGCAATGGGTATAGCATGAGGCTCCTGCACAATCCCCAGCGTGTTTCAATAGGTCCTATGTGGACCATAGATCATCATGGAGTATATGCAAAAAAATAATCAGAGGGTTGCAGAATCCATTTAGGGAGCAGGAAAGGGGAATGCCTGAGGCTGAAGGGTTCCATCTCAGAACAGAACCGAACACTGCCAAATGAACCCCATTGACTATTATGGGGTCCATTTGCAGTGACCCAAAGTATACCTATCTGGCCCCTCCATAACTCTTCATATATGTGTCCCTAACCGTCTGTCATATCTTCAATCTCAGCACCTGCATAATTCACTTCCAGTAAGCCTCACAGATAACTAGGCCTGTGGGAATTCATACTGGGTAACCTTCCAAGTTCAAATAGAGAGAGAGCTTTGAAGAGGAAATTGTATTTACCTGGAAATCAACTGTACTGCATAACCGTTTACTCTGCTATTATTCTGCAAGACTGCCACTGCTAATTGTACTGTGTTTTCCACTACCCTAAAAGCTGAAGTAAACTGTGCACTTCTGGTTTGCTACCAAAACAGTTACCAGAACTCATGTCAAATTATTTCCGCCAATGACTACCGTAGTCCCGGATGAAGTGCTGGCGTCATGTGACAAACCATCGTTCATCTTAATAGGAAATTTATGTGTATTTTGTGCCACTGTGCTGCGACTGAGTAGGACACCTTTGCCGCCATTGTCAGGAGAGATAGCAGAGCCACCCGTGACATCCATTTTGCAATCCCTGTGGTCTTCCCCACTTTGCCGTGTCTCGCTTGGACGCTGCAAAAGCTCTTCCTAGTAGCCTCCAGTAGTGATGGCAAGGTTTGTCCTCAGGTGCCACTGCTGCCAAAATGAACTATGCATGTAAAGCTTTATATGAGAAGCCCCGTACCATAAATAGAGTATTACAATTGAGTGTTACAAGTACACGGATGAAGAAGTCAATAAAAGCAAGTGTCCTTGCCGTCGGTCCATGTTTGGTATATACCTCTGATTGGGAAAGGTACCTTCAGTAACCAGGACTTGAGAGTTGGCTGATAGAAAAAGATGTTCTGCTACCTGGGCTTCAGTTGGGTAAGGGGTGCCGTGTGACTCAGGTTGACTGACTGCTAAATGTTGCACCTGTGACTGACTGTAAGTAAAGTAGGCAAGGACTATTGCTGAGTAACCAATTGGCTGCAGTGTTCACATGAAATTGGTGCATCATTGCTGGAGTAAAGTAAGCAAAGACTAACAGGGACAGCTGGGTAGCTGATGCTGGGGAAGCAAGGCATTTTACAGAGAAGTTTGGGTTGTTTTTTTTATTTTAACATATTCCCTGGTGTTAGAAATTTTTTAAATCCTGGATGACCCTTTTTGAACTCCACTTTTGACTTCCATACATTTTTTACCTGCCCTTGTATTAGAATATTGGTAAGTATATGGCCACTTTCAGTGATTTTTTTAAATCTGTTCATATTCACTTTTTTGTGATTCTGACTCACATACACATTCAAAAAAAGCTTGAATTAAACCTAAAAATATGTTATATGTGTATAGTTGACAGCAATAGCTTGGAAGAATTCATAAATAGAGATGAGCGAGTATACTCGCTAAAGGCAATTGCTCGAGCGAGCATTGTCTTTAGCGAGTACCTGCCCGCTCGAGATAAAAGGTTTGAGTGCCGGCGGCGGGCAGGGAGCTGCGGGGGAGAGCGGAGTGGAATGGAGGGGAGATCTCTCTCTCCCTCTCTCCCCCCCCTCGCTCCCTCCTGCTGACAGCCGCAACTCACCGCTCCCCCGCCGGCACCCGAACCTTTCATCTCGAGCGGGCAGGTACTCGCTAAGGGCAATGCTCGCTCGAGCAATTGCCTTTACCGAGGATACTCGCTCATCTCTATTCATAAACTATTTTCATGTGTATTAACCTCGGCGAGATGTACCCATTAATCATTCATATTTTCTGTACAGAGTCTATGAATGGATTTTTCTAACCAGAGACAAAAATAGGAAGTGTACTGGGAAATTTAGCTTTTCCTGATTCTTAGATCCTTGTTGAACAATACCAAGGGTAAAACCTTGAACGGAATAATAAAATAAAGCTATACCTTGCTTCTCAGCACTCACCCATTAGAAAAGCCCAAAGTATTTTAGCCAACTCCTCATAATATTTTGTGAATGCAACAAGTCACAAAGTTCCCCTGATTCCCAAATTCTCAACTCAATTACCCCCCTATACATTCCTCTCAGCTCTGTTTGTTCTACAGGAAAGGACAATTTTGGGCAAACAGAGCTCATTCTACTTCAAATGGCTGAAGTTCTGGATCTATCAGTGACATGCCTTTGTAATCATCCCAAAGAAACGTTTTTTAGCTTTAAAATGACACAAAGCATGTCAGCAGCGGCGGCCCCATTAAAAGCAATAATGCACGGACCTCACTCGAGTATAAACCCACCCTAGGCTTATACTTGAGTCAACAAGTTTTCCCAGTTTTTTGGGGGTAAAACTTGGTGCCTCGGCTTATACTCGAGTTGAGTATATACGGTAGTTGGTCATTAAGCCGCAGACAGGCTTCGGTACTAAGGGGTTAATCTGGGCTCTATGATTGTTACTTGAACATTTTGCACAAGCATGCTTGTAAAGTAAAAGCCAAACAGTCTAAATAACAAAAATGGTCACAAAGGAAAATTAGAGACAATGAGGGCAGAGATCACACTCTCATTGTTTCCACCTCCTGGTTCATGGTCAAGAACTTATATATATCTGATCTCACATGCGAATCTTCTTCAGATTAGAGCGCAGTTTATATCTCAGATATACAAATTATTATTTTCCTTTACAAGCAATGATCTTTCCATAGGTTCCTCTTTTCGGCTGATAACACAACCTGTACATTCCATGTGGGTGGTGGTGGGCGGAATGGATTATTAAGGCGAACCTATCATACGCAAACAGTTTGTTTCCATACAGATTACATTCTCTATTAGTGAATAAATGACTGGGGTTCTATCCTAAACAATACAAACTATAGAGCAATTAGCAGATTACTAGGAATATGGAAGGGGAATAAATGCACCGCAAATGCAAATATTATTTGTCTGATTGGTAAATATGGAAAGATTTTTCTGCACTTTAGACTGGTTTCATATCTGTATTGAGGATTCCGCTTTCCTACTCCATTTGGGGAGCAGGAAAGGGAAACAGCACCGGACGAACCCCATTGACTACAATGGCGTCCGCACGCTTTCTGCCCAGCTTTTGGCAGAAGAAAGAGCGCTGCATGCAACACTTTTTCTTCTGGTAGACGATACCATGTACCAAATCAGAGAATCAGTAAAGAAACTGCACTTACTCTGAGGGAGGGGGGTGTGAATGGCAGAAGCCCCCTCCTGCAAGTGTCGACTCCTACAAACAGGGTAATGAGCCAGGGATTGGTTCATATAGATCCTTTATTCCATAATACACGGCAACGCGTTTCAGTGCTCTCAGGCACCTTTCCTAAGCTGATATACATTCAAAATACAAACAATGTACATTTATATCGTTTTAAAGCCTTAAAGGGGTTGTCTCGAGGAAGCAGTGAATTTTTTTTTTTGCCCAGTCCCCCTAATTAAGCATACATTACTAAGCCCCCCGTAAATGACTTTTCTAGCTGGTTTGTACTTACAGTTGCAGCGTTTCAGCAACTTATAAAAAGTTTCCCCAAGATGGCCGCTGGCTCTTTTCCCGTCGCTTGCTGTAGCCCGACGTGCGCGCTCCCGAGACGCTACCAGCTGTGTCTCCCTGACAACCAGCCGTCCCGCAGCCGCCGACCGGACCCTGGGATTGAACGCGGCCGACCAGTCACCCACCGCCAGGCAGCAGGTAACCGGCGCTAGCCCCAGGCTCCCCTGCGCTAGCCCCCGGCTCCCCCGCGCTAGCCCCCGGCTCTCCCGCGCTAGCCCCCGGCTCTCCCGCGCTAGCCCCCGGCTCTCCCGCGCTAGCCCCGGCTTCCCCGCGCTAGCCCCGGCTCCCCAGCGGTAGGCCCCGGCTCCCCAGCGGTAGGCCCCGGGGCCCAGCGGTAGGCACTGGGGCCCAGCGGTAGGCTCCGGGGCCCAGCGGTAGGCCTCGGGGCCACAGCGGTAGGCTCCGGGGCCACAGCGGTAGGCTCCGGGGCCACAGCGGTAGTCAGTCACGCGTCACCCCCGTCAGTCCGTCACCCATCACTTACCTGGGCGGCTGGGCTGGGCTGGGCGGCTCTGCTGGGAGGCTGGGCGGCTTCTCGGCACGGCTGGGCGGCTCTGCACCTTCCTCTAAGAGAGGACTACGTTGACTACGATGGGAGACTCGAGCATTTTTGTATGTGGGACGCCGGGTGCCAAGCTTTTTTTTTCTTCTTGGTATTTCTCTCTCTCTCCCTCTCTCTCCCCCTTCCCCTTCCTCCCAGACAAAAATTTTTTAAATGACGCGCGCAGCGTTGCAGCGGGGAGGGGCCAAAACAGGCACCTCACAGCGGGGAGGAGCCAAAAAGCTGGGGCGGGGTCGAACACGATTTGATGCTCGTTCGAGTAACGAGCACCATCGAGTACACTAATGCTCGAACGAGCATCAAGCTCGGCAGAGTACGTTCGCTCAACTCTATTCAAAAACACTTTTTCAGGATAAAGTTCTCTTCCATAAAATATGTACCAACAACTGATTAATATGAATACTCGGACTCTTTTCTCACATTTTTCAAATCTTTTCAAGGACCTCATTTAGACCATAGGGAACTAGAGTTTTCATTTTAAATATCTAGAACATCTCTTTGTTTTTGAGTAGTGAGAATGAACCAGTTTTTACTTTTTCTAATGGGGTTACTTTCAAGCCTGTGAAATCTCTATTATGTATGTTAGTGAAATGACGGGACACAGTATGGCTCATAAATCCTTAAATTATATTGTTGCGGTGTTTATTGAGCCACATACGTAGGGGATTGATGGTACCTCCTATATAACGCAGCCCGCAGGGACATTCTAATAAATAAGTTACGTAGCAGGTACTGCAGTTTAACAAGGATTTGATTTTATGGGTTGCAATCCCTAAAGGTAATGGGACCTCTTTTCGTCCATGTGCAATCATCGTGCAACACTTGCATCTGGGCAGACCACTTTTAAAGACCCCTTGTACTGAATTCTTGCCTAAGAAAGTACTTTTTCATTGTTTTTAGAAAACCCCTCAGTATCTCTGCAGCTCTCCCCTGTTGGAGGATATGAATGTGTGGTGGACAACTATTTGAGGAACCCTGAGACACGCTCTGCATTTTTTGTCTTGCTGGTAACGTATGACGTTTCTAAAGTTGGTATTCTGAGCTAGGACTTTTATTACATACTGTATTACCAGACAGGACAGGGGTCATTATCTCCTATTCTATAGATGGATGTGGGGGTCTATGTAATGGTGATGTGTGTAATGCTAACAACAAAGTAGGCAGGGCAGAAAAAATGTACATGCATTCACGGCTTGGGAGTGTAGCCTAGAATGTAATGTAAGCACTGGAAACACACCAGAAGAGCGTTCATCTGTTTTTTTGTTTTTTTTCCTAAAAAGTGTTTTTGACTCTGCTGTGCTGGCTGCTTTGCTGGTCCCTGGGCTTTTGGATGTTCTGCACAATGGTTCCTGTTGTAGGGGAGCGGAGAAGTGGAAGAGCAGTGATAGCAGAGACTGGTCTGTTGTGAGGCCTGTCTGTCATTTAACTGACTTGCAATGACGACAAGAGGAGAATCCAATGGTGCACCTGCGCTTCAGGATGGAGTTCAGGCTGAGGCATTTGCGAATGCTACTGTGAATACTTTGCAATATTTGAGGCAATATCAAATATTGTGACCGTGTGGAATGCACGTAATGCTTTAACCATTCTGATTGCTTTACTGAGGCGGCGAACAGATTGGCTAAATTTTCTTGCTCAGTTCCTGCAACCCCGGTAAGAAATGCTCATGAAACATCTATAGTTGTATTTGCCCCCTCTTATGGGACTTTTGATACTTTGATAACTTTTCTGAGAAGGGTAATCATGGCCCTGTTTTATATGCTTCATCTGATTCATCTGCCTCTGTGAATACTACTACTATTTTAAGCACAAGCTAGTGGTCTGAATATGCAAAATGATACACAAAATGAGCCTAATCTACACAATGTTTTTCTAGCTGTGACTAAAACCAGTAGTGTTTTGGCTTCCCTCTCTGCTGAGCTTGTTAGCCTGTGAGATGATGTTGAACTGTTTCGATAAAACTCCTGCATTGTAAAGATTGGGACTAGAGATGAGCGAGCGTACTCGCTAAGGCAAACTACTCGAGCGAGTAGTGCCTTATACGAGTACCTGCCCGCTCGTCTCAAAAGATTCGGGTGTCGGCGGGGAGCGGCAGGGGAGAGCAGGATGGAACGGGGGGGGGGGGGAGATCTCTCTCTCACTCTCTCCTCCCACTTCCCCCTGCTTCCTCACGCAACTCACCGCTCTCCCCCGCCGGCACCCGAATCTTTTGAGACGAGCGGGCAGGTACTCGCATAAGGCATTACTCACTCGAGTAGTTTGCCTTAGCGAGTATGCTCGCTTATCTCTAATTGGGACATTATTTTAAAGACGGAAGGAGAAATGAAGGAGTTAACTATGGACAGTCATCGTATAGCTGTCTTTCCAGAGTATTCAATGGACTTGCAATTTTTTTAAGATGTTAAGAGAAGATTACAGGGTTTACAGCTCCTTTATGCTATTTTGTATTCGGAACGGCTAAGAGTTGTGATGCAGGAGGAGGCTTTTTTCTTTGATAATTCTGGGCATGCTGCCTCCTGGATTGATAAATATGAATATGTATATAAGTATAATAAGGAGTCCTTTTTATCAGTGGATTATTGGTATAGTATTTGATCACCTGAAATTAGATTATTTGTTAGATAGATGGAAGGTCCCTGGCTACTGCTTGTTAGTATTAATGATCTTACTGTGATAGTGGGATTTTTTCTTACAATTATCACTACACGTAGGTAATAAGAGCCTTAGGGGATATGGGTATATACAGTATGTATGGGTTTGCATGAGACAGGGATTTTTTTCTTCTTCTCTACTTCACTCTCTTTCTTCTCTTCCATACAATGCAGTTGGATTGCAGTATGGAGAAATTGAGGATCATATCTTATTATATGCAGATGATCTACTCTTGTATACGGGGGATATGAGTAGATCAATGAGTCCTATTATGTCTATTTTTATATATATTTGGTAAGATGTTGGGTGTCACTATTAATTGGGAAAAATCTGTAATTCTTCCTTTAGATCCTTTACAAGGGGACTATTCATTGGAACATGTACAATTACAAATAGTGAAGGAATTCAACTATTTGGGAGTTGTGGTATCTTCTAAGCCTCAAGACTATATTTTTACCAATTTGCTTCTATTAGTACAAAAGTTTGAGGATAAGGTCGAGGTCTGGAATTGTCTCCCCTTGTTGATAATTACAAGGGGAAATCTTATTAAAATGGTTTTGATGCCACATTTCCTTTATATACTCCAAAACTCTCCAGTTTGGATTCCATCACAATTTTTTTTTAAACTCCATATAATATTTAGGAGTTTATTATATTGTAAGAAATCTGCTGGGTTTTAATTGGGGACCCGTCGTAGGGATAAACGGTCTGGAGGGCTGGCAAATCCTAATGTTTAGATATATTTTTGGTGTCTGAATTGTAACAGTTGAAGGGTTGGGGAGAAAAAAATTAGGTGGGGATGAAAGGAGAAAAAAGACGATTACATCCGACTATTAATTTAATTAATGAATTACGGAATAAATGTAGGAAGATATTTTAACTAGATGGATTTACTACATACACCCCCTCTAGAGGAACCCTAATTTGCCAGAGTTGGAGGGGTTTTCACCATGGGAGAAGAGTGGGGTAATTTATTTGGAACAGGTACATTCTGGGGTCTTTTTATAGTTTTGAACAATTTAGAGAGCTTTATGATGTTCCCCATAGTTATGTTTCCAGTCTCTTCAGTTACGACACACGTTTGCTGCTCAGGCCCGGTCAGTATCTGTGTTTACAGTTCAACACATTTTGGTGAATGTTCTGGAGCTACAAAGGGTGTTACATTTTATTTATACTGACAGATGCTTTCTTACTCTTTGCAGCAATTCCCAGAAAAGGTAAAAGAAAAATGTGAAAAAGATTTAGAAGAATTAGGTTTTTTGTTTCTTTCTTTTTTTGCATGTGTCTAAATACTTTTTTGTTGTTGTTGGGGATGAGTAAATTAGGATTTCCTTCATTATAGTTATGGTTGATTGTATTGTTTGGGTTAGGTATTGTTATGATCAATGTATATTATGCATGTAGAAATATGTAGAAATTAAGTGGTAATTGTATGTAAAAATATAATTTCAATAAAAATTATCTGATTAAAAAAAAGATGTACATGCACAGGTTCTGTATAGATGGAGAAGGAGCACTTAGAAACATTTTGGCTCCTGGGTCCAAGGAGAGCCAGTCAGGTAATCTGTGTCAATAACCATATTAAAAATATTTGGCTGGAGGATATGGAAGAGACTGAGTCAGAATCTGATCACACTGGTGACATAATCCCCCATCCATAGAGCCCTGGAAAGTAATAATAGAACCTGCTGTACCCAAGACAGTAATAGTATCCCCCACTTTTAGTGCCCTCCCACATTGTAAAGCCCCCACTCAGTAATAATTTCCCCTGTATACCTCCAATTTAGTGATGCTGCACCTGTATATTCCTACTTAGTACTAATGCCCCCTGTGTGCCCCCACTGTAAGAGTAATGCCCCAACTTTAGTAATAATGCCCCCTTTTATGCTGTAAAATAAAAAACAGCCTATAGTCACTTCTTTTGCTTTCCCAATCACTTTGGTGCACCCCAATGTGATCTCATTGCTTTCTGGAAGCTGGTCATCTACCTTCTAAGCACATGACTGCTGCATCTAATCCATGGCTGAACTGGATGGACATATGTCTGTTTTTGACTTTATATACTATGTTACTATGCTATGGCCTCATCCTTAAGTACCAACGCTCAGGCCAGTGATTGGCTGTAGTCACATGCTTAGAAGGCACGTGACCAGCTGTCAAAAAAAGGGGCCTCTTTATGTTTTTTCCACAGCTTCCCCTTTTATGGTAACCACAGTCTTAGGGGGACCGGGGCTGCAGGGCCCCTCTTAGGTATGGGTTCCTTAGCAGCTACTATGGCTGCTACGACGGTAGTTACGCCCCTGATTCACACTGAAACTGGTCCAAGGAAAACTTGCTCACTTGATTTTAAGTTGCACTCCGGGACCATATGTGTAATTTGATTTCCATACAGAGAAGCTCAAATTGTGAAAGGGCCTCTAATATGGGACTCTATTGAGTGGAATTTTTTTATGTGCAGCTCTAAACTGCCCACACAATTTGTTCTACTAGACCCTTCACCAATTCCACCCAGAAGTATGGAGCAGGTCTTCAGAAATTTTGACAACAAAACTGCTATGTGTGACTTTGCATCTGTTATTTCCTTTCTGGCCCACCTGGTTTTATATTGGATCAAAAAAATCTGAAAAATTTGCATTTTGGGCATATATTTTTCTGGTAAATTGCTTTTTATTAACATGTATTTAAAACATTAACATAAGTTTAAAACATTAGAAGTACGGGTGTATAGAGACCATCAAATAAGCACTGGACTATGATGGAAAATAGTGCAAATTGTACATTAATCTCTATACAGCAGATATATTGAAAGTCAAAGGGGGAGGGGGGGGACTTGGATTTGAATTGTTCCTTTGTATTATTGTTTTGGCAACATTTTGCAGATCACTGTTTCTTTAAGAGATTGACAGGGCAAAAAGGTGTGGCACCTGTGGTGACCATGTCTTCTCGTGAGACCAAAGCGATATACAAGGATCTCTTCTCTTGGGTTTTTGCAGAGAACCAGAGGTAGCAGAGGAGTTGTTGCATGCACCTGCACCCCAGGGCTACACTTCAGATTTTCTGCAGATGTGGGACCTGACAAACACTGCGTAACAATATTTCCTGCTATGCTGAGGAAAGAGCATACTGCTGCTGTTGTCTTGTTTCAGTCCCGCTGGACAGGAAGAAAGTTCATTGCAAGATACTTCAGTCACCGAATCTGCACTCCTCCAACCCCAACCTATAGCGTTACTGAAGCTTAGTCTGCTGTAAGGTCAGTTCAGCAAATAAAGCCAATGTTCTCGTTTGAAGCATCAAGAGACGGAGTAATATGATCTGTACCAGTGCGATCCTCGACTTCATACTTGGCTTCAAAAGTCCAGTGAGTCTCAAACTGAGGTGTACCTAGAAGGAAAAAAATATTTATTTATCTAATTGCAAGGAGGAAGGAAAATGGGGGAAAGGATGGGAAAAGACAGAAAGAAGAGACTAGAGTAAATCTTGAGTGAGCACACACCGATCAATAACTAAGTACCACTCTGAACTGATGTATGCATAGCAGCTGGGGATGATGTGAAGGAGCACCAACAGTACCATGTCTTGACAAATTAGTCATAATGATCCTTATCTCTAGCTGTCAGTTCCTCCTTATGTGTAATACGATTGAGACAATCCTTAAATTCCCTTCTGGAAGAGTGAACTTTTTTTAACATCTGGGGATCAGGATTTTGGCACCACTCACAAAATACCGGAGCAGGCCTTTTTTGGCACAGACATATAACCCAAGAACAGAGAGAGCAAGGCCACCTCAGTAGATGTAACTGCTAATGTACACTATCTTTATGTACGGGATTAAATGACCTGCCCGATTTAAAACAATCATAACTCACATTTAATGACACTCAGATACCTAAATTTGATATTAATGGAAACAGAAAACACAAAAAGGTTTGTTTCACGACAACAAAAATGTTTCCCATTAGAAGTGTTCAATGTGACCCCCTTTTGTCACTCGATACACATTGAGCCTGTAGTCACGTTCTTGCCATATACGCTGTTGCGTATCACGGTTGACGAATACAATGGCTTCTGGGATGTGTACTCACTGATCATACATGATGGGTGGTAAGGGGGGCATGTAGACTATCTTTAACACTCCCACAGGAGAAAAAAATCACAAGGCCTAAGGTCCGGGATAATGTGGGGCCCAAGGAAGAAGTCCTCTATCGTCACGACCTGCACCGCAAATCCATCTGTTTGGTAGTCGCCTATTGAGCTCACTTCCGACTTCATTGTGAAAACTGGGGATGCCCCATCCTGTTGGAAGCTGGAACCTTTGATTTCCTGTTCCAGCTGTGACAGAACCACATTGGTAGCACGTCCATGTAGCTAAAGCTAAAAAAGAGATTTTTAAAAATGTATAGTTTAAAAAAAAAAAATCTGTATATTCACGCTAAAATAAAGTACAAGAATGGGTTTCCCATTTTGTTTTGAACATCTTGCTGTATAATTTCTTATTTTAAAGTGTAAATAAATGTAAAGAAAAAAAAAGATTACAATGATTTGGAAATCTTTTAACCATCTTATTCACAATAGAACATAGAAGACATATCAGAAGGTGAAAGTGAGATATTCTCAAGGTGGGTCAGCTGCCCATCCCATAGGCATTAATGCAACCCCATACGATCAGAGATGCAGGCCTTTGAACTGGAGCTGGTAACAAGCTGGATGGTCCCTCTCCTCTCAAGGACACGGAGTCCGTAGTTTTCAAATAGAATTTCAAATTTTGATTTATCTGACCACAGAACAGATTTTCCACTTCGCCTCAGTCCATTTTTAATGAGCTTTGGCCCAGAGAGATGCTGCTGCTTCTGGATTGTATTAATATACATACAGCTTTAACCTGCATTTGTGGATTGCATGGGGAACTGTGTTCACAGGCAATAATCTTATCTTATACTTAAAGGTTAAGTATTCCTGAGTCCATGCACTGATTTGTAATACAGAGTCAGGCATTGGTCACACCAGCTTTTTTTTCGCACACGAATAGACACAAGAAAAGAGTGCTTCTAAAAGAATCAATGACACGCAAAATACTCACACCTGACAAAGATTGGACATGCGAGTGTAACTTGCATCTAAGGTCCGTGGTGCGCTAAGATAGAACCTGTCTAGAGATGAGCGAGCATACTCGCTAAGGCAAACTACTCAAGCGAGTAGTGCATTATGAGAGTACCTGCCCGCTCGTCTCTAAAGATTTGGGTGCCAGCGAAGGAGAGCGGGGATATGCGGGAGTGAGCAGGGAGGAGCGGGGGGGAGAGAGTGAGAGAGAGATCTCCCCCCCCGTTCCTCCCTGCTCTCCCCCGCCGCTTCCCGCCCCCCGCCGGCACCCGAATCTTTAGAGATGAACGGGCTGGTACTCGCATAAGGCACTACTCGCTCGAGTAGTTTGCCTTAGCGAGTACGCTCGCTCATCTCTAGACCTTTCCTATCTTTGGAGTGTGCTTTCCATAGACTCCTATGGGAACTGGAAAACACGCCACACGCACCTCGGATCGTATGAGCGGGCTACTTCAAATAGCTGGAATTCACCCAGCCACGCGATCTTTTCCACACGCGAGGGGCAATCTATTTGCACTTTTCGTGCGTGAAGAAAAAACACTCATGTGACCGAGACCTCATCCCTGTTTTAGTGCTGCTCTAACTCAGTTAATTTTTTTAAATGAAATGGAAATCACTTTCACTTTCTGATGTGTTCTATTGTGAATAACATATGGTTATATGAGATTTCAAAATCATTGCATTATTCTTTTCTTTACATTTATTTAAATTTTACAGTGTCCCAACTTTTTGCAATTGGGGTTGTATTCTGTGTGTTTTTAAACTAATTTTTCTATTTTTTTTTACATCTATGTTCCCTGTGGTGTTATATCACACCCCTAGAGAACATTCACACTGCTGTTTTTTTTTAAATTTTATACTTTTCCACTGTACCTGGGGCTCCATAGGAAAAATGACAACCTACAGTGTTAACAAAACTTTGATTAAAACAACTATGGTGGATTTTTTGCCATTCATTTAAACATCTTTTGAGAAGAAATGGCAGGCTGCGGTGAGTACATTGCCTTACAGGTCTTGCATCAACCCTCTGGGCTTAGTCACACGGGCGTATTTTTGCCCGATTTGCAGATGCGCTTGCGATCTGTGTCTATATATACCCAATGCTTTGCAATGGGATCTGTCACATGGCCGTTTTTTATGCAGATGTGCCGAAAATTATATGACACAACGATTCGCAAATCGTTGTTCTTGTATACGCGCTCAATGGGGCCGGTGGCAGCAGCGCCGACCCCATTGAGAACATATACTAAGATCGTTCTCCTCTGCCACAGCTATAACAGCTGTGGCAGAGAAGAGCGATGTTCTCCCATTGAATTCAATGGAGCCGGCAATACAGCCGACTCCATTGAAAGCAATAGGCTGCCGGCAAGCGCTGTGTTAATTTTCGGGGAAGGGCTTAAAATATAAGCCCTTCCCTGAAAACCATCCAAAAAAAGTGTAAAAAAAAAAAAATATATATATATATACTCACCTTTTTGCAGCTGCCGGAGATCAGCTGCGTCCAGCCGGCTCTTTAAAATCCCCGTCTGCTGAATAGGCTGCCTCTGATTGGTCACAGCCCTCAGCCAATCATAGGCAGCTCTCACTCACCCATTCGTGAATTAATGAATGGGTGAGTGAGTGCTGCCTCTGATTGGCTGAGCACTGTGACCAATCAGAGGCAGCTCTCAGCTGTCATTCAATAGCTGAGAGCTGTCACACCTACATTGGAGTCAGTTTAGGGTTGCCATTTCTCTTCTCCGTTGTTGGAGGAGAGAAAATGAAATAAAACTGAAAAAAACTGATTCATTTTTTTCCCATTGATTTCAATGGGATTTCAAAAAACTGGAAAGCAAATAGAAAGGCTTCAATTTGCTTCAGTTCGATTAGGTTTCTGGTTTTCTGGACAAGAGAATGGCGCAGTCTGCAGGGTTATTCTTACATCCAAAAGTACGGAAACCTGATGGAATGGAAGCAAGCGGAAGTCTTTCCGTTTGCTTTCGTTTTTTTATTTTATTTCTTTTTTATTTCAGTTTCTCTCCTCCAAAAATGGAGCAGAAAGACGTAAACTCTGAACTGACCCTAACACAGGAGTGAAAGCAGCCCAGAATTAACTGTTTTAAAGGAGTTGTTCCTTAAAAAATATTGTTTAGAGTTAAATCCATCTCATAATTATAAACATTTTTTTACATTTGTGCTTATTAAAAAAATGTTGCCATTCCCAGATATTCCAGGACTAATATTAGAATAGCGCCACCTGTTGTTTATATTGTGTCCACGCCGGTAATTGTTCCAAGGTGGTCACACCCGCTCAGTGTGGCTTCTCTGCTCCATTGGGTATGTAGAGGATTCCCTGGTGAGCTGCTGCTTCTGAAGTTGCTGATTCTACTCTGATGCCAGAACAGATGATGAGCAAGTGATAAGAGAGTGAGACAGCATTATTGCCTGGAAGCAAACTTGAGTAGATGTAACCACCTTGGAACATTCAAAGGTGCTTTTACATGAAACGATTATCGTTCAGGTTCCCGCGATTGAATGAGAGAGAATCTGAATGATTATCATCTAGTGTAAATTTATAAAGTGATATAAAGTCTTTCCCTTCTCATTCATTGTTCAGTTTCTGCATACAGAAAACTGAATGACATATCATTCCATGTAAACAGGCAGTTATGAATGACTGCTTACTGTGATTGGATGTGAGCTTGGCCGGAACATTCCCTATCTGCTCTGCATCCATTCATAAGCGATGCTCATTCCTGTATAAAAGCACAGAATCTATTATCACTGGGATGACCTGTCAAATATCTGTTGCCCAATAGATCATTCCATATATAAGCACCCTTACTAAGGTGGACTGAACACATTACTAATATAATCTAGTGAAAGGGATTTGAGTTGGCCACAGGTCCTAAAACATGTAGAGCCTGACAGCAGCCGTGTGCTTACAGGATCTGTGATGATATCACCGTCCTGTGATCAGTCACTGGGGCTTTGAGCTCCGCCCCTGATCACATGACGGCGACATCATCACAAGTCCTCTAAGCACACGGCTGCTGTCAGGGTCTGCATGTTTTAGGACCTGCGATGATGTTACCGTCATGTGATCAGGGGCGGAGCTCAGAGACCTGGTGACTCATCACATGACAGTGACATCATCACTAACTCACACAGTCACTCATTCACACATCACTCACAGACAGGTGGTCGTTAGTATTTTGATAAACATTTTTAACTAGTGTAAATATAAAAAATGGTCAAAGTTTTGGGCTGAATTCAACTACAAATAAAATTTTATGGAAAAACCCCTTTAAATAACGTCTTCAACAAAATAAAGTCTCAGTTTGAGAAATTGTAGGAATGATCCTTGCTCCTTTTCATATAACAGAAACCAAAAAAAACAAAGGTCTCATTTGTTTCAGAAGGAATTATATAACTTTAATCTTCTCTGATCTTGTACGAATCTTTAAAACCCTCAGACTGAAGAAAACTTTCTTAGTTCTGTTAACCAGCGCAGGCAAAACAATTTATTCTAAAAGCAATTTCTTAATCAGAACAAAGCTTAGTACCTCTCAGCAGTTTCCACAAGACAAGTACAGCAAGAGGAGTTCAAGAGACAGCTGTAGAGTAGTCATTAGGCCTGTTCATCAGATTGCTGGAACATGGCCACCGCTGCTCTCCTTCTGTACCACTGCTCCATTTTTATCTGGTACTTTTTCCTTGCCTACTCCCTTTTAACAGTCAGTGCAACAGAGCAGCCAGCTGGAGTTTTCCTGTATGGTGGTCAGTGGAAATACTTAACAGTGCTTAATGTGGTAAGTGTTCTGTTTCTCGTATTCCCAACATGATTGTATCACTTGTATATGCTTAAGGATGGAACCACGTGTGGAGCTTTTGTGATAGTTTTTAATGCCGCTTTTTGGGGGCTACTTCTATATTTTGCTAAAAAAAAAACGCATCAAGAACTGCCACAAAAACTGCAGGTGTGATTCTAGTCTCAGGGGGGTTTACACACAGTGGGGCAGATTTACTGTTGAAAATGTGACAGTTTACACCAGAAAATTCATGTTATGTGGTTTAGACACCTTCAGCCACTTTCAACAACTTGTGTGACAAAGGAGGGATCCTTCGTGGAAGAGGAGGCATGGCCTAAATGTGACGTTGTGCACCAAAATATGCACCAAATTTTGGCAAAATTTTTGGCATAAACTAAACTATGCCAACTAATAGGTGATATAAAGTTGAACTAGACAGTCTAAAGATACACCAGCAGAGTCACTGTGATGAACCTGGCTCGTATAAAGACTGTCTAGTATACATTTTTACTAATTACTAGACAGTACCTGTTTCCCTGAAAATGAGACATACCCTGAAAATAAAACATAGCATGATTTTCCAGAACTTATGAGGATGCAAAATGATTTTTCAGGCTTCTTGAGGATGCTTGAAATATAAGCCCTACTCCAAAATTAAGCCCTGCTAACAGTTAATTTAAAAAGTCAATTTAAATAGTGTCCAGGCAACTATACATGTAAAAAAGCTAAACCTTTTTGAACAAAAAATAATATAAGACACTGTTTTATTTTCGGGGAAACGGGTAGTATATCTGCCCTAGAATTTGTCAGAAAAATGCTTTAGTGGCATTTTTCCTGGAGCTCTTGTTGTGTTTTTCTAGGCAAAAAACACTGCAGGTAGACAGATATTGTCTGAAAGTCATGAGAGAAATATTAAAGGGGTTTTCGGGCTGTGAAGTAAATTTTCAAAAATTCCGGACATGAATGGCGTTTGTGCCTTGTTTATGCACAGCTGCTAATAGGTATAAATCAAGCAGCAATTACTTTCTTATCCTGCCCTCCTTTTCTGATGTTTACCCGCATCTCTATTTTCCAAGATGGCCACCGCATCCCTGCTGATATGCAGCTTTGAAGCTACATTTGCTACAATTTTCCACTTTGAACTTCCTTTCTATCCTCGCTTAGCACTGCCCTGCTATTGGTCAGCTATCCAGTTTCGAGAGCAGAAGAGATAAAAAAAAAACGTCCCTGGTCGTTCCCACTGAGCATGCATAACCTGTAGCATTGGAATGCCTACGGGACGCATTCAGGACAACCTGGGAATAAACACTTCTGAAGTGCCTGGAAAAAAGTAATAGTTTTTAGAGTTACAGACACAAAATCCAAAGCATAACCACGTTGCAAACTTGATCAACTTTTGATTATCATTAGAGATGAGCGAGTATACTCGCTAAGGCACATTCCTCGAGCGAGTAGTGCCTTAGCCGAGTGTCTCCCCGCTCGTCTCTAAAGATTCGGGGGCCGGCGGGGGAGAGAGGGGAGGTATGGAGGGGAGATCTCTCTCTCCCTCTCTCCCCCCCGCTCCCCGCCGCAACTCACCTGTCACCCGCGCCGGCCCCCGAATCTTTAGAGACGAGCGGGGAGATACTCGGCTAAGGCACTACTCGCTCGAGTCATGTGTCTTAGTGAGTATACTCGCTCATCTCTAATTATCATTCATTTGACAGCAACTTTGTGTTACAGGAATACCCCTTAAACAACAAATGCAGTAGGCTGTGGGTTTGCCATTTCTTTTAGATGTTTTTCATATTCTTTTGTGAAGAAAAAGCCTGAAAAACATGTCAAAATATATGAACAAGAATAAATTCACCCAAAAAGCTTGTAAAAAAACTCAAAGGCCACAAAAAGTATATCTGAAGGCAGCTTGACATGGGCAACTCATGAATTCTGCTATATTAGAGAATCGCATTACCTAAAATCCATCCATTACTTTTCGAGTGGTAGCCATCAAAGACAACAGAATATTCAGTGAATGGAGACGGTATCACCTAGGAAGCAGCTTGTTATAAGTATATTTGCATATACTGGAAATGGCTCATGGTTTAATCTCACTCGTTACTAGGGTATTTTTGTGGTGTTTTTGCTTTCACTGCATTTTAGATGCTCAGCAGTACCAGGAACCGCTACATAGATGAGAGCAGCATTTAATATTGCAGTAACGGAGCTGTGGTTCAATCTTAGCAAAAATTACACTGGTGAGATGACAGTTAGTCTCTTCCAACCATTAGTGGTTTTTGTAATGATGACAATAATAGCCTAAAATATAGTAAAGGACTTGTCTGGTCACTTTGACTTTGGAACCCTTTCCCTCCTTTTCCCGATGGTCGAATGACACTGGAGTCCAGCATTCAGTGTATACCGCCTGTCGATCATGTGATTTCCTTCCGGTCTGCTTGCCTCTTAGTATGTAACAGTACTTGTCATTTAAACAGTTTACTCAGCTGTAGAACAGAGCCAGCAGTTTTTATAGAGGTGTTGTCACATTCCGTGTAAGGGGACGATTTTTAAAGAGATTTTCCAGCACTATAACATATGCTTAGGATAGATCAGGGGTGTCCAACCTGTTGATCATGTCTTGCATGTGGCCCAGGATGGCTATGAATGTGGCCCAACACAAAGTGGAGGCTGAATCCGGAGGACGCAAGGCAGTACCTAGTGGTGGTAGGCTATGAGCTTCTGCTTACAGACCGGCTCATATAGATGACGAGGCAGTGGGAGGTAATTGCAGCTCTGTCACTATCTGACTCACTCAGTCACTCCGAGTCTAGCAGACAGCGGGGATTCTCCTTCCTGTCCTTCCGAGTCCTGACCGATTTCTATCCAGTATCGAGTTGAGATGGTGGTCTAATCGTGGCCAGCCGATACTGTGTGTCCCTTCCCTAGTGTCAAAAATAGGGATGTGGCCGTGAACTGCATGTGAGCCTGGACCAATTTCTATGTCCAGGCTTGCATGCAGAAGTTTGGAACCCATATGGCATGGCGGTGAAGGATGTTTGTAGCACAATGGGGGTTGTTTGGAGGACTGTGGATTAGGATTATTGTGTGATGATGACTTTTTTGCTTATCTGTGGTGGCGGATATCGCGAACATTATACACAGAACGTTTCTTGCTTATCGGCTTGTGAGTTGAATTTTTTATTGCCACTAGTTAATCTATATATATAAAATTGAATGTATGTCTGTCTGCGTGCGTGCGTGCGTGCGTGCGTGTCTGCGTGCGTGTCTGTTTGTCCTTTATGCGCTACTACACCATTCATCCGATCGCCATGAAACTTTGGGAAGTTGTTAAGTACACTCCTGGGAAGATTATAGGCATAGTACAAATATCCTACGATAAATGGCGCGCGAGCGTCGTCGAAAGTTACGCCCCCCCCCCCCACGTAGATCGAATAAGTAAGCCACCTGCTATTGTGATGTCATCACTGATGTCATCAACATCGGACGCCCTTGAACATGTGCGTGCGTGCGTGTCTGCGTGCGTGCGTGTCTGTTTGTCCTTTATGCGCTACTACACCATTCATCCGATCGCCATGAAACTTTGGGAAGTTGTTAAGTACACTCCTGGGAAGATTATAGGCATAGTACAAATATCCTACGATAAATGGCGCGCGAGCGTCGTCGAAAGTTACGCCCCCCCCCCACGTAGATCGAATAAGTAAGCCACCTGCTATTGTGATGTCATCACTGATGTCATCAACATCGGACGCCCTTGAACATGCCCCAACATGTTCTATAAAGCTGCATTGTGATGTCATTAAGGCTCTATTATGACACGTACAGCTTGGAACCACTAGAGCACGCCAGCCAATTACCATTGGAGTTGGAAGTGGGTAAACAAGTACTAGGATATCTTCCTAAGAAGCCACAGCAGCCGGATAAATTGTATGTTCCACCCAACGGCTATTTTATTCAGCCCGCAAGGGGGAAGCAGCGGCCTACAAAATCTAATTCTCTCATTTCCTGATGTCATAGATAGATAGATAGATAGATAGATAGATAGATAGATAGACTGTATGCAATAACCCTGATAGATAGATAGATAGATAGATAGATAGATAGATAGATAGATAGATAGATAGATAGATAGACTGTATGCAATGACACGTACAGCTTGAAACCATAAATACTAGAGCACGCCAGCCATTTACAGTCAGTCTCCATTGGAGTTGGAAGTGGGCAAACATGTACTAGGCCAGTGATGGCGAACCTTTTAGGGACCGAGTGCCCAAACTACAACCCAAAACCCACTTATGTATCGCAAAGTGCCAACACGTCAGGGGGCGGGGCTTATCACAACGTATGATTTTACCCCCGTCGTTCTAAAAAGGACAAGGCTGTTTCAGAATAGACCGGGTGCAGATTCTGACTGCTTTTTGGACGCGGAAATACTGCAGAATGTCCTCAGCGGAGATTTCTGTGGAAAATTCTGCAGCATTTCCGCATCTAAAAAGCAGTCAAAATCTGCACCCGGTCTATTCTGAAAGAGCCCTGCCCATTTCTGCCACATGTACACATACCCCAGCGGTAATAGTGACACCTTCACCCCAGCGATAATAGTGACATCCCACAGCAGTAATAATAGTGACACTCCCCCCATTAGTAATATTAATTCTCTCACTTCCCAATGTCATAGAAACTTGAAATTTGGCTCGAGCATTGATTATGTCATAAATAGGAAAAGTTAATGGGTCCCAACTCGATTATTCAATTCAAAGCGCCAAAGAATTAGCGTTCAAATTTTACGTACGGAATCTAATTCTCTCATTTCCTGATGTCATAGATAGATAGATAGATAGATAGATAGATAGATAGATAGATAGATAGATAGATAGACTGTATGCAATAACCCTGATAGATAGATAGATAGATAGATAGACTGTATGCAATAACCCAGATAGATAGATAGATAGATAGATAGATAGATAGATAGATAGATAGACTGTATGCAATGACACGTACAGCTTGGAACCATAAATACTAGAGCACGCCAGCCATTTACAGTCAGTCTCCATTGGAGTTGGAAGTGGGCAAACATGTACTAGGATATCTTCCCAAGAAGCCACAGCAGCCGGATAAATTGGATGTTCCACACAACGGCTATTTTATTCAGCCTGCAAGGGGGAAGCAGCGGCCTACAAAACCTCAGTGGTCGCTGCTGCCGTCATCTAGATATATAAAAACGAATGTATGTATGTATGTCTGTCTTCGCAGCAACGCGCGACGGGTACGCTAGTATACAATATAATGTATATACTCCAGTATTAGCCGACCCGAGTATAAGGCGAGTCAATAAGTTTTACCACAAAACATTGGTAAAACTTATTGACCCAAGTATAAGCCGAGCTATACTTGAGTATATAGTAGGTTAAAAAAAAGCAATACTCACCTCTCATCCAGCGTCTGTGTCCCCGATGCAATGCTGTTTTCAGCGGTGTGGCCAGCTACTGCAGTCTTCTCCCTGGCTTGCTTTTGAAATCCCCGCCGTCAGCGCTGTGATTGCATCGAGCTCCGGCCAATCACAGCCGGCGCTCGATAACCCAATCACAGCCATGCCAATGGCTGTGATTGGTTTATCGAGCGCCGGCTGTGATTGGCTGGCGCTCGATCCAATCACAGCGCTGATGGCAGGGATTTCAAAAGCAAGCCAGGGAGAAGACAGCGGGGAGAAGACTGCAGCAGTTGGCCGCACCACCGGGTAAAGCATTGGGTCGGGGACACAGACGCTGGCTGATAGGTGAGTATTGAGGTTTTTTTTTTTTTACCTCACTCAAGTATAAGCCGAGGGGGGGCTTTTTCAGCACATTTTTTGTGCTGAAAAACTCAACTTATACTTAAGTATATACGGTAATGTACTGAAAATCTTTAAAACATTTCTGTGTAAGATTAGAGGTGAGCGAGCATACTTGCTAAGGCAAACTACTCGAGCAAGTAGTGCCTTATGCGAGTACCTGCCCGCTCGTCTCAAAAGATTCGGGTGCCAGCGGGGGGCGGGGATCGGCGGGGGAGAGCGGGGAGGAACGGGGGGGGGGGGGAGATCTCTCACTCTCTACCCCCCGCTACCCCCTGCTCACTGCTGCAACTCACGGCTCTCCCCAGCCGACACCCAAATCTTTTGAGATGAGCGGGCAGATACTCGCATTAGGCACTACTCCCTCGAGTAGTTTGCCCTACCGAGTACGCTCGCTCATCTCTAGTGAAGATACTTCACTGTCTAATATTTTGCCTACATTAGGCTTATAGAAGGGTTTTATTTGAATGTCAATAAATATCAGATATATCAAATAGCTACAATTTTATAAAAATGTCTGCAGTGGTTCATCAAGTACTTGTGTTTGTAAAATATTTCCTTTTTTATAGGTTTTGCAGACTTTATTCTACGCTGTCACTTTTCTGATGGATCTGCTCCTTCCAATAAGGGAGATTAAGTTAGTAAAGTATATTATCTATTGCAGAGACCTGCTCTTCGCGGTTTTGGCTTTTCCAACAGCAACTGTGAGTTTCAATCGCATAAAATGTAAAGTGATCTCCACTAGGAATTAGCATCAGTGTCAATCATAATGTAGCAACCAGATCTTCTTTATAGACGTCTTGATTTGTCATTGAGAACTTCTTGTTTAAGGCTTTGTACTTGAAATATGGGATTAATGCTCAAGTTTTCCAGCAACATGATTAAAGATGGTCATACAAATGCAAGGAAAAATATACCAGTGCACACAGGCTACTGCAATATTACATAAGCAATGGACATGCTATGTGATATCATTATTGGCATGTGATATTCGGCAGGGAGTTGACAAAGCTGCCCATACAGTAACGATGCACGTGGGAGTCTGAGCTCCTTGGCAGCACGTTCTGGTTGTGTATCATTTAACTACCATTACACATATGGATTTTGGTTCTTGCCTAGCCTATCCTTACTTTATACCATCAGCATGTCACATGGTGCTATTTAGCATGTAGACTGTTGTACTTTTTGTGTGCAGTTTACTTATAATGATATGCTATGGCCATCTATAATAATGCTTATATTGCTGCTTTGCTGAACCCCATTATTTTTAGGGTTTAGGTGGCCCAAATTTGTTTCCAAATGTTTTTATCATTTTTTCTACAAGTGTTTGTACTTTCCTTATATACAATCAAGTTGTGCTTATCTCTTTGGTATTGGAATGTGTGCCATTTTTTCATGTAGGTCTGCTTGTTTCATAGAGGTATAGGAGAAATAGCTGAGTCATAGCCATAAATGATGACCAAAGCAGACTGGAACCAAGTTGACCTTATTGATTAGGTATGGGGTGCTGTTGGAAAGATCCTTGTACAGCTTGGGGCATATTGCCATTGGCTGGAGTCAGTGGAATTTAATGCTTCTTGGGAGCATTTGACCCACAGAGAAGTGCAAAGCAGGAGTAGAAGGGCTTCCACGAACAGAACTTTGGGAACCTATAGAGGTGAGCCAGTGGGTTGCTACAGATACTTTTAACACGCAACATTGCAACTCAGTGCCCAGCTTGTGTACAGAGGATGTTGCATGATGGAAACATGACATCACTAAGTGGGCAACACAGACTGCCAAATTGGCTTGCAGAATCTACAAATATGGTACAGTAGCACAAATGGCTGCTGAGGGCCTTGGATTTTAGTTGCACGAAAACTTTTTTAATTGGCTAACTCTATATCATTTAAACACAATTCTTGTCATTACAGGTAACCAACATAGCGCAAGGCTTTACTGATTTTAAGGCCTACTTTAGGTTAGGTTTTCATTTTTAAAGTCATTAACCCCTTAGGCACGCAACCCTTTTTTCAATTTTTGGTTTCCTATCCCCATTTTCAAAAAAACATAACTTTTTTATATTCAGTAGCTGTCTGAAAATGTACTGAAAATCTTTAAAAAGTGTCTAAGTGCAAACAGAAAAAGAAATGCAATTCCGACATCTTTGTGTGTGTGGCAGGGTCTTGTGTTATGATGTACTGGCAGATCCTATGGGCTAGTACAATTACTAAAATACCAAATTTATAGAGTTGTTTTTTTCTGCTGTACTACTTTTACGAAGTAAAATATCTTTGGAAAAATAAGAAAATAGTTTTCTGCCCCCATAACTTTTTTTATTTTTCCGTTGACATAGTTATATGAGAGCTTGTTTTTGCAGGACTTTCTGTAGTTTCTATTGGTACTTTTTGATCACTTTTAATTTAATTTTTTCTTGGAGCAGGGGTGACCAAAAAAAAGCAATTCTGGCGTTGCGTATAGAGATGAGCGAGCATACTCACTAAGGACAATTGCTCGAGCAAGCATTGTCCTTAGCGAGTACCTGCCTGCTCAGAAGAAAAGGTCCGGGTGCCGGCGGGGGGCGGGGAGTGGCGGGGGAGAGCAGGGGGGAATGGAGGGGAGATCTCTTTCTCCCCCCGTTCCCCCCTGCTCACTCCCGCAACTCACCTCTCACCTGCGCCGGCAGCCGAACCTTTTCTTCCGAGCAGGCAGGTACTCGCTAACGACAATGCTCGCTCGAGTAATTGCCCTTAGCGAGTATGCTCGCTCATCTCTAGTTGCGTGTTTTTTTTTTCTGACGACGTTCACCGTGTGGCTTTTTTTTTTTTAACCATTAGATTTTTTTATTGGTTTTATCATTAGTAGCTTTACAGCAGAAAAACTGAAATAAAGTAACAGTTGTACATACATAACAGGGGTTGCATCACAAGTACATATCTTCTGTTCTTGTATCCATTTGTTGGGTCGAAATTCTTGGAAACGGTTGTGGGAATGGAGCATTACATGCATCAAATAACCATATTTATCTTCTATGTATAGTCATAACATCGACATGTCCTTATTTTTAAACAAGTATAGCACAAAAGGATAAGGAAGAAAAAAAAAAGAAACACTTAAATGAACTTTTTACAGGGTTGAGGGGGGATGGGGGGGATGGAAAAGTGGTTAGTTGGGGTACAGATGAAGCCATGGGTTCCACTTATTTAGATAGGCCAAAAAACCTCCATTCTTTTGGGCGTATAGTTTTTCATATATACTGTGGTCTGCTATGGTCTGGATTAGATCATTTATGGTAGGAGACACCTCAGTCTTCCACTTTCTTGATATTAGTGGTTTGGCAGCAAGAATAATGTGACACGTGATCTTTCTTGATTGGGTAGGAAATTTCCTGCTATCTAGTAGGAGAATTGCTAGTCTCGGGGATTTAATAGTGACTATTTTTGTAATTTTCCCTATGAGGGAAAAGACTTCGTCCCAAAACCGCATAACCGTGTGGCTTTTTAATGTTACATTGATATATATCGGACTTTTACGGATGCAGCGATACCAAATATGCTTATTGATTTTTTGTTTTGATTTTTTTTTAATTATGAATATGGGAAAAGTTTTTTTAAACTTTTATTACCTTTTTTGAAATCCATGGAGTGCTGCCTATTCTTTTCACCTTTAGTTGTTGATGTCATGAATGATTTAGGTGAAATCCGCTTAGAGGTGCGCACTCCATGCTCTGCTTTGAACTTTGAATGCTGCTCAGTCTCGTCTTTATGACACTGATTCCCATAAACCATAATGAAGCTTATAACACTCTGACACTCAGATGGTGGAGACCTTAAAGTACCTTTAAACAGTTCGACTGTCGAGTTCGTAAGCGCCCAACAGCCGTACCAGTGACTACGGCTTCTGTGCTTCAGTTACAGTAAACACTTGTTTACACCGAGTGAGAAGCCATTTTGCAGTCATTCCGTTTCACTGAGCTGAACCGGAATGACTAGTGACAACTGAGCGACTTCTCGCTCATTGCCCTCTCAGGGGCCATATGTACACGGGCCATCAGTCACCCCGAAATCACTCATTTGAGTGATTATTCAGGCTACTATCGCTCTGTGTAAAGGTACCTTCAGGCTCCAATAGATCAATAATATCCCTGCTCTACTAGAAATATACTAAAGTAAAAAGTTGTGGAAATTTTTTGAAGTTATTAACATCTAACAACTGTCCCAGACATGATTAGGAATGACACTACAAGGTAATGGTCTCCGCATTGTGCCTCTACAACTTTTGTAAAACTACAACTCTCCACATTATCTTTTAGGACCGGCTGGGACTTGTAGTTTTGCATCAACTGGAAAGCCACAAGTTGGAAGTCACTGGAAGTTTATACTCATAATGTGTTATGAATAAAGAGATTGGAATTGTTTTTTAAACCTATTCAACATTTTTGTTATGTTACAGTTTGTATTCTTGTCCTTCTGGGCTTTATACAGCTATGACAGAGAATTGGTTTACCCTGAGGGTCTGGATAAAGTCATTCCACAATGGCTTAATCATGCTGTGGTAAGGAACAGAAATGTACCGAATTTTGCTATTTCCACTGACTAATATTCTAAATGTAGACTAACATGACTAGGGTTATTAATAATGTTGGATCCTAGAAGTACAGACCTTTGATGCTCACCCTATTAATGCATATACAATTTACATGGAATCAATCCTGACTCCTTATAAGTGGCGATGAGTGATTACGGGAATAAGTTGGTAGCGGGCTGATTTCACGAAAATCATCGTGAATCAGGACAGTGTATTACGGCTCCCATTAAAGTCAATGGGAGTCAAAATTGGGTTCACTAATTTGCCCTTCAAAAGGTCATCAATGTCGCGAAAGGTCTCCAAATTACATGGGAATACAGCCACACATCTGAGGAACACTGTACCCTATTGACAATTGATCAAAACGATCAAGCATATCCTCTACCCCCTCAACAAATTTATGAAGGACCAAAGCACTGATCAGATCTATAGAAGAGTCTACCCTAATTTTCCAATATAAGCACACTAATACGATAAGCAATAAATACAGTCTTACTCCCACCACCCCTTTCCAGTTTTCCTTACCTACTTAGTCTTCCCTCAATTGTTATTTTGATTTTGGTCCACTCCTGTTTACAATATTTCACTTTATTAAAGTCACTGAAGAAATAAGAGATTTAAAAAGGAAAAATATTTGCTATGTAACTTTTTGTCATTTTGCTCAATTTTGTAACCCCCTGACTTTAGACATGAATGTAATGTTGGAAGTCTCAATTAATATGTTTTGAACTTTTCAAATTAATAAAATTTTTTGTTAACCAAAAATTGGTCAAAATAATGTACAGTGGTGTAGGGGTCAATCGTAGCACAGGGGTGTCGGTGAAAACAAAAAGGTCTCCTGGATCAAAAAATGCGCCAAGCTAGACAGCAGGTGTGCTGCTTGTTTTAAAAGTAAAGTCATAAATGTTACAAGGACAAATTTTGCCAGGTGAAGACGACACCCAAGCACGGGCCTGCTCCAAGGAACGCACCCAAGCACGGGCCTGCTCCAAGACAGCAGGTGTGGAGCTTGTTTTATTAGCAATGCCATAAAGTTTACAAAGGAAGCATTCCATCAGGTGAACAGAACAGCCAAGTACGGGGCCTTCTCCAAGAAAAAGCTGTACAGCTACAGCTGTTTCCTGCGCTTTAGAAAAAGTCTATTTAGAAAATAACGTATCTCTTTATCCCTGGACAAGACATTCCATTTTTATGGTTTCATGATTGGTTTATCTGATAAAAGTGGCCAGATTGTTAAAAAAATATCAGAATGCTACAAAACGCCTTAGCATTTGAATTAACGGAGATGAGGTTGAATTAATGAGTTAATTTAGTTGTGACAGATCTTATCCGTATTTTGCTAAAATGTCCAGTTACTCATATTGTTCATTTTAACCCCTGCATGTGAGGTTTTCCTGTTCCCACTTTTGATGTTTATCCATCAACCAGTTTAACAAGATGCAGAAAGCTTTTGTGGGCATATTTCGAAAGACTGTGAAAACGGTGTGCAGGCTGAAATCCATTTGGTAGACAAGTAGACATACTTGTCTACGGGCTCCTTCACACGCAGAAAATAGAACCCATTGGTTTTAATGGGTTTGGTCACATTTCTGTATTGTATGCGCATATTTCGGTCACGCAAAAGAAACATGCATGCTCTATTTTTCTGTGCATTTGCGCACCAAAAGTCAATGGAGGGGCGCACAATGGTGTGCACAATATGCAAGGAGATGCGTGATACGCTGCGTAATTATGCTGGAAAAAGAACACATCCGGAACTCATTGTCCATTTCTTGTTTGTCACGCACAGATGAGCATGCCTTACGGGCAGAAAAGTCCCGTATGTTATGCTGATACACGCGCAAAAAAGCATCGTTTGTACAGCACGAATGCAGCGCTCAGGCATGAGCAAATGCGCGTCCACTCCTGCGATTGAGCCCTTAGTGTTTACAGATTTTGCGGTTCATAATTTAGCAGAAATGCAGATATCGTCAGCTATATTGAATGTTCTTTAACAGGGAAATATATGCAAGCAGTGAAGTGACTCTGGAAGTTACATCTAAATGCAAATATAAGTTTAACTTCCAGCTTCTTCAAATTCCTCCACATTGAACACCGCCACAAATGCAGGATGTTCAGTTTTAATGGAGAGTACTTGTGTCTATCTTTTAAATAAATATCTATTACCAAGACAAACCAGAGCACATTTTCTACATTTGCATCTCCATATTGTGACATTTAGAGAAATCTATTCAAGTGAATAAGTACTAGTGTGCCAACGGCAGGTAAAATACAGCTCTCTGAAGCCGTGAATAATTAGGAAGTGAAAGAGCAAAGATCGGGGATTTTGTATTATAATACTCATCCATAGAGTGGAAATAATTAAAAGAGGCTGATAATGAGCAATATACACGGGGGGTGGACAAAAATATGGAAACTGTACAAAATGCATGCCTTAAAATTGGTCTCTGCATGTCTTATTGAAATATGATTTATAATCACATGTAACTTAAGTGGAGGTAATATGGCACAGATGCTGTTGGGCAGAAGTGAACATCTGCCTGAGCAACAAGGTTCCATTGGTCAGGGGTTTAAAGGGGTTGTCTCGCGGCAAACATCAAAATTTTACATTACCCCATTCCCCCTGTCACCCCCCTGGCATAAAATAGCAATTTAAAGCGGTTTTTAAAAACCGCTTGCTACTTACCGATCCGACGAAATATGGAGTTATAAAAATCTTCTCCCAAAGATGGCCGCCGGTCCTTTCCCAGGGATGCACTGTGGTTTTCTCCCATGGTGCACCGCGGGTCTTCTCCCATGGTGCACCATGGGCTCTGTGCGTTCCATTGCCGATTCCAGCCTCCTGATTGGCTGGAATCGGCACACGTAACGGGGCGGAGCTACGATGACAGCGCGGTGACCAGCTCTCCGGCACGAGCGGCCCCATTCACCAGCCAGAAGTATGGACTGCGCAAGCGCGTCTAAAAACACCAGAAGACATCAGAATTAGACGGATCCATGGCGACCATGCATTTCGTATGGTGTTTCCATATTTTTGCCCACCCCTTGTACATCTCCATCATAGCTCTACTTCACAACCTGCCATCAATATACTGTTCTGTAAATCAGAGGTGTAACTAAAAGCTCGTGGGCCCCAATGCAAAATCTGTAACAGGGCCCCCTATCTACTATGTGCCATTTTATAATACTGGTGTTATCCCATGTGATAAAGGGGCCTTTGAACCCCCTAAAGCCCCAGGGTCTGGCAGCGACTGCTATTTCTGCCACCCTTATAGCTATGCCCCTACTGTCCATTATTTGCTGTAAATAGTGTACTGTTAAGAGGTTGTCTCAGACAAACATTGGTGGCATATTGCTTCAATGTCTGATCAGCATAGCCTAAAAGCTATGACCTCCGCCAGTTCTAGAACAAGGTGGTACTGGCACTGAGAAACCTCTCCATAAAGAGCCATGTCGATTATTTTTTTTCTATTCATTATGTAACTAGCCCCCCAGTATATATACTAGTATTACCTTGTTTGGTTATTCCTTTCTACCTCAAACCACCCAAAGTCCTTATGTGACTAATCTCATGTGGTGTGTGTTTGTCCGTCTGTATGTATTGTTACGTGTGACAATCTATGTGTGTTGGCCTATCCAGGTCATTAACAGGTCATTGTCTGGTATTCGTGTTGTCTAACTTGTGTCTGTCTGTGTCACAGTCATCCTAGCCCACTCGGTGTCCTGTCAATCATCCCTTAGCTAGCCCTGCGATTGGGTTCTAGGACTACCGACAGCTCAGGATTGGTTGAGGGGAAAGGTAATAAAAGGTGAGACATTGAGTGAAAGCAGAAGAGTGTAAGAGAGTGAGAGAGAAAACAAAAGGAGAAGTGAAGTGGAGAGCCTCGGGGGAAGTCAACCCGGTTAAATGTGGCTGGCAACATGACCCCAGGAACAAAAATTTGCACTTGTGAACTCTTAAAAAACTAATATACAGTTGTAAATTGTTTGAATATGCTGCAAAGTGATGAATAATCATCGCCTGTAATACTGTTTTTCCTTGTTACATTCAGTTTCCTAACATTGTTTACAATACTTAAAGTAATGCACAGGAGATGCAGTAGTGGAATGTGAAATTGTCTCCGTGTTGCATTGTAGTCCTGTCTAGGTGGCCTTACAGGTGGGGAGTGAGACAAGTCATAGGTGGTTGTAAGGTCCCATATGAAAAAGAACGGGGTGAAGCAGATCCTACTACATTAATACCAGTGTCAGACTTGTGCAATTCCAATGAGGTTCATTCCTGGAAGCACATTCCCATTTCTTTCTTGAGTGTAGAGTGTCCTGTCTGCAGTACCACAAATTGGGTGTAGAAATATTCCATCATATAGGGAAAGGCAGTATTGGGGCTTTTAGCAATTTGTAGTCTCGTCTGGAGAAGCGTAAATGAATATTTCGTCGAAGGGTGAGGTGATGTTCATTCCACTTCTGTCCAATTGCTATGTGCCTAGCGAGACATACTTTTCTATCTACATGTTAATTCCAGTGTGTATGTTCTTTATGTCAGGCTTTGGGGAGAAGTTTAATGTATGGGCCCCATAGCGCATGCTGATGGGTTATGCCCGACTCAGCAGTAGTTTCAAAAGGTACTAAGCCAGTCCTTTATTCCGTACGCTGTCGTAATTTAAATGCTGATGCAGGAAGTGAGACTTCAGAATTCATGCCGGGGTGGGTCGTTCATTCTAAAGCAACCAAAAAGGAGAGAGGCTATGCCCTCTCCAGTCTTGTCTAGTAATTGTGTCGTCCTCGGCATTCCTTTATCGTAGTGGTTGTATGCACTCTTTACTGGGGGTCCAGGAGTTGGTCTAATGGGTTTAGTACACTGAGGGAATCCCTTTCTTGGATTTAACCTCAAGCTTATGGAGAGCGCCAAGTTCAGCTTTCTTTAAATATCGCGCTTGCCAGTGTGAAGGAGCCCTGAAGATGCTTTTACACGGAATGATTAAAAAAACATCTGGATTGTTTGAATCTAAATATTCATTCAGTGTAAACACTGCGAACAATTGAATGATATAATTCATTCGCTTATCGTTCATCGTTTAATTTATGTAAGCATGAAAATCATCGTTGACTCGTTCAGTTTAAACAGCGCTCATTCAGTCATTCTCATTCACTGGTACAGCAAACTGAATGACTGAACGATCCTGTTAGAAAAAAAAACACTAAATGATTTATCTTGTGTTTAAACTGACCGCCCTAGCAAATGAGCAGACTAACATCGCTCACCTTTAGGGCGCATTCAGACGACCGTATATCGGCTGGGTTTTCAGCCCGGCTGATATACGGTGTCCCTCTCTGCAGGGGGTGGAGGCTGGAAGAGCCGGCAGCAGTGCACTGAGCTCCCGCCCCCTCTCCGCCCCTCGCCACTATTTGCAATGGGAGGGGTGGAGCTAAGTTTCAGGACATAGCTTAGTCTCTGACCCGCCCCTCCAATAGCAAATAGTGGTGAGGGGCGGAGAGGGGCAGGAGCTCAGTTCCTGCTCCCGGCTCTTCCAGCCTCCACCCCCTGCAGAGAGGGATGCCGTATATCGGCCAGGCTGAAAACCCAGCCGATATACGGTCGTCTGAATGCGCCCTTAAAAAGTACCCATAGTTATTAAAGTGTGTAACTTCTGTATTTTATAGATTTTTACAGTTTTAAAAATTTTGCTTGGATCACACTAATATTATAACCATTAAGCATTTTAATTACACTTTAGGTCAGAAACGCTCTTTTCTCCTTAGGGAGAGCAACTATATACTATAAACTAAGTGAGGAGACTCAAATGGCCACGCACGCTCCTCTGGGTAATATGCAAAATTATACACACAGCACCTTCATGCAATATTGTGTCAAAGTGCTGAGTGGCATTTTGACAAGGGGCCAGGAGTCTACTTTCTGAAAACATATGGGTATGGGGGTTTAGTATAATTGTTTTTATTTTGTAATTTAGGTTTAATTTCTAAAAATTGAAAGTATAAAAATTGTCCTGGCTATCAGAGGTGTAAAATATCCCAAACCATTGGGCAGCAAAAGGGTTAAAACTAGAGATGAGCGAGCATACTCGCTAAGGGCAAATACTAGAGCAAGTATTGTCCTTAGCGAGTACCTGCCCGCTCGTGAGAAAAGATTCGGGTGCTGGCGGGGAGCGGGCAGAGGGCGGGGGGTAAAAGAGCGGGAAAATAGGGAAAAAATATTTTGAACTCACCCAGGGACCGCACAGGGTTAGTTAAACTTGCGATCTCGCGAAAAAATGACGATTGCAACGAATTTTGGCACAGGAACTTTTTCCCCCGCTTTTTTGCGTTTGCGATTCTATTAGAACCAATGCTTTTCAATTGCAGCGGTCACATGTCCGTTTTTTATATGCACACAAAAATTTGCTCCGGTAAAAATAGGACAACGGATTTCAAAACACAAGTAACCGCGGCATTCAGGATTTTTTGGACGTGCAACCCCTGGATGTAACAGCATCCAGGGGTTTCACCTTGTGGTCAATGCGGCCAGCGGCAGCAACGCCGACCCCATTGAGAACATACAGAGAAGATCGCGATCCTCTGGCACAGCTGTGACAGCTGTGGCTGAGGATTTCTTCATCTCCGCGGGGAAACAGCACTGCGGCAGCGGCGGAGAGCTGAGTATATATATATTTTTTTACACTTTCTAGGGATGATTTAGGATTTAGGAGAGACAATTACAGGGGACGATGACAGGTGGCAGCTGCCCCGGCGATAATCGCTCTTATGCTTTCACATGGGAGCGTTCATCGCTCAGTGAATGGAGGCGGAGCGGCCGGAGATTGCTCCTCCCTCCCGTCTCCATTCATAGTTCACAGGCAGCCATTTACACGGGCCGATCTTCATTTGATTTTTATACCTGCATAATCTGAACAGTGAACAATAATCGTCCGGATCATACGGGCATTATACGCTGGGCGTATGCATTTTTTCGCATGGCTCAGTGCAATGTATTTGTGTTATGTACAAGGCTTTTTGCACGCATATCTGTGTATTTTAATGTACTTTTTGAGCATGCAGCAAACAAACACGCTGCGATTTTAAATAGCTATTTAGCCTAATGAGGTCCCAAAGTGTTCTTTTTTTTTCATGGAATTGCATAGCATATTGCACATCTGTACGCGCATTTGCGCACCTCCTATAGATTTTTATGGGGACCTTTGGTGCCCAAATGCAATCAAAAATAGAGCATGTCTTATTTTTTGTGCACGCGAGAAATGCACCTGCAAAAAACAAACAAATGAGAACAAACCCATTGAAATCAATGGGTTCTATTCTCTGCACATTGCGCATGCAAATACGTCTGTCTGAAGGGGCCCTTAATGCGATCTGAGCCGTATTCTTCTGGGCTCATTCACACAAGTGTGAAAATCACGCCGAAGTAAAAAAAATCGTGGCTAACTGCGCAAAAAATAGTGTCAATGGACGATTTCCTGTAATCAAGTCCCGAGCTTAATTAACGGTGAAATTGGCAATTCATACGATTGAGAGCTGTGTGTTGCTTTAAAAAAACACTGCTGCTTTAGGGGGAGAGAGAGAGGTGAAGGAAAGCGCCGGAGGAACCCACTTATCTGCAGGGCTTCCTTTCATCTCAGCAGAGCTGGAGGGATATCACCTGCAGGGGAGAATAAGAAAATCCCCAACTGCTGGGGGAACCTCTCTCTCCCTGCTATGGTAGAATTCCCCTGTAGCAGGGAGACAAGGGTTCCCCTGCAGGATGTAATTACACTGACTGTCATTATGCCTAGCCCTTAAACTACCCCTTAGCAGCACAGACAGTAATAGGTAGTTTACAGGCTAAAACATTCCTGCTCTTGGGGAAGCCTTCTAATCCCACCACTTTCTCTCTCCTCGCTACAGGGATTTCCTCATTCTCTGCTGCTGTTCAGAGTTCGGAGACAGAGTACAGCAAGTTTAAAATGTCCTACTGTAAACTTCTGTTAGGACCCTTCTGGGAAGAGGGGAAGACGGGCCAATGAAGGGAACCCCCGGGGAGTCCCCCTATCCCCACGAGGAGTAACAGAAGCTTACAGCTGGACATTTAAAATGTGCTTCTGTGTTTAGCAGTGCAGTAGTACTCCTCCCCCTTATCTCCTTGCATCTCCCATTCCCATTGTGTAGAAGTATAAACTAAAGAATCAGAATTTTTAGCTAATCTCGCTCCCCCTCCCTTGTTATCCAGCTTCCATAGGAGTCTATGGAAGCTCCTGTGCATCGCACACCAAACATAGGTCAGGTCCTATATTTTAACGTAGCAAGCAATGTCAGTTGCAGTATTTCAGTTGCTGATTATTTTAGGTGCGCCTGCAAATATGCCCATGTGAAGGAGCCCTTTGGGTCGAATTACAGAGGGACTGTCCATAGCAAGGGCCGATTGGTTACAATAATCCTGTTTCATTTTGATTACTGCCATTGTTTGTGCACTTGCTTGTCTCTACTCTTTTCGCAGCGATTGCATTGCAAATGACAGGTGGGTGTCTGTATAGAGGTGGGGATGTGCTGTCCACAAATGATGATTTTTAGGTGAGCCCAAAAGATGCAATCAGCCACAAATCAGCAAATTATCATTTTGCTTTGGATTGCGGCAAATGTTTACACAGAACAATGATTGGGAATGATCATGCTAATGAATGGCCATTCAAGTGATTAATCACCCCGTGTAAGAGGCCCTTAATTGCTGAAGGAGAACATCAAAAGCTGAAAACTTGAACAGACATAATCCTTGCAGCATAAAGTGCAGCATATTAGAAAGTTACGTTACTTTTTATTATGCAACGCTGAACACTTACGTAAAACTGAAAATCCACTTTAGGGCTTATTCACACGAGCGTATATCGGCTGCAGTTTTCACGGCTGGCCGATATATGCTACGATCTGATGCATTAGATTCCAATGCATCAGATTACACAGGCGTATTCCTAAGGACTACAGCCGCTGCCATAGACCCCTATGGGAGCCAATGACAACGGCCACGAAGGGAGGTAGGATGGAGTTTAGCAGCGTGACTGCTAAACTCCCTCCTTCTTCTCTCCTCCCCTCCAGCTTTTTGCAATGGAGGCGGAGCTTAGCTTCACCCCGCCCCCTCCCATTGCGGGCTGCAAACAAAGGGCGGGTGCATAGCTCTGCCTCCACCCCTCCCATTGCAAACAGCTGGAGGGGAGCGTCACCTCCTGACAGCATATGCGCCGAGCCCAAGCATCACATGGTAGCGTATATATGGGTCGGCTGTAAAAAATGCCGGCCGATATACGCTCGTGTGGATAAGCCCTTGAGGCCTCATATTCACAGGCACGCACGGTTTCCCAGTGCAGAATTCCACAGTGGATTCCAGCCATGCCCACAGATATGAGGCCAAAAAATAGATTTACTCACCCGCCTGGACGAGGCACGGGTCTCCTCCATCGCAGTCGGATCTTCTTTCTTCTGCACGATGGATGCGCATGCCGGGATAAAATGACATCCACAGGTATTAAATTACCTGCGGATGCCCAGTGCATGTCTATGGGCATATTGAACTGCGGATCATCTGCGGGGGTTCTACAATTCAATTTTGCCCGTGGACATGAGGCCTAAGGGTGTGTTCACACGCAGTGGATTTGGTATGAGTTTTCTGCAGCGGAAAATCAGCAACAAAATTTGTCAAATTCTGCATCAAAATTCATACCACTAGTGTGTATTGTGAGGCAGATTTTGCTGTGGATCTGCCTCAAAATTTGCATGCCACGGTGCAGATTTTTTACGTGGATTTTGGTGTAGACCTGCACCGGAATCTGCACCACAAAATATGCTGCATATTTTGGTTCGGAACTGCCACAAAATCCGCCATGTATGAATGCAACCCAAGAGTGAAGACTCTCGAATGGATTCTATTGAATAATTTGGATATTGTCCCTCACTCACTTTTCCATCATTTGAGGTACATACGCTACGGCTTTTCCGCCCGCTGTCCATGCGAGTAGCAGTTATCTATCGCCCCCCAGGTGCTGCTCGCCTGTTTTTGGACCACTTTGCTGCCTGGCTCCCCCACTTCCTATCCTGTGAAATTCCAACCCTCATCTTAGGTGATTTTAACATCCCCACTAATGACCCCAACTCCCCATCTGCCTCTCAGCTTCTTTCACTCACCTCCTCCCTTGGTCTCTCTCAACTCACAGCCTCTCCCACTCACAGGGATGGCAATACTCTGGATCTGGTCTTCCTCCGGCTCTGCTCTGCTGCCAACTTCACTAACTCCCCTCTCCCGCTCTCGGATCATAACCTGCTCTCTTTCTCTGTCACGCTCCCTAACATCTCTCCAGACCCACCTACCTACAGTACCTACAGGAACCTTAAGGCCATTCACACCCAGAACTTTGCTGAATCCCTACAGTCCTCTCTGTCCCTCATCTCTCTCCTCACCTGCCCCAACCTGGCTGCCGCTCACTACAACACCGCTCTCAAACATGCCCTGAATGAAGCGGCGCCCCCCAGGACCCGAGCCATCCGATGTAGACTACGGCAACCCTGGCTCACGCCTCAAACGCGCTTCATCCGGCGGTGCTCTAGAAGTGCTGAACGGCTGTGGAGGAAATCGCAAAGGTCCGCAGATTTCCTCCACTACAAATTCATGCTCAGAACCTACAACCTTGCCCTCCACCATGCCAAACAAGTCTATTTCACCTCTCTAGTCTCCTCATTATCGCACAACCCTAAACGGCTCTTTGATAATTTTCACTCCCTTCTCAGCCCTAAACCACAGCCCCCGGTGACGGATCTCAGTGCCGAAGAGCTGGCTGCTTACTTCAAAAAGAAAATTGATCACATCCGTCAGGAAATAACTTCCCAACCCCAGACTAACCCTGACCCTAGTCTTGTCAGCACTGCATCTAGCTCCTGCTCACTGTCTGTACTCAGACCAGCGACAGAGGAAGAAGTCTCCAAATTGCTCTTCTCTGCTCGCCCCACCACCTGCGCTAGCGACCCCCTCCCCTCACACCTCCTCCGTTCCTTCTCCCCAGTGGTCATCTCCCATCTCACCACTATATTCAACCTCTCTCTGACCTCTGGCATCTTTCCCTCTTCTTTCAAACACGCCATCATATCCCCACTGCTAAAGAAGCCGACTCTGGACGCGACTGATGCTGCCAACTACTGACCCATCTCAAACCTCCCCTTCATCTCCAAACTACTAGAACGGCTGGTTTACTCCCGCCTTGTAAGCTACCTATCAGAGCACTCTCTCCTAGACCCCCTACAGTCTGGCTTTCGACCTCAACACTCGACAGAAACTGCCCTTACAAGGGTATCCAATGACCTACTGACAGCCAAATCGAGGGGCAATTACTCCCTACTGATCTTCCTCGACCTCTCCGCAGCATTTGGCACTGTTGACCACAAACTCCTCCTCAGTATGCTACGCTCCATTGGCCTAAAGGATACTGCCCTCTCCTGGTTCTCTTCCTACCTATCTGACCGCTCTTTCAGTGTCTCCTTTGCTGGCTCTACCTCCCCTCCTCTTCCCCTTGCTGTTGGGGTCCCCAGGGCTCTGTCCTCGGCCCCCTTCTTTTCTCTATCTACACAGCCCCTATTGGACAAACCATCAGGAGATTTGGCCTCCAATACCACCTGTATGCTGATGACACCCAGCTATACACCTCTTCCCGTGACATCTCTGCACCTTTACTCCAAAACATCACTAACTGTCTGTCCGCTGTCTCTAACACCATGTCCTCTCTTTACCTAAAACTAAACCTCTCTAAAACTGACCTGCTGGTATTTCCACCCTCCACTAACCGACCTCCTCCTGACATCTCCATCTCAGTGTGTGGCGCCACCATAACTCCTAGACAGCATGCCGGCTGCCTTGGAGTCATATTTGATTCTGATCTCTCTTTTACCCCCTACATCCAATCTCTGGCCCGAACATGTCAGCTGCACCTCAAGAACATCGCAAGAATCCGCTCTTTTCTCACTGTGGACACGCTAAAAACGCTTACTGTTGCCCTCATCCACTCCCGGCTTGATTATTGCAACTCGTTGCTGATCGGCCTCCCCTGCACCAGACTCTACCCACTCCAATCCATCCTGAATGCGGCAGCCAGGCTCATCTTCCTGTCCAGCCACTACTCGGACACCTCTGCCCTGTGCCGGTCACTGCACTGGCTGCCCGTTAAATACAGAATTCAATTTAAACTCGCTACCTTCATCCACAAAGCCCTCCACAGTGCAGCGCCCCCCTATATCGCCTCCCTCATCTCAATCCATCAACCAGCCCGGGCTCTCCGCTCTGCTATCGAAACCAGACTGAGCGCCCCTTTAATTCGAACTTCTCATTCCCGCCTCCAAGACTTCTCCAGAGCAGCACCGGTCCTCTGGAACACACTACCAAAGGATACCCGAGCAATCAAGGACTCGCAGAACTTCAGGCGTGCTCTAAAAACACGCCTCTTCAGGGAGGCATACCGAATTCCCTAAACAAAGCCCTCTGTACTCCGCCTGATAACATGCTCCCTGACCTACTGACTGCAATCCCTGCTAGCCATCATAAACCGCTCCTGCAGTCATACTGTTTCTGCCGTCACACGGCTAAATGTCTGACCATTGTCTATGTGTATAGCATCCCTCACTCTCCACCTCACCATACCGTGCACACTGCCAGCCCCTTTACCTTCTGTATCACCCTATTACTTGTAGTATGTAAGCTCGTTGGAGCAGGACCCTCACCCCTATTGTTTCCAGCAGTGGGGAACAGGGGGGAGCCCTCTCTCTCTCCCTCTCCCCCCCACTCCCCGCTGCAACCCCCCACTCACCTACGGCGCCCCCCGAATCTTTTCGCCCGAGTACCGAAGTACTCGAAAATGGCGGTACTCGGGCGAAAAAGGGGCGTGGCCGAGTAGGCTCGCTCATCTCTAATCCTTAGTCATGTTGCAAGTCCGGTTGAAAGCTCAGATATTGTCTTATAGGGAAGCTACCTCCCTATAGGTGGCAGCACTGTGGAGGTACTTTTCCATCCCCTATTTGCATAACTTTTCCCCAGGGGGCATTAGCATGGCCTATTTAAGGCTCCTTATGCCAACTTGGCACTCTCCTTAACTTTATTCCTCTTGACTTTTGGTGACTTATAAAAAGTTGTTTCAGGAAGACGACCTTTTTCCTGATTCCCAATTAGTGTATATCGATGTACCATAGTATGTTAGGCTGAGAAAAACATATGTTCTTCCAGTTCAGTCTATTCCCCCCACCCCCATATTGATCCAGAGGAAGGCGAAAAAAAAAACGATGAGGTAGAAGCCAATATTGTCCATTTAAGGGCTCATTCACAGAAGCATACAAATCCCACAGCAGTTAGCCGCGCAAAGAAATCATGGCTAACTGCGCTACAAATTGTATGAATGGGCGATTTCCTGCTATCAAGTCCTGAGCTTCATTAGCGGTGAAATTGCCTGTTCACATGATTGGGCGCTGTGTCGCTGAAAACAAGCGCTGCTGATGGGGGAGGAGAGAGAGAGAGAAGAAACCCCCCAACCCTCATTTGCCACTTCTTTGCCCCAACTTATCAAGATCCATTTATAACCATATGCTGTCCCCTCTTGTGTTAATTACTTTACACAGTTTTGTATCATCTGCAAACATTGCTATTCTACTGTACAATCCTTCTACCCGGTCATTAATAAATGTATTAAAAAGAGTAGAGCCCAATACTGCTCCCTGTTACCCCACTAGTAACAGTAACACCTTCAATACTGTCCCCTGTGTTACGCCACTAGTAACCCCTCCAAAACTGACCCTTGCGGAACCCACTAGTAACGGTGGCCCAATCAGAGTAGTACCATTTATAACCACCCTCTGCTTCTATCACTGAGCCAATTACTTACCTACTTACACACATTCTCACCCGGACCAAGCATTCTCATTTTACATAGAAATAAAAAACAGAAAATAAACCAGCGCTCCGGTGTTTCAGAAGACCACACTCAAAATTTGCAGAGGTTAGTATTGTGGTGGTGGTAGTATAGTAATAAATATTACTTACTTGAGTGTGGTCTTCTGAAACACCGGAGCGCTGGTTTATTTTCTGTTTTTTATTGGTTTGTTTTTCATCCCGTGGTGCATTTTTCATCTCTGGGAGCAACCAAGACGCTCTCTTCAAGATGTCCTTTGTGACCGGTGTAAGGAAGCTCCATCCCTATTGTGGATTGATACGTCATCTTGGATTTTGACGCACGGTAGCCCAGGACACGGGCCCGGCGTCACGGGGTGAGTGATTACTCTACTCTCCTTTTTATATACACTCTCGGCACCTTTTTTTACAATCATTCTCCATCCATTTCTTGGAGCGCTATCCATTATTTATCTTTTCATTTTACATAGAGGGAGTTCTCCACTTACAGTAGTTCCTGGACCTAGCCCTTCAATGTCATACATTTGTATGGTTGGCATATACACTACCGTTCAAAAGTTTGGGGTCACATTGAAATGTCCTTATTTTTGAAGGAAAAGCACTGTACTTTTCAATGAAGATAACTTTAAACTAGTCCTAACTTTAAACAAATGCACTCTATACATTGCTAATGTGGTAAATGACTATTCTAGCTGCAAATGTCTGTTTTTTGTGTGCAATATCTACAAAGGTGTATAGAGGCCCATTTCCAGCAACTATCACTCCAGTGTTCTAATGGTACAATGTGTTTGCTCATTGGCTCAGAAGGCTAATTGATGATTAGAAAACCCTTGTGCAATCATGTTCACACATCTGAAAACAGTCTAGCTCGTTACAGAAGCTACAAAACTGACCTTCCTGTGAGCAGATTGAGTTTCTGGAGCATCACATTTGTGGGGTCAATTAAACGCTCAAAATGGCCAGAAAAAGAGAACTTTCATCTGAAACTCGACAGTCTATTCTTGTTCTTAGAAATGAAGGCTATTCCATGCGAGAAATTGCTAAGAAATTGAAGATTTCCTACAACGGTGTGTACTACTCCCTTCAGAGGACAGCACAAACAGGCTCTAACCAGAGTAGAAAAAGAAGTGGGAGGCCGCGTTGCACAACTAAGCAAGAAGATAAGCACATTAGAGTCTCTAGTTTGAGAAACAGACGCCTCACAGGTACCCAACTGGCATCTTCATTAAATAGTACCCGCAAAACACCAGTGTCAACATCTACAGTGAAGAGGCGGCTGCGGGATTTTGGGCTTCAGGGCAGAGTGGCAAAGAAAAAGCCATATCTGAGACTGGCCAATAAAAGAAAAAGATTAAGATGGGCAAAAGAACACAGACATTGGACAGAGGAAGACTGGAAAAAAGTGTTGTGGACGGATGAATCCAAGTTTGAGGTGTTTGGATCACAAAGAAGAACGTTTGTGAGACGCAGAACAAATGAAAAGATGCTGGAAGAATGCCTGACGCCATCTGTTAAGCATGGTGGAGGTAATGTGATGGTCTGGGGTTGCTTTAGTGCTGGTAAGGTGGGAGATTTGTACAGGATAAAAGGGATTCTGAATAAGGAAGGCTATCACTCCATTTTGCAACGCCATGCCATACCCAGTGGACAGCGCTTGATTGGAACCAATTTCATCCTACAACAGGACAATGACCCTAAACACACCTCCAAATTGTGCAAGAACTATTTACAGCAGAAGCAGGCAGCTGGTATTCTATCGGTAATGGAGTGGCCAGCGCAGTCACCAGATCTGAACCCCATTGAGCTGTTGTGGGAGCAGCTTGACCGTATGGTACGCCAGAAGTGCCCATCCAACCAATCCAACTTGTGGGAGATGCTTCTAGAAGCGTGGGGTGCAATTTCTCAAGCTTACCTCAACAAATTAACAGCTAGAATGTCAAAGGTGTGCAATGCTGTAATTGCTGCAAAAGGAGGATTCTTTGACGAAAGCAAAGTTTGATGTAAAAACAATGTTATTTCAAATACAAATCATTATTTCTAACCTTGTCAATGTCTTGACTCTATTTTCTATTCATTTCACAACGCATGGTGGTGAATAAGTGTGACTTTTCATGGAAAACACAAAATTGTTTGGGTGACCCCAAACTTTTGAACGGTAGTGTATGTGATGTTAAGTACTCTTGTATGAAAAAGGCAAAAGCATTATAGAGGTGATACTTTATTAGGTAACAAGAAACATACCTGCAAGCTTTCAGAGAGCACGGGTCCCTTCATCAGGCCGATAATAAGTGAAGCACTGAGAGAAAAAGCACAGCATTTAAAAGTTATATTAAAATATTGTATATGGGGTGCAACATCAGGGAGATAAGCTAGAGCAATAAAAGTTAGGACTGTGTATGAATGGAAGGTTATCTGCCCGATGAAGGGGCCTTTGTGCTCTGAAGGATGGCAAATATATTTTTTCTGGCAGGCCAATAAAGGTATCACCTGTATAATGCCTTTGCCATTTTTATACACTCTGGCCAACACGGTACCACAATATTTGTGTTATACATTACGGCTGGCATATAATTCTACCCCTTCTCCTAGCAATAAGCAGGGAGTTTCCACAACCGGCTCATGGGGATTCATCTCTGGAGAAGGAAGTGTCTTCATGAGACAACATGTTTAATACAACTGTATCTCTTCTATCATACAATGTCATATTACAGGAGCGTCTATAGAGTTTCCTCCGTGTTTTCTAGCGCCATGGTTTTGTAAAGTTTAATTACTTTAAGTCCAGATTTAAAAGTGAATCAGAATGATAATGACATTACGCATCACTGTATATATGCTGAAATAGATAACGAAGAAGCAGTTCGTCTGATGCAACATAAGTTTGAGCTGTTTGTTTTTCAGCACACAGCAGTGTTTCCCATTGCAGTATTGGAAATTGTAACATCTCCGCATCGCTATCCTCCGAAGAGAAGGGGACTCAGCCTCTTGGGGATTTGCTCAATATCATATTTAAGCTGGTAAGTAAACAGGAATAGCTTGTAGGAGGAACAGTAAATTGGCTAAGATATATTTTGCAGGAGGATTTTATATCTAATTCTTCATTTAAAGTAAGCTATGGCATAGACATAAATTTGCCCTTCCATGTTGATCGTTTTCTATGTCACTCACCTCTTTTAGCATTGAACCACCGATTTAGAGGATAATATTTTAGGTGGGAGTTTAGCTTTGTATATTATAATTAACAACTGAGATTATTCAGAGTTATGTGACCTACACAGATGGCAATCCTCCAAAACTGCTAAAAGGCAACATGTAGCATCGAACGCCACAGAATATAATGCAATGTTATTGAGTCACCCTGACATATGGACTAACATATTTGTATCACTCCGACTATGACCTTATTCACACGAGCGTTTTTACCTGGCTATTTAGCCGCATAAATACGTGACCCGAAAATTGTGACCACGTGAAGCATTGGATTGCAATGCATTCATTCACATGGGCGATTTTCGGGCATGTGAAAAAATTGTACAATCGAAACATGAAATTGATGACCATTTTCAGTCGCCGATATTTCAAGCTGCGTCAAAAGATAGGTGTTGACCTATGTTTTGATGAATAATGCTAGAGGCTCCCATAGACTCCTATGGGAGCTTAAAAAAAAGGAAGTGTAAGGGTGTTTACCTGCGTCCAGCGCTCGGAAAAGAAGACAGCTGGCTCTATTTAAGCTATTTAAGCTAATAGAAGTCTCGGGACTTGATCGCGGCTATTCTTCACTGATGCGATTGTATGGTGCGTGCAGCCAGTGTGACAATGCACATGCTCGTGGGAATGAGGAGTCACTCTGAAACACAGGAGCAAGCATATAATATCAAAAATTGATCAAGTTATTTGCAAAATTTTATTATTGCTGCAACCAGTATCATGCAGGTAGATGCTTGAGCAGGTTTCTCATATTCTGGAGGAGACACATCATTTGAAGGCATTCTGCTAAAGAGATGCTTTGTTCAGCATCAGAAGGAGACATTGCCCATGTTCATAAATGTCCTACGAGAATTAATGGCAATGTTACAGTGGACAAAAAAACAAGGGTCCATGTCCTTTACTAATGCTGAAGTGGTGCTGTAAGACCAGTTTCTGCAAGGCCTCAGAAACTAGCAGTTGCGGAGAACCCTGCAGGAGAAGCACTAGGAGGAGATAGATGTCAAACTTCATGTTGAGTGACGAGAAAGTGGTTCAGACTTACCATTGCTTGGGAAATGTTCCTATCCAGAATGCAGAGCTGACAGTAAGCCCAATGGTGGAGTGAGCTATCCAATGTAGATAAGTAAATGGCAGCAAGCAGGTTGGCATCGTGACAAAGTGTTTATGTGTAGGTGTCAGCACAACTGCAGAGAAAGAGAACAGCTCACACCAACACAGAAAAATATCTCCAGCATGAGACTGGCTGGTTTACCATGCAAATTTGCTATTCCTATTGGTGAAGTTGCTAACCAAGGTAGGCCTTACTTGGCAAATTGTGTTTCCAGAGAATGAAGTATGAGGGGTTGCTGAATGGATGCATGAGATTAAGGGGCACTTTGGACTTGCCAAGATGGATACTGACTAGAGTGGTTTTACTAATACTCCCAAATATAGAAAGCAGCGTTGGAGGTCTGCAAAAGCTACTGAGGCTGCAATTTAGGCAACGGCCAGACATTCTATCTACTGCAGCTGGTATTATTGACTATCTTATCGTAGAAGAGTCCCTATAGGGCCTCAAATATCTCCTCATAATTGTGGATCACTTTATCACCCAGGACCAGATCCCAGAATCAGCAGCACATGCCCTGTGGAAGAATTTCATCTTGGCCTACGACAATGACATTTCTATCAAGCAGCCTGTTTCGAAAGCAGATTGATTGAAGTGTTGTGTCTTTTGTACAAGATAAAGAAGACACACATTACAACCGACCACCCTCACAAAAACAGAACTTGGGAGCACCGGAACCATACTCTTGCAACTTTTTGAGAACTCTGTAAGAGCAGAACAAGTGGTGGCCAGGCAACATTGCTGAACTGGTATGAATGTCACTGTCGAACAGATAGCATTCTGAGCTTTCCAGCCATTCACAGTAGATCTGCTATTGATGACCTATCCCACGAATAAGTCATCAATGGTGTTTTTTGCCCAGAAACCCCCATTAATATAGCATATTCTACAGTATATTCCACAAGCTGGCATGCTCCCTGTTGAGGAACATGGTACAGACTTATCAGATACTTATCAGAAGAGTGCCAAAAAAGAAAATTGTAAGTAAAGAATACGAGATTAGCGCTCCAATAGGGGGTGGAGAGAATGGCAATGTACTAAGAAGAAAGGAAGATAGGATGGAACTCACCCCAGACATAACCGGACCCTGCAGGGAAGGTCACGGTTCGTCTAATGGTCCTAGATGGCAGGTGGTGTCAATAGCTGGTCCAATTACTGGTCAGGAGGACATCCCAGGAGGGGAGAGCATCACAGGGTGACTCTAGGCAAGAAATTACCAGAGGCGGCAGAGAGCAAATGGGAAACAAGCAAAAAAATCCTGGTGCTCCAGTATGTTGGTATGAAGAAACAACAGAAGAAGACTTACTTCGTAGGGGTGTCAGTGGCATTGACACCCCTAAGATCCTGGTAGACGTGTAGAAATGGATTCGTATCCGTAAGGTTCCAAGGAGGCAATATTTATTCATTACAGAATATACAATGCGTTTCGGCTATGCAATAGCCTTTATCAAGACAATTGATGACTGGCATGGAACACAACTGTGAAATAGGGGAGGCATCAATCAAGGGATCCTGGTCTATGATGTTTCTGTGCCTTAATAGGAAACAGTGGTTGTGTTTTTGGTACAGCCCCTTTAATACTTTTGATAATATAATAAAACCTATTTTCTAACAAACTTTATTTCGATCATTAGACGAATAATTCAGAAAGCTAAAGGAAATATCTGGCATACTTTTCTTCATTATCCAGTGAAGTGTTTCCTTATAGCTTGCATATGTCCATACACAAAAAGAGCGTATTTCCACCTTTTAAAACTCTGACAACTGATATGTTTCTAAATGGTAAGAAGGATATCTTACAATCCGAGGTGCAGTAGCTGCTATTTAGTGCCTATTCTGATCAGAGTCATTATTTTGCTATCAGGTCTCTGTGTCAGATCAATTTCCTAGTACACATAATAGCAGTAATTTTATGTTCTGCAGAGACTGAACCTTACTATTTTGGTCACAGAATTGAAGTTGTTGCTCTGATTTTTATATGTATTTTCAAAAACTGACAACCCAAACCTTCTACATACATACACTTAAAGCTGCTCCCCACATAATTACCATTAAACAAATTTACCCTGCGGTCTGGTGTCACATCTCAACAATGGAGGGCACAATATACAGTACAATTCCTGGTAATCCAGCTCACGGTAATCCATAAAGTCTGATAATCTAGCATTTGTATTTAGCACAGAACTGCAAGAAAATGATCAAATTCACAAGAAAAGAAGCAAAAGACTGAACAAAGCTTACTAATTAGGAAGGTTATATTAAAATACTCTGTGTAAACCTTGGTTAGCGTTTCCTTTCTGCTTGAATCTCAGCTCAGATTAAGGGTTTTTAGGTTTAGGTGTTCTCAAATTAGAATATCTGTGTCTCATACATATCACAGTTAGTGATAATGATCAAATAGCTCCTGTCATACAAGTTATAATAGAGGAGATCACAGCTCATCCTATATGTAACTAATTCAGAAGAATATAAAAGGTAATAAATCTTGTTATTTGGATAGCGCCAACTTATTCCGGAGTACTTTTAGGTAATTTATTTAATACCCCCCACCAAGCTGGGTACTCATTTTACCGACCTCAGAAGGATGGAGGGACAAGTCAAACCTTGAACCATGTGAGGATTGAACCTGCAACCTTTAGGTCATAAGTGAGAGCTTAGGACTGCATTTCTGCTGCCTTGACACTCTACGCCACATGAGGCTGTATACTCTGTGCCATACAAGGCTCTATGATAATTAACCCCCCCCCCCCCCTCCCTCGCCAAGAGGCATAGATGATACAGGCTCCAGCTAATGCTCTGCTAATGCATAATGGGATTGATAGCACAGAATAGTGAAAGTGAAAGCAACATCAAGATGGTGCCTGATAAGCATCAGACAGGAGGCTGAACTGCAGAGAAGTAACTGCAATATACAGAGGGGACCTCCAGAGTTTGACAAGCAATCAGATGAGGGGAGCAGAGCTGGAATGACCCAATAATAAAGTGACCCATTAAGTTTTCTTATTGGATGTGAACACAAATAAATGTATTTTGCACACTATGTATAAAACAACACAAGCTAGTATCATGACTGTGCAAATTGGAGAAAACAGCGGTTAATATGGCTGTCAGTCTTTAAGGTGCCTTACATAGGCTGTATTTGCTGTGGCATCAAATACACAACTAATCCACAGTGGCCAAATCCGCACCAAAATTCTGTGGATTTTGGTGAGAATTTGCTGTGAGTTTCAACCTTTGCATTATAAGGCCGGCTTTACATTTCCGTATTTGGTGTGTGCATTTCGGTCACGTAAAAAGAAAAGAACATGTTCAATTTTTCTGCATATTTTTGCACCAAAAGGTCCCCATAGAAGTCAATGGGGGAGGTGCACATGCAGGGAAATGTGTGAAACACTGTGTAATTGTGCTGGAAAAAGAACACATCTGGAACTAATAAGCCATTTCAATCAGTGCATTTGTCTGTTGCATGCAAATGAACACGTCCTGCCCTTCTACTACCTTCTCCTCTAGCTGGTCATAGCTATGATCCTCCACTCTGTCGTCTGTGCTTCAGACGCTGTACCATCCCTATCATTGTCATTGCTGTCCATAGGATGAGCATGACCAGTATGCCTCTTAAAAGGCCAGCTCACAGATACAACTTTCCTGGCCCAGGCCAATCCAGATTGCTACTTTAAGCATCCACCCCAACTGGAAGCTGCCTGAGCAATAGGTTCTTCTTTTTTCCTACAAAGGTTCTACTGGGTTCTCCCCGATTCCTGATCCTAACCTATGCCAGTTCACCCAGCTTTTCAGTCTTTTCCACTCCTGATCTTGACTTTCTGACTCTCAATGTATGCAACAACTCTACTTGTCCTGACCTTGGCTTGTGTATTGACTACAGCTCTGCTTTTCTTTCTATTACTGCCCATGTGCTTTTGACGTGGTCTTGTCAGCTGCCACTGCACCGAAGCTGCTCTCGAGGAAACGGTCTCGGGGCCCGTGCAGCTAAGACTAGATACTGCTCAGAGGATCAAAGCGTGAAAAACAGTCAAATCAGGCAGCAGCACAGTGGGTCCAACAGCACTATATATGACTATTATATAACTTGTGTATGGCATTTTTCACCATTTTCCCCCTACAGGCTATGTATTTAATTTTAAGTTTTGTCTGAGCTGGTGGATGAAGATTACTGCTATGATGTTTTTATACACTGCACATGACGAAAACAGATACTGCTCTCTGTAGCACACACATAGATATCATGTAGAACATGTAGTATACAGCACTACTGGTCAGTGTAGATGAGATTCCAGGAGTTTTAACACAGTTAATAGCTGTTAGCTCCAGCACCCATCTGTGTGAGTCTCTGCTTCTTTTCCTCCTCTCCTCTCCATAGACTTGTATGAACAGCATGAGTTATCAGACTTCTTCAATTTTGTTTTCTGTCTGATCTCTGTTACTAGAGAAAGGCATCACTTGACAACAGGCAGTGGACAGCAAATTAGAAGCACTTTAGATTGATTTTTCTGCACATAAATATCATTTTAAGTCAAAAAAGTAATGGCACTTTTGCTAGTTATCACGCTGGTTATCATATAAGCACAAGTTGTTTGAAAGGTTAATGATTAGAGATGAGCGAACGCGTTCGTCCGAGCTTGATATTCGTGCGAATATTAGGGTGTTCGGGATGTTCGTTATTCGTGACGAACACCATGCGGTGTTCTGGTTACTTTCACTTCCTTCCCTGAGACGTTAGCGCGCTTTTCTGGCCAATTGAAAGACAGGGAAGGCATTACAACTTCCCCCTGCAACGTTTAAGCCCTATACCACCCCCCTGCTGTGAGTGGCTGGCGAGATCAGGTGTTCGCCTAATATAAAAGTCGGCCCCTCCCGCGGCTCGCCTCAGATGCGGTGTGAGTTAGATGAGGGACAGTGCTGTTTATACCGGAGCTGCTGTAGGGAAAGAATTGGTAGTTAGTGTAGGCTTCAAGACCCCCCAAAGGTCCTTATTAGGGCCACTGATAGCTGTGTGTTGGCTGCTGTTAGCAGTGGGATTTTTTTTTTTCTCAAAATCGCCTCTGCAGACCGTTGCACCTGGCATTAGGGACAGAAGTGCTGCATAGGCAGGGAGAGTGTTAGGAGTGAGTGTAGCCTTCAAGAACCTCAACGGTCCTTTCTAGGGCCATATTTATCCGTGTGCAGTACTGTCCAGGCTGCTGTTGGCTGTGCTGCATTTTTTTTGGGCTTCTCAAAATCGCCTCTGCAGAGCATTCCACCCTCCATTGATACTGCAGGGAAAGAATTGTATAGGCAGGGCCACAACACAGTTATTATTCATAGAATATACGCAGTGCTGCCTGTTGGTGGGAAAAAACTGAAAACAAATCTATTTGTCCAGCCTCTGTCCGTCCTTACGGGCGGTGGACACGTGTGAGCTGCGTGAAAAACATTGCTAAATCATACGCAGCCAGCTACGCTTTACTGCTGGGTTCGCCATTTGCTTTCCTTAATTGGGAAAAAAAATACCTGCTCTCCAAGAGTTATAATAACTCTGCTACCCTCACGTTCTGTGACACATAAGCAGGGACACAGCGCAGTTATTAAACTTCTCAGGTTCATTGAATATACGCAGTGCTGCCTGTTGGTGGGAAAAAACTGAAAAGAAATCTATTTGTCCAGCCTGTGTCCGTCCTTACGCCTGTGGAGACGTGTGAGCTGCATGAAAAACATTGCTAAATCATACGCAGCCAGCTACGCTTTACTGCTGGCTTCGCCATTTGCTTTCCTTAATTGGGAAAAAAAATACCTGCTCTCCAAGAGTTATAATAACTCTGCTACCCTCACGTTCTGTGACACATAAGCAGGGACACAGCGCAGTTATTAAACTTCGCAGGTTCATTGAATATACGCAGTGCTGCCTGTTGGTGGGAAAAAACTGAAAAGAAATCTATTTGTCCAGCCTGTGTCCGTCCTTACGGGCGGTGGAGACGTGTGAGCTGCGTGAAAAACATTGCTAAATCATACGCACCCAGCTACGCTTTACTGCTGGCTTCGCCATTTGCTTTCCTTAATTGGGAAAAAAAATACCTGCTCTGCCACAGTTAATAACTCTGCTACCCTCACGTTCTGTGACACATAAGCAGGGACACAGCACAGTTATTAAACTTCGCAGGTTCATTGAATATACGCAGTGCTGCCTGTTGGTGGGAAAAAACTGAAAAGAAATCTATTTGTCCAGCCTGTGTCCGTCCTTACGCCTGTGGAGACGTGTGAGCTGCGTGAAAAACATTGCTAAATCATACGCAGCCAGCTACGCTTTACTGCTGGCTTCGCCATTTGCTTTCCTTAATTGGGAAAAAAAATACCTGCTCTCCAAGAGTTATAATAACTCTGCTACCCTCACGTTCTGTGACACATAAGCAGGGACACAGCGCAGTTATTAAACTTCGCAGGTTCATTGAATATACGCAGTGCTGCCTGTTGGTGGGAAAAAACTGAAAAGAAATCTATTTGTCCAGCCTGTGTCCGTCCTTACGGGCGGTGGAGACGTGTGAGCTGCGTGAAAAACATTGCTAAATCATACGCACCCAGCTACGCTTTACTGCTGGCTTCGCCATTTGCTTTCCTTAATTGGGAAAAAAAATACCTGCTCTGCCACAGTTAATAACTCTGCTACCCTCACGTTCTGTGACACATAAGCAGGGACACAGCACAGTTATTAAACTTCGCAGGTTCATTGAATATACGCAGTGCTGCCTGTTGGTGGGAAAAAACTGAAAAGAAATCTATTTGTCCAGCCTGTGTCCGTCCTTACGCCTGTGGAGACGTGTGAGCTGCGTGAAAAACATTGCTAAATCATACGCAGCCAGCTACGCTTTACTGCTGGGTTCGCCATTTGCTTTCCTTAATTGGGAAAAAAAATACCTGCTCTGCCACAGTTAATAACTCTGCTACCCTCACGTTCTGTGACACATAAGCAGGGACACAGCACAGTTATTAAACTTAGATTATTCATTCACTAGAGGCAGTGGGGCCTTTCGTTTTCCAAAAAGGGCAAAAATTATATTTGGCCTGCAGTCTTGCGCCAATTTATTTCCTGCCTGGGAAATCTAATCACTGGTAATACAGCATGCTGAGGGGTAGGGGTAAGCCTAGAGGACGTGGACGTGGACGTGGCCGAGGACGCGGAGGGCCAAGTCAGGGTGTGGGCACAGGCCAAGCTCCTGATCCAGGTGTGTCGCAGCCGACTGCTGCGCGATTAGGAGAGAGGCACGTTTCTGGCGTCCCCACATTCATCGCCCAATTAATGGGTCCACGCGGGAGATGGTTATTAGAAAATGAGCAGTGTGAGCAGGTCCTGTCCTGGATGGCAGAAAGTGCTTCGAGCAACCTATCGTCTACCCGCAGTTCTGCGCCGTCCACTGCTGCCAATCCGAATCCTCTGTCTGCTGCTCCTCCTTCCTCCCAGCCTCCTCACTCCACTACAATAACACCTGCTCAGGAGCGGGAACACTCCCAGGAACTGTTCTCGGGCCCCTGCTTAGATTGGGCAGCAGCGGTTCCTCTCCCACCAGAGGAGTTTATCGTCACTGATGCCCAACCATTCGAAAGTTCCCGGGGTCCGGGGGAAGAGGCTGGGGACTTCCGCCAACTGTCTCAACAACTTTCTGTGGAGGACGATGACGATCAGACACAGTTGTCTTGCAGTGAGGTAGTAGTAAGGGCAGTAAGTCCGAGGGAGCAGCGCACAGAGGATTCGGAGGAAGAGCAGCAGGACGATGAGGTGACTGACCCCACCTGGTGTGCAACGCTTACTCAGGAGGACAGGTCTTCAGAGGGGGAGTCAAGGGCATCAGCAGGGCAGGTTGCAAGAGGCAGTGCGGTGGCCAGGGGTAGAGGCAGGGCCAGACCGAATAATCCACCAAGTGTTTCCCAAAGCGCCCCCTCGCGCCATGCCACCCTGCAGAGGCCGAGGTGCTCTAAGGTCTGGCAGTTTTTCACAGAGACGCCTGACGACCGACGAACAGTGGTGTGCAACCTTTGTTGCGCAAAGCTCAGCCGGGGAGCCAACACCAACAGCCTCACCACCACCAGCATGCGCAGACATATGATGGCCAAGCACCCCACAAGGTGGGATGAAGGCCGTTCACCGCCTCCGGTTTGCACCCCTGCCTCTCCCCCTGTGCCCCAACCTGCCACTGAGATGCAACCCCCCTCTCAGGACACAGGCACTACCGCCTCATGGCCTGCACCCACACCCTCATCTCCGCTGTCCTCGGCCCCATCCAGCAGTGTAGTTCAGCGCACCGTTCAGCCGTCGCTTGCGCAAGTGTTCGAGCGCAAGCGCAAGTACGCCGCCACGCACCCGCACGCTCAAACGTTAACCGTCCGCATCGCAAAATTCATCAGCCTTGAGATGCTGCCGTATAGGGTTGTGGAAACGGAGTCCTTCAAAAGTATCATGGAGGCGGCGGCCCCGCGCTACTCAGTTCCCAGTCGCCACTACTTTTCCCGATGTGCCGTCCCAGCCCTGCACGACCACGTCTCCCGCAACATTGTGCGCGCCCTCACCAACGCGGTTACTGCCACGGTCCACTTAACTACGGACACGTGGACAAGCACAGGCGGGCAGGGCCACTACATCTCCCTGACGGCACATTGGGTGAATTTAGTGGAGGCTGGGACAGAGTCAGAGCCTGGGACCGCTCACGTCCTACCCACCCCCAGAATTGCGGGCCCCAGCTCGGTGCTGGTATCTGCGGAGGTGTATGCTTCCTCCACTAAAGCACCCTCCTCCTCCTCCTCCTCCTCTGTCTCACAATCAAGATGTGTTAGCAGCAGCATGTCGCCAGCAGTCGGTGTCGCGCGGTGTGGCAGCACAGCGGTGGGCAAGCGTCAGCAGGCCGTGCTGAAACTACTCAGCTTAGGCGATAAGAGGCACACGGCCCACGAACTGCTGCAGGGTCTGACACAGCAGACCGACCGCTGGCTTGCGCCGCTGAGCCTCCAACCGGGCATGGTCGTGTGTGACAACGGCCGTAACCTGGTGGCGGCTCTGCAGCTCGGCAGCCTCACGCACGTGCCATGCCTGGCCCACGTCTTTAATTTGGTGGTTCAGCGCTTTCTGAAAAGCTACCCACGCTTGTCAGACCTGCTCGTAAAGGCGCGCCGGCTCTGCGCACATTTCCGCAAGTCCCACACGGACGCTGCCACCCTGCGCACCCTGCAACATCACTTTAAGCTGCCAGTGCACCGACTGCTGTGCGACGTGCCCACACGGTGGAACTCTACGCTCCACATGTTGGCCAGGCTCTATGAACAGCGTAGAGCTATAGTCGAATACCAACTCCAACATGGGCGGCGCAGTGGGAGTCAGCCTCCTCAATTCCTTTCAGAAGAGTGGGCCTGGTTGGCAGACATCTGCCATGTCCTTGGTAATTTAGAGGAGTCTACCCAGGTGGTGAGCGGCGATGCTACAATCATTAGCGTCACCATTCCTCTGCTATGCATCTTGAGAAATTCCCTGCAAACCATAAAGGCAGCTGCTTTGCGCTCGGAAACGGGGGCGGGGGAAGACAGTATGCCGCTGGATAGTCAGGGCACCCTCCTGTCTATTTCTCAGCGCGTACAGGAGGAGGAGGAGGAGCATGAGGAGGATGAGGAGGAGGGGGAAGAGACAGCTTGGCCCGCTGCTGACGGTACACCGGCTGATTGCCTGTCATCCTTTCAGCGTGTATGGCCTGAGGAGGAGGAGGAGGAGGAGGAGGAGGATCCTGAAAGTGATCTTCCTAGTGAAGACAGCCATGTGTTGCGTACAGGTACCCTGGCACACATGGCTGACTTCATGTTAGGATGCCTTTCTCGTGACCCTCGCGTTGCACGCATTCTGGCCACTACGGATTACTGGGTGTACACACTGCTCGATCCACGGTATAAGGAGAACCTGCCCACTCTGATTCCCGAAGAGGAAAGGGGTTCGAGAGTGTTGCTATACCACAGGACCCTTGCGGACAAGCTGATGGTAAAATTCCCAGCCGACAGCGCTAGTGGCAGAAGGCGCAGTTCCGAGGGCCATGTTGCAGGGGATGTGCGTAGATCGAGCAGCATGTACATCCCAGGCAGTGCAACAGTCTTTAAGGGCCTGGCCAGCTTTATGGCTCCCCACCAAGACTGTGTCACCGCTCCCCAGTCACGGCTGAGTCGGCGGGAGCACTGCAAAAGGATGGTGAGGGACTACGTAGCGGATCGCACGACCATCCTTGGTGACGCCTCTGCCCCCTACAACTACTGGGTGTCGAAGCTGGACACGTGGCCTGAACTAGCCCTGTATGCCCTTGAGGTGCTTGCTTGTCCTGCGGCTAGCGTGTTGTCGGAGAGGGTGTTTAGTGCGGCTGGGGGAATCATCACAGATAAGCGTAGCCGCTTGTCAACCGACAGTGCCGACAGGCTAACACTCATCAAGATGAACAAAGGCTGGATTTCGCCAGACTTCTGTTCTCCACCAGCGGACAGCAGCGATACGTAAGCAATACGTAGGCTGCACCCGCGGATGGAAGCTACGTTCTCTCTCACCATCCAAAACGGGGACATTTCTGCTTCATCAATCTGTGTCTAATATTCCTCCTCCTCCTCCTGCTCCTCCTCCTGAAACCTCACGTAATCACGCTGAACGGGCAATTTTTCTTAGGGCCACAAGGCTCACTCAAATAATTTTTCTGAACAATTTTTATAAGTTTCAATGCGCTTAAAAGCATTGGAACTTTAACTTGAACCAATTTTTCGTTACACTGGGCTGCCCCCAGGCCTAGTTACCACTTAAGCCACATTAACCAAAGCGATTAATGGGTTTCACCTGCCCTCTTGGCTGGCCATGGCCAATTTTTGGGATGTACATTAGTACTGTTGATACAGCAATTTTTGTGGGCCCTCGCCTACAGTGTAATCAAATTAATTTTTAGCCCACCTGCATTACAGCTGACGTTACCTCAGCTGTGTTGGGCAATGCAATGGGATATTTTTGTGTACCGCCGGTGGGTTCCAGGGAGCCACCCATGCTGTAGGTGCACACTGAGTTTTTAATACTTCTGTACACTTCTAAAGAACCCGTCTGACTGGGGCATGCAGTGTGGGCCGAAGCCCACCTGTATTACGCACGACATTACTACCTCAGCTGTGTTGGGCAATGCAATGGGATATTTCTATGTACCGCCGGTGGCTTCCTGGCACCCACCCAGGCAGTGGGTCCACAGGGAGTTAAACCTACATGTGTCCACTTGTAAAGAACCCCAGTCTGACTGGGGCATGCAGTGTGGGCCGAAGCCCACCTGCATTACGCACGACATTACTACCTCAGCTGTGTTGGGCAATGCAATGGGATATTTTTGTGTACCGCCGGTGGGTTCCAGGGAGCCACCCATGCTGTAGGTGCACACTGAGTTTTTAATACTTCTGTACACTTCTAAAGAACCCGTCTGACTGGGGCATGCAGTGTGGGCCGAAGCCCACCTGTATTACGCACGACATTACTACCTCAGCTGTGTTGGGCAATGCAATGGGATATTTCTATGTACCGCCGGTGGCTTCCTGGCACCCACCCAGGCAGTGGGTCCACAGGGAGTTTAACCTACATGTGTCCACTTGTAAAGAACCCCAGTCTGACTGGGGCATGCAGTGTGGGCCGAAGCCCACCTGCATTACGCACGACATTACTACCTCAGCTGTGTTGGGCAATGCAATGGGATATTTTTGTGTACCGCCGGTGGGTTCCAGGGAGCCACCCATGCTGTAGGTGCACACTGAGTTTTTAATACTTCTGTACACTTCTAAAGAACCCGTCTGACTGGGGCATGCAGTGTGGGCCGAAGCCCACCTGTATTACGCACGACATTACTACCTCAGCTGTGTTGGGCAATGCAATGGGATATTTCTATGTACCGCCGGTGGCTTCCTGGCACCCACCCAGGCAGTGGGTCCACAGGGAGTTAAACCTACATGTGTCCACTTGTAAAGAACCCCAGTCTGACTGGGGCATGCAGTGTGGGCCGAAGCCCACCTGCATTAACCCTTTCCAGTCCACTGTGTGACCTGTGAAGACATTAGGGTTTAAGGCTGTACAGCTCCGTTGTTGGTAGACGTCCGTCGGGGTTCTCTTACTGTATATTGCCAGCCTCTCTGCTGTCGGAGCCTATCCTACGTGTCAGCTCATGCAGTACTGGCTTTAGCCAGCATATAGCGCCGTTGTATAACAGCAGAAAAAGAGTAAGCCCCCTAGGAAAACCATATACAAATTGGATTGGAAAGGGTTAAGCACAACATTACTACCTCAGCTGTGTTGGGCAATGCAATGGGATATTTCTATGTACCGCCGGTGGCTTCCTGGCACCCACCCATGCTGTAGGTGCACACGGAGTTTTTACTACATCTGTACACTTATAAAGAACCCCAGTCAGACTGGGGCATGCAGTGTGGGCCGAAGCCCACCTGCATTAAGCACGACATTACTACCTCAGCTGTGTTGGGCAATGCAATGGGATATTTCTATGTACCGCCGGTGGGTTCCAGGGAGCCACCCATGCTGTGGGTCGACAGGGACTTCACAATAGGGAGTTGTACCTGCCTGTGTCTATGAATTAAAAAGCCCGGTCTGACTGGGGCATGCAGACACCTTGACAGAATGAATAGTGTGTGGCACATAGGTTCCCCATTGCTATGCCCACGTGTGCAGCTCCTGATGGCGGTGGCACAGGATTCTATTTCTCATTGCTTCTGTACAGCATTGTGGGCTATCGCTCCGCCACTTTTAAAGAGGGTCGCTGCCTAGCCGTGCCAACCTCTGCAGTGTGTGCCTGCGGTCCCTCGTCATGGCAGACGCAATTCTAAATAGACATGAGCGTGGTGTGGCATGAGGGCAGCTGAAGGCTGCGCAGGGACACTTTGGTGTGCGCTGTGGGGGGGAGGGGGGGCGGTTGGGCAGCATGTAACCCAGGAGAAGTGTCAGTGGAGTGTCATGCAGGCAGTGATTGTGCTTTGTTGGAGGTAGTGTGGTGCTTAGCAAAGGTATGCCATGCTAATGAGGGCTTTTCAGAAGTAAAAGTTGTTGGGAGGGGGGGGGGCCCACTCTTGCCGGTATTGTGGCTTAATAGTGGGACCTGGGAACTTGAGATGCAGCCCAACATGTAGCCCCTCGCCTGCCCTATCCGTCACTGTGTCATTCCCATCACTTTCCTGAATTGCCCAGATTTTCACACATGAAAACCTTAGCGAGCATCGGCGAAATACAAAAATGTTCTGGTCGCCCATTGACTTCAATGGGGTTCGTTGTTCGAAACGAACCCTCGAGCATCACGGGAAGTTCGTTACGAATAACGAACACCTGAACATTTTGGTGTTCGCTCATCTCTATTAATGATCATTTAAAGCCTTTCCCCCTTAAAGTTATTACAATTACTTAGATGCTTTCTTCTTCTTTTGTTCTTCTACTAGTTGACATTAAAGGGGTTCTGACACAAATCCGATTTTTATGCTTTAGCAGCCATTGTTTCCTGGTCTGCCTAATGGACACAGGGAACCCACGATCAATGGCTGCTAAAGCATAAAAATCTTACACCTACCTTTGTTCCTAATGTTGTTCTGCAGCGGGGTCATCTCCCAGCAGGCTCCTCTTCTTCCTCCGACGAACCGCCCCCCCTCCGGGAATCCACAGTGAAGAAGTGCCCTCTGACAGAAGTCAGGACAGGCCGCCTCTCCACTGCGCATGCGCAGAACTCCGTCTTCAGCCAGGACGGACAGGCCGCCCACAGCAAGCACTGCTTGTGACGTGCTTGCTGTGGGCGGCCCGTCCACTCACCTCGGAAGTGGCTGACGGACAGAGCAGAGCAGGAAGCGGTCATTTTGACTGCTCCTGCTCTGCTTCTAGAAGCCACTGAAGAAGATGCCCGACGGAGGGGACATGCCTGGCGATTGGTCCTGGCCAGGCAAGGTGAGTGAAATTTTTTTTTTTCGTGTCAGAACCCCTTTAATACTTACTGATCAAGAGGAGATTCTTCCCACATGGTTAATATATCACAAGTTATCAGTAGGTTTCAATAAATAATGGATGACTAAGAAAACTCAATAAGCCAAGACATTAAAATCATATAGTCCCTATGATTACAAAGATGGAAATGAAATGTAATGGAAAATGAACAAGATGTTGATCACCACATGTCAAAATATCCAGATATAATTAAACGTTAAATGATAAAGAAATGATAGCAGTACATATCCCGGGTACCTAGGACAAGTAGTATATTATGGAATGTATGCACTATATAATATATCATATATTGCATTCACACATTTCAATGGAATCATCAGTAATAAAAATGCTCTCCATCTCTATCATTGACAATGGTCCCAAATATGACTCCCATAGAATTCTATGGGACCATACCGTAACTGTGCCTTCTTATATAGAAGCAGTCAGAGACTTTCATGAGAAAGTACAAACATATTCCAAAGCATGCTGAGTCTTGGAGGTGTTTTACAGAATAGTCACCACATGGGGGCACTTGGAATGTCTATAAGGGTGGTTTCAGATCTGCGCTTGGAGCTTCCGATTTCCTGCTCCATTCGGGGAGCAGGAAAGAGGAATCCCAGGTCCGAATGGCTCCGTCTTATGACAGAACCAACGGCACAGAACAGACTCCATTGACTATAATCGGGTCCATTCATTTTTCGCTCAGCTGCCCAGCTTTTAGCTGAAATATAAAATGCTGCCTGCTGCGCTTTTTCTTCCGGTATTCCGTGCCGGATCTCGGACAGAACCTCAAAACTGGAGGTTCCAATGCTGGTGTGAAACCACACTAAGCTTGTACTGGGTACCTGAAGCAAAGTCTGCACACTTTTTTATAAGTTCGTTCACACTGAAAATCCATATATTTAAACCCAAAAAGTTACTATCTACCAAAATTACACATAAAACATGTGGTTCTTCCATGTTGCTTGTTTTTTATTCTTTGGTGTTAAGTATTTGTAGATTTTGTGTATTTTGTCAGTCGTCGGCCATCTATAGATGATAGCCCTAATGCACTTGTCCTCTGGAATCACTTTCACCTTCAATGATGCCTTATTTTCGCCTCGCGGTCTAACAGTTTTTACATGTGACTTTGCTTCCAGCAGTAACTGATGCATTTGTGTTTTTTAGGGTAATATGGATTTACATTGTTGATGGAAATTGGGTTTATCCTTTTCTTCGATTACTTTCTCCTACTGGATTTCTGCTATTTCTATTAAGTAGTCACATATTGACAGCGGCGGTCTATTTTCTTGGAGAAACACTTAATTATCTAGTATGGGGTAAGTTTTTGAAAAGGAAGAGACTCAAGATTGTCTTAATTTCAGTGAATGAATTGATCAAGTGTGTCAAATTAGTCAGCATTTCCTTACAGCACAACTAGCATTAAAGGGGTTGTCTCACGCCGAAACGGGTTTTTTTAAAATTCAATAGGCCCCCCGTTCGGCGCAAGACAAACCCAAGGGATGGGTTAAAAAAAAAAAAAGTTTATTACTTACCCGAATCCCCGCGCTGCGGCGACTTCTTTCTTCCTTTACCAAGATGGCCGCCGGGATCTTCACCCACGATGCACCACGGGTCTTCTCCCATGGTGCACCGTGGGCTCTGTGTGGTCCATTGCCGATTCCAGCCTCCTGATTGGCTGGAATCGGCACACGTGACGGGGCGGAGCTACGAGGACCAGCTCTCCGGCACGAGTGGCCCCATTTACCAGGGAGAAGACTGGACTGCGTAAGCGCGTCTAAAAACGCCAGAAGACAGTGAATTTAGATGGATCCATGGTGATGGGGACGCTAGCAACGGAGCAGGTAAGTGAATAACTTCTGTATGGCTCATAATTAATGCACGATGTACATTACAAAGTGCATTAATATGGCCATACAGAAGTGCTTAACCCCACTTGCTTTCACGAGACAACCCCTTTAAAGAAACATCAGCATGATTTGTTAATTAAAACCAGATAGAGAAACGTTTTCCATTTTTCTAATCTGTTTTTACTTTCTGATGATAGAATTTTTTTATTCTGCTGTCTATAGATGACTATGGGGGCGGCCATCTTGACTGAGCTACATTTAAAAGCATTTAGAGATATGCTTTCATTGGCCATTCAATGAGGAGACCCATTGGCTTGTGTGGGAGACTATTGTAGACATGCTCTGTGACCTGTGCAGAGGTCATTTTGCAGGGAGGGGAGTAGATAGTCACATCTTATACTTATCATGAATGGTGGATCCTGTGTTAGGAGTTTATCTTTCTGTTGGGAGGTGTATCATCTCTCCTTAAGGAGAGCACCTAGAAGGAGAGTGAGGAGATTTATAAGGCCATGCATGCTCCTCTGGGTAATATGCAAATAAACAAGATGGAACAATACCTTTGCAGCGCCACCTATTGGATAGCAGCATTCCTGCAAATCAATGTCAGGCTCTTTATACAAGTCTTTATAGCAATGATTGGGAATTGAAAACCAAAAGCCAGAATACCCATATACAGACAGCTGTTTCGGGGTGTTTTGCCCCTCATCAGTGTGCAGTAGGTTTCTGGCTTGGCTAGTGAGAGGCCTATGTTTATCTTTCTGTGTAATGCTACCTGTGATATTAGGCTGTATTTACACGTGCCGCTGCAAGTTTCACTCGGGCACAACTCACATCGCACATTAAACCGACACCCTGTCTGTGTGCTGTGCGATGTGCCGGACACTACACATTCATGTTCAACTCTCCTACAAGTTTAACGGCAATGTAAATACAGCCTTAGGCCCCCTTCACATGAGCGCATGCGTATTAATTTGCTCATGACTGAGCACAGTGTATTTGCGGACTGAATGATATTTTCTTGCATGCATATCGGCGTATTTTACGTACATTTTCTGCAAGCATATTCATTTTTGCTCAGCAATCAGACGCGCCGATTGAAATAGCTAATTAGTCTTTTGTTGTGTTATTTTTTTTACGCAGCATATCACGCATCTCCTTGCATATAGCACGCACATTTGCACATCCCCGTTGAACTTCTATGAGGACTTTTGTTGCACAAATGTGCAGGAAAATAAAACATGCTGTGTTTTTTGTGCCACACGTCCTGCAGTCCTTATTCATCCACAGAAGATCACTTCCTGGTTACGGGATTCATAAATCCCACCTCCAGGAAGCGATAGCTCTGATTGGTTCCCGAGCACTGCTCAGCCAATCATTGCAGTGCTCGATGAACCAATGCAATGGCTGTAATTGGTTTATCCAGTGCTGCATTAATTGGCCGAGCAGCGACTCTGTAGCACCACATGCAAGGATTTCTGGGGGGGTCTTGAAATATGAGCTCTACCCCGAAAATATACCCTCCCTAACTGCAGGGGAAAAAAAGCATTTAAAAAAAGCATACATCACCTAGACGTGCAGCTTCTCCCCAGTCTCCGACACTTGTCTTTTTCATCTCTTCTAGCCCAGGGAGTGAAAATCCTCGCCTCCTGGAAGCACTAGCTATGATTGGCTGATGCTTACCCAATCGCAGCCAGCACTTGATGAATGGCTGTGATTGGTTCATCAAGCACTGGCTGTGATTGGCTAAGCATCAGCCAATCACAGCTAGCGCTTACAGGAGGCGGGGATTTTCGATCCCCGGCCAGAAGATGATGAAGGAGAATAGTGCCGGGGACCTGGGGACAAGATGCGGCCGGGCTGACAGCACGAAAGAGGTGATGTATGTGTTTCATTTCTTTTTTTCTTGCAGCCAGGGCTCAGATTAGGGCTTTGACAGAAAGCATGGGCTTCATATACATGCGATTTGCAGCATTGTAGCAACGCGACAAAATCACGCGACTTTGTCGCTCCTGTGTAGGAGGCCTTAGGTTGAGTTTTGATTGAGCTGAGCAAAATAATCATGTATTTCACTGAATGGGTGAAATCTAATATTAAAGTTATGCAGATAGTTTTCTCTACAATCTGGTTGCCTGCTGCCACTGCCAGAAGAGCTTAGGAACATTACTGCATAATGAGTGATTATTGTTTTTGATGTATACTCATTGTCAAAAAAAATCAAGCACCTAGAAGAAGTTGTCGGAATAGAATGAAACTTTCTCTGTGTGATTGTAACATTGATATAAGTGATTACAACATCAGAGCAAAAGGATCATTTATTGTGGAAAACTGAACACTTGCATGGAGGCTCTAGTACCCTGTTGTACCACCTCTAGCTTGGACACAAGATGTGATACAGGCGAGCTTGGAGGCTCTTGTACCCTGTTGGGCTGCCTCTAGCTTGGATACAATATGGGCAGGCATGGAGGCTCTAGTACCCTGTTGCACCACCTCTAGCTTGGATACTAGATGTGATACAGGGGGCATGGAGGCTCTAGTACCTTGTTGCACCACCTCTAGATTGGATGTAAGATGGTCCCATATAGGCAGGTACCAATGGTGGGTTGGTGTCAAAGGCAGTACATGTAATGGGTGCCATGAGACCAAATGTCCTTCAGCCAGCGCCTGGAAATAGTTTTGAGAGGGGGCCTGTAATGATAGAGCCACCTGTCTCTAGATGACGAACAATGAAACTGTTGGAGCTGCTCTTGCTTGTTGGACGATCAGATGATCTTTTCTACTGGTGGTCTATCGAGGGATTCATGAGCCCGGTCACCTTGTATGCCCTCATGCATCTACTGGTCTCAACACCTCCTAGCAGTCCGTTCAGAATAGCCAAGGTGGTGTGCTATTTGTCGATATGACCATCCAGCTTCTCGCAGTCCAATAATGCGCCCCCTCTCAAACTCTGTTAACTGGGTGAAATCTCTTTGATTGTGTCATAGAGGCATCTAGAGGTTAACAAGCTCCACACAAGCGGGAGAAGAGGTCACTACACACAAGTAGCCTCTGAGAGCTGCATTATAGGCCAAGGGAGGAACCATTTTTAGGGTCTCAGGTGGCAAGAGCGTTCATCTAATCACGTCACAACTCTAATCATTTGCATATCTACCTAAGATGTAACAGCATGCTGAGTTTTGCAGTAAAACAACAACTCCTTCCAATTGCTTGATTTAAAAAAAAAAAAATTTAAAAAAAGAGTGTATAATTGTATGCAGTAAGATTTCAGGTGCCTTCTAGTGGTGGCAGCAGAAATTCAGCATGTTTTCTGTTAGGCCCCATTCACACAGCAGCATTCTGATTGGTATTTTGCATCAGCATTTTTAAGCCAAGACCAGTAGTGAGCCCAAAATATAAATTATAAAAGCCTGGCCCTGCCTCTGCCCTAGTGTGAGATTATTGTGCTTCCTGCCTTTAGGCTAGCTCCTGCTACTACTGCTCTTCTTAATACAATTGCTGAAACATACTGATACCGACCCCTGACTTCCCTCCTGACAATGATATCCACCTCCTCCATCTGTACTGTGAACCAAGACACACTGATACCAACCCTACGGCTTCCCTCCTGACAACGATACCTGCCTCCTCCTTTTTTAAAGCGAACTAAGACCTAAAGATACCGACCTCTGGATTCCCTTCCTCACAACGATACTCGCCTCCTCCATTTGGAAAAGGGCAAATGTTGTCCATATCTTTAAAGAAGGGAAGAAGGTGGATCCAGGAAACTACAGGCCTGTGAGCCTGACTTCTATACCGGGAAAGATCTTTGAACAAATTATTAAACAGCATGTATGCAAGTACTTGAATAAAAATGTAGTAATTAACCAGAGCCAGCATAGGTTTGTAACAAACAAGGCATAGACAAATCTAATTTCCTTCTGTGACAGAATCACTGATTGGGTTGATCAGGAAATTGTGGTGGATATAGTATATCTTGACTTTAGTAAAGCATTTGGCAAAGTATCTAATACCATACTTATTGAAAAAAATGACCAAATATAGGATTGACAAGGCAACTGCTAGGTGAATTCACAACTAGCTGAGTGATCGTACTCAAAGAGTAGCCATAAATGACTGGATACGCAAGTGGAAGAATGTATCAAGTGGGGTACCACAAGACTCTGTCCTGGGCCCAGTGTTGTTCACCATTTTTATAAATGATCTGGAGGAGGGAATTGATGGAAAACTGATCAAATTTGCCGATGACACAAAGCTAGAAGGGATATCTTACATTAGGGAAGCAAGAGAGAGAGAGTATTCAAATAGATTTAGAAAAGCTTGCACAGTGGCAACGATTAACAGAATGGTATTTAATAAGGAGAAATGCAAAGTCCTACATCTGGGCAAGAAAAATGAAAAAAGCACTTACAGAATGGGGGGAATTGGGCTAAGCAGCAGCACATGTGAAAAAGACCTGGGTATACTAATTGATCATAGACTGAATATGAGTCAACAATGTGATGCAGCAGCCAAAAAGGCAAACACAATTCTGGAATGTATTAAAAGAAGCATAAAGTCTAGATCACGTGAGGTCATTATCCCTCTCTACTCTTTCTTAGTCAGACCTCATCTGGAATAATGTGTCCAATTCTGGGCACCCCACTTTAAAAAAGACATAGACAAACTGGAGCAAGTTCAGAGAAGAGTTACCAAGATGGTGAGCAGTCTGCAAATGATGTCCTAGGAGGACTGGTAAAGGACCTGGGAATGTTTAGCTTGCCAAAAAGAAGGCTGAGAGGAGACCTAATAGCTATCTACAAATATCTGAAGGGCTGTCTCAGTGCAGAGGGATCAGTCCTATTTTCATCTGCACAAGGAAAGACTAGAAGCAATGGGATGAAACTGAAAGGGAGGAGACACAAATTAGATATTAGAAAAAAACTTTCTGACAGTGAAGGTGATCAATGAGTGAAACAGGTTACCACAGGAGGTGGTGAGTTCTCCTTCAATGGAAGTGTTCAAACAAAGGCTGGACAAATATCTACATGGGATGATTTATTGAATCCTCCACTGAGCAGGAGGTTGGACTAAATGACCCTGGAGGTCCCTTCCAACTCTACCATTCTATGAGTCTGATTTGTACTGCGAACCTGAGACCACCTGTTGCTGACTACTGGCTTTAGTGTAAACCAAGGACTTAAAATTTTTATAGGACTTGTCTAAAAGGTCTCACATTGACTTGCAGGAATGCTGCCTTCCAATAAGTGGCACTGCAGAGGTATTATTATTCCATCTTCACGATTTGGAAATTTCTTAGAGGAGCATAGATGGCCCTATAAGTCTCCTCACTCATCTTCTAGATGCTCTCCTTAAGGAGAAACAATGCCGTTCCTTTCCCAAAACACCAACAGTTGAAATGTCATCAATGACGTGGAGTGCTCCACTCCTTTGTAAAGAGAACACTTCAGTGCTGGCTGGTACCACCAGCGCTTTTGGGTACATCCTCCAGCCCCAAGACTTATGTCTCGCCCAGTGACTGATGAAGGGGCCTACCCCCGAAATGCGTATCTGCTGGTTTTAATTGATGTAATAAAAAGAGATGTTGGATAATTTTATGCCACTGTCTATCAGATTTTATTGGAGAGCAGTATTGTATCTCTACTTGATCCATTTTAGCCACCATTTGATGGATCTATATAGTCGTCAGCGCCTCTTAGTGAAATTGGGTTCACACATATTCACTCTAGACCCCGGACATCCTACCGGGCCCCCTACCCTCATATACACCTGGTTTCCTTCACCCCTTTTCTATCTCTTTGTGCCACTTCTGGGAACCAGCTACCCTGAACGGGGATTTAAAACAGGAGTGGTAGGGGAAGGGCGGAGAGGGAGCTAGAGCAGTGGCAGGCAAAATGAGGAGGCTATACTGTAGAAACAGTTTGAGATTTTGGGAAATACAGTTTTTTAGGAAGCTGCAGATTACTGTAATGCACTGCAAGTAGTGTGTCTTTTTATTCAAAAAGGCATAATCTTGTGCACTGGTAATTTATTTTGGGTGATATTGGTTTTTTTTTCAGGTCGGAAAACGTAAGTATGCACCTATATGGGGGATATTGAACTCTTTTAGAAGAATAAGGCACAGATTGCATTAACGATAGATTAAGAAACGATTCAGCCCAGAAATCTTTGACCTATTCAGATGAAGAAATATCCAAAATAGATTACAAGGTGAATGATCTCATTTAGGGCTCCTTTACATGGGCGTATTGCATGCATATTTGCGGAACAAAGTATACTTTCTTGAGGGCACATTGGAAAAATTTTACTATACTTTATGTACCCGCAAGGCATGTTCATTTGCACACGGCAAACAAAGATGCACCAAGTGAAATGGCTAATTAGTAGAGATGAGCGAGTATACTCGCTAAGGCACATTACTCGAGCGAATAGTGCCATGACCGAGTATCTCCCCGCTCGTCTCTAAAGATTCGGGGGCCGGCGGGGGGCGGGGAGCGGCGGGGAAGAGCGGGGAGGAACGGAGGGGAGATCTCTCTCTCCCTCTCTCCCCCTGCGGCCCCCGAATCTTTAGAGACGAGCTGGGAGATACTCAGCTAATGCACTACTCGCTCGAGTAACGTGCCTTAGCGAGTATACTCACTCATCTCTACTAATTAGTCTAATGAGTTCCAGGTGTGTTCTTTTACGTGCACAATTACACAGTGTTTCATGTATCGCCCAGCATATTGTGTGCACATTTGCATATCTGCATTGACTTCTATGGGTGTGAAGAGGCACTGGAAAATAGCGCACGCTGTTTTTCTATGCGCGATTGAAATGCTCAGGTAAAATACATGCATATGAACGAACGCATCAAAGTCAAGGGGTTCTATTTCATTTTGTATTGCGTGTGCAAATATGCTCATGTAAAAGGGGCCTAATTGATTTCCCATTCCATTTTTTACAACCAGGCAGGTCAACCAAAGATAACAGGCCGAGCAAGTGAGACAAATGAGTGATATGAATACAACAAACTGTGGGGTAATTTTTCATATAGTACAAAGTTCCCTGAAGGCCTCCAAGATTCCTATATGTCACACTATGAGGCACTGGGACAATATTTGTCATGGACCCATGATAAGATATCTGTGTCAGATGTCCTATACATGATGGCAGCAGCAGGTTATCGACACTCCGTGCTTTGACTAGGATGCTTACTTAAGTGATGCTACACATGTATATTAAAGGTATCTTTTTTTTCTTCTAATCTCATCAGGTACGGTACAAAACAAGAAAACGAAAATATAACCCTCCTTCGCAAGTTAAACCCTCCAGGGAGAGAAGAGAACAGAGGTGTTAATATATCCCTTTTCTGTAATGTATAGTTCAATAACACTCAGTCATAACTGACAGCATGTGAAATTGGCCTATTAAAGAACAAAGAAACAGTCAAAGCATAAAAACAGTCAATCAATTCCATGGAAAACTACTATACTGTGTGTTTTCATTCTCCTTTATAAATGTACTTAAAGGGGTTGTCCGAGATATTTTTTTTTTCAAAAACCAACGTTCTCCCTGCCATAAAATAACAAACTATTGTATACTCGCCTCTCCCTGCTGAGTCCAGATCAGTGGTCCGAGTCTCCTCTCTAGCGTAATGCTTACATGCTGCAGCAGCTTGTTCTAAGGATCTCACTGGTTGCTGCAGCTAATGATAAAGCTCAGCACTCAATCGCTGAGCTATGTGATTGGGTGCAGCAGCTTGTGACCTCCTATTTAGAGGCTGACTGCAGCCTGTAAGCAACACTGGGCACGGAGGAGCAAGCAGAAGTGCAGGAGATTCACGGAGCTGGGAATTTTAGCTGAGTGAAAAGATTGTGAAGTGTTACTTCAGCCAAATGCTGCAGAGCATGAATTGTGTTTGCAGCTTCTCCAATTGTTATTTTCCATGGTATCAAGAGCCTATATAGGAAGTTTCTAGAAAATTTGTCTAACAAGGCAAATATAGACAAAGAGACCGCCAACTTGAAATAATGCTGACCATGTCAATAATAATGCTGCACATTAACATTAATGCAGCTGCTATCATTAACCCCATTATGTTGATCTTCAAGTTTTCAACAATTTAAAGAAATACCCATTTTCTTCGCTTAACCCCTTTAGTGGCACGCCCCAAAAATCTCCGGGGCTTGCTGCACTGACCATGCAGTTAAACACCGGAAGATTTCCATGGACAGCTCTAGTGCTGAAATGCTGGTTATTGTGCCACTGTACACGTTTGCCACTTTGAATTACCTCAGGAAAATCTCCCGGGCTTACTGCGCTGACATGGTAATAATAAACCTGCCACTGAGGGGGTTAATACACAGCACCATACCTCCGCCCTTTTGAACAATGAACAGAGGAACAAATTCTTATGACAGACTATGCCCCTTTTAAGAAAAGTGATGCAGAACGCCGTGGAGCTTCCATGCGATCACAATGCTGATGCGCCTCAGTCAGAGACACAATGACACTGAGTGACTCACAGATGACGTTCTCTGGGCTCCTTCCCTTTCTTATACACGTATTCCAGATTTTCATGACTTCTTTCAGCTACATTTTGCCTCTGCAGAGTTTTCTACCCATTTGGCTCTTCTGAAATTCTAAGCACCACATTCTGCATCAGCTGAACAGCGCTATGCACTGTGCCCACAGAAAAAATGATCTACCCTTGAGTAATACATACCGTGCCCCCTGAAATAAATTATAATACGCACTGTGCCTCAAACATGAATTATAATATGTACTGTGACACCTGAAATGATCTTTTCTCCTCTATGTCTGTCCAGACTGCCATGAAGACATCTTTCAGCCAAAACTCTTCTTTGCACATAAATTCCCCATCGTGTTGCTGCCTCCAATGCCCCTTTTATTGACACCCACATAACAATTAGCCCCCTCTTTGTCCAAAATAATAATGCCACCTCTGCCACCCTTTGCACACTAACAATGTCTCTTTGCTGTCACACATGTTGTAGGTCATCAATAGAAAAGAATAAAGATTCCCGAAATACCCCTTTACCCCATACTGTCCTGGACATACTGGAAGGTGTAGTTCTTTCCTCATATGCAGATGGACAACTGGGACATGTACTCCGAGCCGAGCTAAGATTTCCCTGTGATAGACCACCGATGGTGTACCCCATTATGTGTGACCTTTTATATTCCCTCCATGTAATGTCTTCTAATATCACAAAACTGAATGCTGGGACTTGTAGTTGCACCATTATATTTTCCATTGTAATTTCCCTGTTAAAGGTGTATTCCAGAACTTTTTTTGCCTTTTGATCACCGCCGATCAGTTGATTCCAGGGGCCACTGTCATTTAGGTCAGCACGGGAAGCAGAAAGCTGTGAGATCAGCGCAGTGGCCCAGGTTGGTATTGCAGGCGCAGCTCCTGTTGAATTCAGTAGAAGCTGCACCTGCAATACCAACCTCGGGCCGCTGTGCTATGGTCGGCACAATCCACTTTCTGCTGACTGTAGTGACAGTGGCCCAGGGAATCAGTGCCCATGACTGATTATCAAACCCCTTTTCTGTCATAGCTGTGGCTGTTCAGGACCATCCTCTATTCAGGATTTGTTGTCTGTGGTCTTCATGAAAGATCTTCGATGTATGACTCTCCTCTCACTTTTCTCCCACATCATCAACAGGATAGCAGAAATCCTACACATGTGTAGTAGCTCAGAGTAACAGGGCCCCTCCATCAGTATGAATGCATTTGTCCTGTGTCTATGTATTGTCAGTGTCTCCTGTATGAGTGAATTTGATGTGTTTTGCACCTCTGCAGCACTGAATGGGTTACTGTCTGGGTTATGGCTGGAAAATGTATCTTGTTGTGTGTCATGTGACCTTCTTTGATATATGTGTTTGCAAGGTGCATGAGAGGGAGTAGAGTGTTAGTTGGGTTGGTGAGAAGTTTGGCAAGGAGAGAGTTTGCCTGCACACAGACACCTTTAGTCTGTGTGTGGAGAAGATGGAAGAGGCTGAGCGATTGCCCTGTGTGTGCCCTGGGCCAAATCTACCCAGGCCTCTATACTAGTGACTTGAAGGACTGCAAGTGTGCGAGAACCCGCCATGCAGCGCTGAGTGCCCTCTCCTAAACGTGGGTGTGTACTGGTAGAGAGAAAGAGAGACTGTGGATCGTCTAGAGCAACCCTTGAGAAGCTCCCTGTCATACCACTAATTTGCCTGCACCAGTGTCCTGATGGTGGATGTTATCTGTACTGGACTGTAACTGAACTTTCAAGTAAACGAGCTCTACCGACCACCCCCGGTTTAGCTCTGAAACGTTAACTCTGTGTGTGGACTCTTTATTGTCATCTTATGGATTCACCGCAGAGGACAGAACGGTGGCATCACACGTGACAAAGACTTAAGGTAAACCACAGGTTGGGTTACCTTTTGAAAGGCCTGCTCTTGGTTACTTGGACAGGTCTTGGGCTACCCTCAGGGTGGGAAATGGTAGAGCCCCATGACAAGGCCCAAATTCTACCCTGCTGTCTCCTAGGCTAAGGGCCCGCTCCTCAGATGCTGCACATGCACCATGCAACCGCAGCCTGGTGCATGCACACAACCTTTGGTCCTGCTGTGTGCCAATTTGCATCATTCTTCTTCGCATGCACCTCTGATGATTCAACTTTTCAGAGGACGACATCTCCAATCATTGGCACCGCAGAAGAGTGAAGTGCATATGCTCACAGCAGGGCCAAAGGACGTGTGCATGTGAGAGATTTTTGTTGTCCCATGGATAACATAGGAGATATAATCCACATTACTGAGCCAGAGAACTGTTATGAATGTTATCGCTACACTAACAGCTCACATATAGAAATATTCCTACAGCTGTAGTGATTTAATCATTGAACAGCACTTTTGCAGGGGGTGCCACTGAATGCTATCCATCAATCCTGGATCACAGGTGTCTGGGCTCACCTATTATATGGTTGTCTAGAACGAAGAACTTCACAAGTCATGACAAAAAGGAGCTGGGTCAACTATTGTTATTCTCCCCCCACCACCTTTCTTTTAACCATTTAATTACACATCTCACTGCCGCCACCAAATGATTACAGTGGATTTAAGAATGTGAGGATAAATAGGTTCACACACAAAGGCTAAGCATTAATATAGTTTTCCTAAAGTGATGAAAAATGGAAAAAACATACAAGATATCTTGTAAAGAAACATATAACATCAAAGGATACAAATAGGATATATAAATACAAGCCTGATTCTAAAAATGTTGGAACATTGTGTAGATGGTAAATACATGTTAAGGAAAAAAGACAGAAAGATTCGGAAACCGCATATAACCCTAGAATGAAATTGAAAAATGTCTTGCACCTTCTGATATGTTCTACTGTGTATAAAGTACAGTTATATGACATTTCCAAATCATTGTGTTCTTTTTTTTTCTTTACATTTATTTACATTTTACACAACGTCCCACCTTTTTTGGAATTGGGCTTGTAGTATATCCAGAAGAAACGAAAAAGCTATACAATATTATACTTAGCATCCATGACATTGTATCCATTCAAAAGTATTTGGACAATCCTCTCAGTAGAATGGATCACGTCTTAATAGCATGTCATATGTCCTAAATAGGGATGAGCGAGTATACTCGCTAAGGCACTACTCACTCGAGTAATGTGCCTTAGCCGAGTATCTCCCCGCTCGTCACTGAAGATTCGGGGGCCGCCGCAGCTGACAGGTGAGTTGCGGCTGGGAGCAGGGGAGAGCGGGCGGGAGAGAGGGAGAGGGAGATCTCCCCTCTGTTCCTCCCTGCTCTCCCCCGCAGCTCCCCGCCCCGTGCCAGCCCCCGAATCTTTCGGGACAAGCGGGGAGATACTCGTCTAAGGCACATTACTCGAGTGAGTAGTGCCTTAGCGAGTATACTCGCTCATCCTTAGTTCTAAACCATGCTACAAAAAATGCAGACCCTTGGAGGTGTCAGCCATAGTTTGTGATGGGAACTGCATGCAGTTGGACACACGGGTTATGCTGTTGCACACAAGCTGTCCATAACATAACCAGGGAGCAGGGAGCATCGGAGGAACATTCTATGGAGTGATGAATCATGCTACTGTATCTTTAAATCAGGTGGATGTACCTGGGTATGGAAGATGCCTGGAGAATGCCTTTTGTCTGATTGTGTTGTGCCAGCAGTTAAGTACAACACAGGTTCCCACTATGGTTTTGTGTGTTTCATGTGTGTAACATGGTCTCAGTCCATTGGCTGTAGTGGCAAGAGCCATGAAATCGTAGGTATACTGTACCTTGACATTCTAGACAAAAACGTGCTGCCAACAACATGGCAATACTCTGAAAATAATCAGCAATACTTAGCAACATGTCACAAATCTGATGCCATTTAACTTTAGTTTGAGGATATGGATCTTCCATGACTGAACTGGGCTTTGTAGAGTATCAACCTGAAGCCTCCTGAACATCTTTGGGGCAAAATGGAACGTTGGGTCAAGAAATATAAACAGCGTCCATCTTCTTTGATAGAACTTGCCACTTCCACTTGTGTAGAGCTTGTTGACCACTAGACGCCTCTACAACGCAATCAAAGAGATTTAACTCAGTTAATAGAGTTTGAGAGGGGGAGCATTATAGGAGTATGAGATTCGGAATGGCCATATCGACAAATTGCCCGCCACCTGCAACATTCTGAAAAGACTATTAGGAGATGTTGGGACCTTTGGTGCATAAAGGTCGCACACAAGGTGACCGGGCTCAGGACGCCCTCAACAGACCACCAGTAGAGAGAGTCTTCTGATCGTCCGACAAGCATTAGCTGCTCCAACTGTTATGCTGTCTGCCATCCAGAGACAGGTGGCACCATTTGTTACAGGTCACTGTGTCTGTCAGAACCATTTATAAGCACTTGGCTGAAGGACAGTTGGTCACACAGCACCCATTCTGTTTATGGACTTTGTCACCCACCAACCATCACATCTATTCGCAACGGTGTGGTGAAAGCTCAAACTGGACGTTATAGAGTGGAACCAGGTTGTCTTCAGCAATGAATCCAGGTTTAGTTTGGGCAGTGATGACGGCCGTGTTCTTGCCTGGAGACCTTGGGGTGAGCGCCTCAATCCTGCCTTCGCTATGCAGCAGGACACTGCCCCCTGTTGGAGAAATGGTCTGCGGGTCATCGCATACAACAGTCGGTCACCCCTAGTAGTGGTATGAGGGACAATGACAGCTCAGCGATATGTTCAGGACATCCTGCAGCCACACGTGTTCCCCTCATGGCGGCTTCCAGCAGGATGATGCTCAGCCGCACACAAGGGGGTCACAGGAGCCCCCACAACATTGTCACACTTCTGTGGCCAACCGGTCACCAGATTTAATATAGTTGTCTTCACACAGGTGACCTGTTTCTTTTCTAGTAGATTTTGAAAGCACCCCTTCAATTACTGTGCTTTCTTGATGACACTTTTCATTGACTTTGATGAGCATTCAGTGTCCACTATTAACCTTCTCCAATCCACTGTCTGACGTCTAAAGACATTCTGATTGAAGCCTGTACAGCTCTGATGTCGGAAGACGTCCGGCAGGGTATTCTTACTGTAGATTACTGGCTGCTCTGTTTGCGGGGGCCTCTCCAGCATGTCACATACCGTAGTACTGGCTCTAGCCAACAGATGGCGCCATTGTATATCGGCAGAAAGAGAAAGCCCCCTAGGAAACCCTGAATCCAAAATTGGATTGCAAAGGGTTAATAAAGAGAAGAATACACCACAGCACGGCATGTCTTTAAGTTCAACCACTGGCTCCTCTGTGGTCAATAATTAAATAAAATTCAATTACTGGATAACCTACAAGAAACTATAGGGCAGATTTACGAAATGGTCTAAAACAAAAACCCATAGTAACCAATCACACTGCAGCTTTTATTTCTTACAGTACTCTTGAGAAAGCTCTTCTGTGATTGGTTGCCATGGGCAACAAAGACAGTGTTTTTTTTAGACCCTTTCGTACATCTGCCCCCATCATGTGTCTATTTTGAATTTCGAATGTCATTGATTTCTTTTTACAAGCGATGTACCGGGTGTATTTTTAGCGATGAGTCGTACATGTTGCATAAAATAGAATTTATTACTGAATGAATTTCCCACCCACAGACAACGAGCCTCTGGATAGAAAACTGGTTGCAGAGTTTCATTAATGCACAGTAGCAGAGGGAACAGGAAAACATTGTAACTAAAAGCCCAGCAGGCAGGTACCTAATAATTATCTTTTCTTCATGTGCAAAACATACAATACAGAAAGATTAACACCATTAAATACTGTTTCATAATATAGAGGTGTTAAGGAAAGCAGGCTATGGATACAATGTAGTCAGTGATCTGGATAAGTGTTTTTGAATAGATTCATAAAAATATCAAGGAATGGCAGTAAAAGAATTACCTGTGGTTAAGCAGCTTGGGAGCGACTCAAGCATTCAATTAATGATCTAATGTTTTGCTACTAAATTTGCTTTCTATGACTTTCATTCAATGTGTCGGTGCAGAGAGTTTTCCTGAGTTCATTTTTTGGTTACAGCGCATGCATTGGCCATTTGGGAATACTTGTGACAAAAAGTATGTCGACCATTGGCCCCTGAGAAGGGCCAAAAAGGGAATTTCTAATTATCCGCAGATAAAAATTGGTTGAGTTGTCTATGAGTATTCCTTTACAAAATTGCGCATAATTTTTCGACAAGCTGGTCGCAAGAGATCATGTGCTTTGAAGAGCAATCAGCTGATGTCTTTTGCAAAACAGTTATCTAAGGCCTCATGTCCACGGCTAAAATAAAATTTAAAATCCGTAGCGGATCACCCGCATACATGATCTGCGCCCCATAGGGATGCATTGGACACCCGCAGGTAGTTAAATACCTGTGGATGTCATTTTCCCTTGAGGCGCGGATTGCGTGTGCGGGAAAACACCCGCAGCATGCTCCATTTTAGTGCGGGTCTCCCGCAGGCTTCTATTGAAGCCTATGGAAGCCGTCCGGATCCGCGGCACACCCGCAGCTGAATCTCTGCTCTCCGGCACGGGAGCGCGGGAGAGCAGGAGTTAAAAAAAGTAGAGTGCATGGCGCATACGCGCAGCACTATGCCGGTGTGCTGAGCATATCCGCCGGGCCGAAGAAAGAAGATCCGTCCGCGACGGAGGGAAGATCCGCAGTGTCCAGACAGGTAAGTAATTCTTCTTTTTAGGCCTCCTGTCCGCGGGAAAGGAGGGACCCGCTGTGGGATTCTGCATGGAGCATCCGCGGCGGGCCTGATTCTCCCCGTGGACATGAGGCCTTACATTATTTATAACATGCAGTTTTAATGTTTTCCTGGCCCCTGAAACATGACTAGTAAAGGACTTAGGCTGCCTTCACATCTGCGCAGATCCGGCACAAAATACCAGAAGAAATAGGGCTGCATGCCGCGCTTTTCTTATGGTAAAATGCCAGGCAGCTGAGGGGAAACTGAATGGACCCCATTATGGTCAGTGGGTCTGTTGGGCGCTGTTTGGTTCCGTTCGGCCAGAGGATTCCCCTTTCTAGGTCCCTGAACGTAGCAGGAAAACATAACCCCCGACGCAGATGTGAAGGCAGCCTTAAAGGCTATGCACCCTTTTTTCTATAATCAATGTGTTTTTGGAAATGAATAAAGAACTGGCATGTCCGTGCAACTTTCAAGTGAAAGGACATGAGGCAATGGGATAAAATATCCCACTTCTACATTGGTAGACACGAAGGGGTGATATGTACCCATTAGGTAGGGAAGTGACCACAGAGGTGGTGACCACAAGGGGAAGAAGCAGGACCAATAAAAGAGCAGTTGGATATTTTATCCTATTGCCTCCCGGCTATTCGCTAGAGAGTTGCATCAGCATACCAGTTTTTTGTATCTGTATATCTCGTCTGCCCATCATTGATGGGCTCACCTGGTTGGCAGCACCTCCACCACACTTTCTTCTGAAACCCTCTTCGAGGCTTTTGGATCATGGCTTACACTTGGGACTCAGGCTTTCCACAGCTTTTGGGATTTGCTCCACCCTCTTTTTTCCTCACCTATCACTTTTTGTAATTGTTTTCAAAACAATTTTTTAACAATTGGTTAACAATTTCCGATTTTTGATTTCTATGCTTTTTTATTTTCCAAGGCACTGCAGACTAGAGGACTGAAATCTTACCAACTTCTGTCAGTCAGAGTAAACTGGCAGCTCCTGCCCTAGCCTGCTCCCTTGTTTACATTCACTGCCTTTCCACTCAGCTATCACAAAGAGCTGTATGACAGTGCTGGAGGATGGTGAATGAGATCAAGAGGACAGAGAGCAGAGAAAGTTACTATTACAGAGGGCTATAATTCACTTTGGGTGAATTTTCTGCACTTATCAGCAGTGGGGGAGAAAGGGACTATCAGCTACTCAGGAATAGCTGTGCAGTATTGAGTGGGCATGGTTATGCTACACAGCCTCTGAAAGGGGAGAGGGGGAACTGAACATGTGCACTTTCATGAGAGAGACGAGCTGTTCAGTGCTGGGAATAGCCTGAGCCAGAAACTTGAATATTGGAGAACCTGCAAACCAAGTTATGAGGCTTTCTAAATGCATGAGTAGGTAAACTCAATGCAAAACACAGATAAATGCATTCTTTTTTCTGCAGGGACTTAGAAAGTTATATGTGTATTGATTTTTTCAAATAAGGGAGATGGGTATTGATTTTTCATGCACAAAGGTTTCCATAGCTTTTAAATAGGGATTCCCTTTCAGGTAAATCTGACCTTAAAGCAAATTTGTTTAAAGGTTGTGGTAAAAACCCAGCTGATACAGCAGAAAATTATTTTGTTGACATAAATGAGTTTTATGAGTCATAATTGCCATTTTACTGTATATTTATGCTTACTATAACAGAAAGCTTTTGACTACAGAAAAAAAACGATTGGTTCTCACATAATGTAACACAGCTACAGCAGTTTTCTAAGACTCTGCACCCTTAGGCCTAATGCCCACGACCGGATTTCACACGGCGGAAATCCGCGGCGTTTCACTGCAGCTATTAGGTTCTATTGAACATAAAAGCTCAATGTACATGCCGCGGAATTCCACAGCATGAAATTACCAGCGGCATGTCCTATTTGCTGCGGGTATACGCACGGACGGCTACCATTGTAGGGGGTGAGTGGATCAGGGGATGGTATAGTCTCTCCCCAAGGAGAGCACCAAGAAGGGGTGTGGGGACACCGAAAAGATGAGTAAGGAGACCTATAAGGGAATGCTCTTCTGGGAAATTTATGCAAACAAGAAAGATGGAAAAATACATCTATAGCGCCATCTATTGGAAGGCAGCATTCCTTTAGATTAAATTGACTTTATAAGTTTTATCAATGATTGGGAATAAGAAAACAAGCCAGAAAACCATGCACAGACAGACTATTTTGGGGTGATTGACCCTCATTAGTGAGCAGTGAGTCTCCTTATTCATCTTTTAGGTGTCTCCACACCCCTTCTTGGTGCTCTTCTTGGGGATAGACTATACCTTCCCCCGACCCACTCACCCCATAGGTGTCTCCACACACTTTTTGGGTGCTCTCCTTAAGGAGACATGACACTGCTTCTGACCCACGTCATAAGCCCCTCACAGCCTAAGCCAGAAGCCTGCTGCACGTTGATGAGGGGCAATCACCCCATAACTGTCTGTCTGTGCATGGTTTTCTGAAATTGAGACATTGAGTTCTATTTCCTGTATATTGCGCATGCAACTTTTTTGTGCGCAAATCCATTCATGTGAATTCGGCGTTAGATGAAACTTTATTGCCTTGACTTTAGGATCCTGCAGTTTAGGGCTCATTCACACTGGGGAGTTAGGCGCAAAAATCACGTGCTTAAAAAACACCAATGGTTTCCTATGGGAACGTTCAGATTCATTCATCTGAATGTTCCCGTAGGAAACCATTGGTTCTAATAGCTGCGTGTTTTTTACGTGCATGACTTTTGTGCGCCTAGCTCCCCAGTATGAAAGAGGCCTTAGTAAATTACATGGGAAAGTATCCACGACAGGGGTCTGTTTGCACTGGAGTGCACAACAATGGTTTTATAGGTCTTATTCCCACGAGTGCGGGTGTAACGACGCTCGGCGGCACGGAGCGTAGTTGCGCCTGAACGAGGGGAATCTCTTCCCCCTTGCCAGCCTTTCAAACTCTGCGTCAGAGTGCCGGAGTTTGAAAATAACGGCGGGAAGACAGATGCCGCTAGATCTTCCCCGCATGTAATTAAACTAAGTGCGGGAAGGATAGGGTAGTTGCTCTCTTTTTCCGGCCATACTAATCATGCGGGAAAAGTGGTGGTGAAAACAAAACAACTGAACTCCTAATAAGTTAGTGGTTTAGTTTTTTCCCGTTATACGACCGTGGTAATCACAGCCGTATAGGAGGAGAAAACCAAGTTTGTTGAATCCGCCCTTAAATACACTGTGTCTTGTTTCTCTAGTCCTGCCTAGGCAGGGGGTGGGGAGCGGCGGGGGAGAGCGGGGAGGAACGGAGGGGAGATCTCCCTCTCTCCCGCCCGCTTCCCCCCGCTCCCCGCTGCAACTCACCTGTCACCCACGCCGGCCCCCAAATCTTTAGAGACGAGCGGGGAGATACTCGGCTAAGGCACTACTCACTCGAGTAATGTGCCTTAGTGAGTATACTCGCTCATCTCTATTATTGACAAACAATTGTTTCGTTTAGTCCCATTATGTGGCTGTGATTATCTTGGGAGTATAACACACCCGTGTGTTTGATAATCATAGCCGCATAATGGGCCAAATCGAAACCATTGATTTCAATGGTTTTGTTTTCACTACCGGGATTGATTGTACTGCCCGTTATTGACTATGTGCAGGAAAGATGGGGCAGGACCAATTTTCCTGTTATTTTTTTAAAACTCCTATGGCTCTGAGTTTGAATGGCCCAAGAGGGGAGAAGAAAAACCTTGCTTATGCACAACTACGCTGCGTAGCAGCGCACATAGTAGCGCATAAGCCCATGTGTTTTTGCCCTTAAGCTTGGAACGAGACCTTGCTTCTTCCTCACATCCACACCAACTATTCTCATTATTTTACTTGGACTTCCCTCCAGTCGTGAATACATCACACACTGGTTCTTGAATAACGATTCCAAATTGAAGTATGTAGATTCTAGTGGTGGAAGGCGGCAAAACTGCAAATATATATTCTCTGCAGCTCCCACGAGGAATGTTTTATCTGCAAAGAAACGTTTTTTTCCGCTGGATTTAAATGTGTTATCGCTTTTTTTCTGACTGTAAACACATCTGTCAGTACATTTTTTCTTTCTTTTATAAGCAAAGCTATTTTAACGTTTCTTTTTTTGACTCTTGAATACTCTGCAGTGAACGTCATGTTTGAGGGAAAGAATTAAAGAAATAACTATTCTCACGAACGATCGTCTCGCACAGGTTTTCTGCAATGCAATTTGAGGAAAATAAATCGCAGCAGGTTCTATCTTTGGGCGTTCCTTTGCAAAGCCTCTCCCCAGGGGTGTAACTAAAGGCTCAGGGGCCCTGATGCAAAAGCTGAGCTGGGGCCCCCTCTATCTCTATCTGTACCCGTACCCGTACCCATACCTAAACCATGCTGCACAGAGACATAACTTGAAGCTCCTGGGCCCCAATACAAAACCTGTAATAGGGCCTCCAACTATAATGCTTTATTCATAGTACTGGGCTCCCTATATGGAGAAGAGAGGCCTTATGGGCCCATAAGGCTCCTGGGCCCGGGTGCAACCACATCCCCTGCATCCCCTATAGTTACGCCCCTGCCTCTCCTATTGACTTCAATGGGACCTTAGAAGATATTTCATGCACTGACGTGCCGTGCGATGTGCATGCGAATGCAAAGCGATGTTTCACATTGAAGGCAATGGGAAACACTTGTTATCCTATCAGGTGCATGAAAATGGCAAGTTCACAAAAGCGATGCTCGCACAAAGAAACCCGCCACGAAGCTCTCAGCCATTGAAATGGGCAATTAGTTTAATGGGATCAAGATGTGTTCTTTCTCTGTGCAAATGCTTAGGAAATAGAGCATGTTGTGAAGTGTGTGTGTGTGTGTGTGGGGGGGGGGGCGTGACTGAATTGCGCACGACAAATACACTTATGTGAACGAACGCATTGAAATCAATGGGTTCTCTCTTCTGTGTATTGCACATGCTCATTTTTTGTGAGCAATTGCACGCCCAAACACGTCTGTGAATCCGGCCTGACGCTACATTCACACAGGTGAGCGCGTTATCGGGCGGAGAAACTCGTCCTGATCTTGTGCTTGCCAACATACGATTTTCACAGCGTTTCGATTAAAAGTCGCATCGCTTTTGTGAACTTGCCATTTTCATGCACCTAATGCACCTGTGTGAATGTAGCGTCAGGCCGGATTCACAGACGTGTTTGGGCGTGCAATTGCTCACAAAAAATGAGCATGTGCAATACACAGAAGAGAGAACCCATTGATTTCAATGCGTTCGTTCACATAAGTGTATTTGTCGTGCGCAATTCAGTCACGCCCCCCCCCCACACACACACACACACACTTCACAACATGCTCTATTTCCTAAGCATTTGCACAGAGAAAGAACACATCTTGATCCCATTAAACTAATTGCCCATTTCAATGGCTGAGAGCTTCGTGGCGGGTTTCTTTGTGCTAGCAGTTGTTGCGTATGCAAAAAGTACAGTAGAAAACGCTGTCGCGCACACAAATGCACAATGCCCGATGCCTAAGAACGCAGTACAAATATGCGTATGCTCATGTAATGGGGGCCTTACTGTGGCATTCATTCAGCGCTGGGCGTATGGGCTGCTGTTGCCCAAAAAACAATCAATCACATATGTTACATTATTTAAAAGTACTATAGAAGGCAAAAGTCCAGCACTGACTAAGGCCGGGCTCGTAGACGTATTCGCGCATACGCTCGTCTGAAACCCAAAATGCAAGCCTCAGGGTTCTCTTTTGGCATCCATCAGGTAAACAGAGGCCTATGGATATGTTTAACCCTTCACGGCCAGGGTGTATGGAGTAGGCTCAGGAGCCAAGTCCACTCCATATCCAGCGGCTATCAGCGGCGCCCACCGGGAATTTCGCAGCAATGTCCGTCCATAGCATGCAATGTAAAATGATGCTTCCACACACGAGTGGAAATCACTCACGATTTCCGCTTGCGGAGGAAGAATCACAGAATGCTCTCTTTTTGTGCAACACTCCCATAGATGGCTTCCATTGGAGTCAGTGGAAGCCATCCGTCCCGCAGCAATTCCGAAATGTCACTTCTCTGCACTGCGCACATGCAGCGGCACATCGGCAGTGCATCCGAGACAGGTACGTGGGGGTTAACTAGCCGGCACAGGGTCGGATTTCACTGCGATATCTCGCAGACGGAATCCAAGCCAGCCATGTGCATGCGGCCTTAATGAAACTGTAAAAAGAGAATAATAACGTTTTTTTTAACGGTAAAAAAATGTAAAAAGATTCAAGACATTTTGCTGTGCAGTATAAAAAGCATGTTCATTTTATTGTACGTTTCGTTACGGATACGACAATACCAAATACGTGGGACTTGATTTTTTTTATAATTTTTATTATGCTAATATGGGAAAAAGCACAAAAAAAGGTTTATTTTTACATTTTTTCTTTTTTTTTACATTTTTTAAATTTTTTTTTTACACTTTTTAATCTCCCTGTATGGGACTTGTACAATAGCACCTATGATTGCTATGATAAGGCATTGCAGGACGTTTGTGATCATAGGCACTTGCAATGCAGGACGCCTGTATCTGGCGTCTTGTTGCCATGGCAACCCGTCAGGCTCTCCGAGATTACATCGTGGGAGTCCGATGACGTCACAGAAAGAGCACGCTCCCTCTGTGAACTTTTTACATGCTGTGATCTACGTAGATCACAGCCGGGAAGGGGTTAAATGTGGGGGTCGCTGTCCCGATGTACCCCCACTGTTGCAGCAGGAGGTCAAGGTCCGCTGCCGGATAGCATGGGATCTCTTCTGATCTTGCACTATCCCCAGGGCGTAAGTGTATGTCCTGTTAGAACAGGCAGAACTGGATGGACATTGTCTTTTTTTAGCCTTGCATACTATGTTACTATGGAAAGCTGGGACAACAGTGTATGGCATCCGATTGTCATGGCAAGCCTTTGGCCCTCTGTGATTATATCGTTGAGGGCCAATGATGCCACAGATAGAGTGCGCTCCTTCTGTGAACCCTTTACATGCCACGTTCCCATTGTTCGCAGCATGCAAGCGGTTAATAGCGGGGATCAGCTTCTGAGCCGGCACCATCCACAGGACGTATGTTTCCGCCCTGTTGCATTAATTACCACCCTGTCAGGATGTAAACATGTCCTTTTATCATTAAGGGGTTAAGTAGTGACAGTTAAAGGAAAAAATTCTGTTTCTTAGGCGCTTCACACAGATGGATGCATTATTGAGTTCAGTAGGAACGGTAAAATTATACATAATAAGCTCCCCCTAGTGGTGACTCTAGGTAGCAGTCTAAGAGCAACATAATGCAGTATAAGGACATAATCTACTGAACCATTAGCCCAAAAGGCATACAAAATTATTGTGAGGTTTGGCTAATGAAATCTTACAAGTAAAGTTGGAATAGTTCCGTCAGCTGTATTGATGAGTGCTTTCCTGTCTTCCTCACCAGTAATGTGTGTCTACTTGGCAGTGGGCAGAGCAGCCCATGCATGAATTAGCCCCTTGCCGCTTTTTTAAATTTTCCCCCCACACCCGGTCCTGCGGTCGGTCGTCATCATCTTCCGCTTTTATACTACAGTCTATGATCTCATCCACAGGTTCTCCATTAAACAAACCTATTATTTCTTATGAAATTCTACAAGGATCTGACTTCTTCGGTATTCTTCTGCTCTCAAGGGAAGTTATTGGTTCACAAACTAGTTTAGTACCACAAATTATAGCTGCAGACCGTATAGTGACTATGAAACAGTAAGCGGGAGAATACACAGTGATATTGAGTGGCACCTTCTCTGATTGGAGTCATTCTCCTTTTATTCTGTGACCCAGACTACCATGATAACTTCTCTGCAGAGCTTGCAGCTAATGTCTCTGTCTCCTCTCTTTTGCAGCACATCTCCGATTCCTGAGTATACTAGTAGCACATACTGTGCTCCCTGAGTATAACAGTGGCAACAATAGTGCCCCATAAATCAATGCCACATAATGTACCCACCAAATATTAGCATTCCACATATCATGCCCCTCAAAGAATGACAGTGTTAGACATAATGCTGCATGAAAAGTGTAAGGAATTCAATGGTACATAACCTTCAACATAGAAGAATCCCTTTGCTACAGGGAATCCCCAGGTCACTACCCCAGAAGTAGTCTCCATTACAAACAGAAGGCAGGAATTGGGAAGTTGACACCGGGGTGCAGTGCAAAGTTGGCAGGCAGAAGACAGTCAGACAAGCAGAGGGCTAGCGCAGTAGGTTCACGTTGGTAGATAGAATGAGGTCACAGCAGATGGAGATCAAGCAATATGGTAGACAAGCAGAAGGTCAGGATAAGCAATAGATGGGAAGACAAGGTCTAACTGGATCAAAACCAGAGGATACAAGCCTGAAGCATAAGTTTGCAGGAGATATGTAAAAGACTTTATTGTGCAGACACTGCTTGTTGGAGGAAGGGTTCTTAAAAAACCTAGGTTGCCAGGGCATGGACTGGGGAGGCAGGTCTTTGGTGCACGTGCCCTTCAAGAGCCTGAAGACAGTGAACGCGTGTGAGAGTACTGCACCAGAGGTCGCAGCAGGAGAGTCGCAGCAGCAACTGGGGTGCAAGACAAGGAAGCCCGGAAGGAAGAAATGGTGGTGAGCAGGACAGCAGTGAAGAGAGCGGTGGAGCGGAGCAGGATGCTAGTCGTTGTAGGAGGGGACCCCTCCCCTTCACAGATTCGCACTCATTTGGAAATATGCTTTTCCTGAACGTGGCGAACCATAAGTGACGTGGCTGTGCTAAGAGACACTGTTAGTTTTGTGCACCTTGTGCCAGCCGCGCGCCACTTTCCGAAATCTACAGCAGATAACACTTGTTGAAGATTTATGCTATAATTTATGCCAGTTTCTGGCATATATCAGTGAGTTTGATGAGCAGCTGGTAGCCCGACCCCCTCCTGACAACTTTTTACAGAAGTAATGAGGGCGGTGTAAAATGCAGAAAAACTACAAAGTTAACACAAAGTTAAAATTTAAAAGTTACAAATTTATACACAAGTGGGATTTGTGCAAAATCTGTGGCTTTTTAACGCCACAATTCTGGTGTGAAGTCATCTACACCAAGTGCCATGTAATAAGAGGCACCCTGGTGACTAATATCAAATCCTCCATGTAAGGCTTGGTTCACACTGTCATTGTTTTATAAAACACCAAAAGCATATGCCAGACATGGACAGGACCCCGCTGACTATATGGGGGTCATGTTCAACTTCGGGCATGCAAAGAGGAATCTTCCTCACTGAAATAGCATATGAGATAGATATGATATAAGATAGATATGATATAAGATAGATATGACAGCAGGCTGCACTACTTCATCTGGGATTTCATGCGCTGGAGTCTCTAAATGGCTCTTATGATGCAGATGTGAAAGTAGCCTTAGTGATACTGTGTAATAGATCTATTGACAGCATCCAGAAAATCCAAAGTCTGTGGATAACTATATGTGCAGCAGTAAACATCCAGTAGTCAACATATACAAGAGGCCAAGTCTTCTTGGTAATACTGTAGCTTCAAGCATGTAGCTTCAACCTTCCAATAGAGGCATTCCCACCTGTATGTATCAGTGTAGCTCTCTTACATTACGTTTCATTACCTATCAAGAACACAATGATAGATGGCATGAAGACGGATGGGCACATGATGGCAGCTAGTTTCCTCTCCTGTTATGGCTCCTGTTATGGTTTCCTCTCCTGTTATGGCTCCTTCACACTGGTGAGAAAATCACACGATTGCGTGACTGAAAATGCATGATTATGAAACCAATGATTTTCAATGGTTTAATTCTCATTTACGATGTTTTCACCCCTGAGGTGAATAATGGAATTTTTACTTTCTTGGGGCATTACTACTGTGCGGGGTACAAAAGGGGGTACTAATGTATGGGCACAAAGGATGCACTTTTACTACAGGAAGGCACTGAGGATGGGGTAGTTGCAGGATGCCGAGAGTGTTGGCTGGAAAAAGTCTTCATGTCAGCCTGAATCCAACTAGAAAAGAAAATAGATAATGAATGACTGCAATCAAAACATATGTCACTTGTAGAGATGAGCGAGCATACTCGCTAAAGGCAATTACTCGAGCGAGCATTGCCCTTAGCGATTACCTGCCCGCTCGGAAGAAAAGATTCGGGTGCCGGCAGTGGGCGGGGGAGAGCAGGGGGGGGGGGGACGGAGGGGAGATCTCTCTCTCCCGCTCTCCTCCCCGCTCCCTTCTGCTCACTCCTGCAACTCACCTCTCACCCGCGCCGACACCCGAATCTTTTCTTCCGAGTGGGCAGGTACTCACTAAGAACAATGCTCGCTCGAGCAATGGTCCTTAGCGAGTATGCTCGCTCATCTCTAGTAACCTGTGATCACTGGAGGTAACTGCACTGTAATCACTATCAGTGTGTAGAGCTGGTGTCAAACTACAGAGGTGCCTGCAGATGTACTATCATATTGTTGACCTGCCTTATTCAGTGGTAGTGTTGTATCTAAGCCTCTCTCTCTCTCTCTGTGTATATATATATATATATATATATATATATATATATATATATATAAATAAAATATTTGTGTGTGTATTTGAAAAGCCATATCTATAAGACTGTGAATACAACGTATTTAGTGAATATAGGGGGGGGGGGGGGGGGCATTGTTATAGCAGGATTCTATTCACTGGGACATTTCCAGCTGTAAGAGTCCTGACTATTATCAAGTTAATTAACCTTCTACTCTCACAAGCTTTCTAGGCTGTCATGGATTTTATTCTGGTCAGTCCCATAAATGTCCTTTGTGAACCACTTGGTAACCGAAGAACAAGACGAGAAGGATTACACATGTGAATTCTTTCTTAGCTTTCTTCACTTATTAAACATTTGCCCGTAATAACCAACCGGTTTGTAGTTGTTTTTCAGAGACCCTTTGTTGAATAAACATTGCAAGCTGATTGGTTACTAATTACTATGTAACTACCACACTTTATGTACACAAGTTATGTTTCAAACATATTTACTGTATTTTAAATTAAGAAGTTACAACACTCTGCTGCAGCGGGTGACCCCCACAGGGGGGAAGGGGGAGGGGGGGGGGGCGCATAGAGGCACTTCAGATAAGTACAGAGTTTTCTAATTCAGTATAACAAAAGAATAACAATATAAACAAGGAGTGCTATATATTCCCTAATATATGGTACAAGGTAGAGGTAAGTAGTCTGTCTCTGTTGGATATGCAACTAAACGTGAAAAGGGTATATGTCCAGTTCGTCTTTCGTATTATATTTACTCCCGAAGAACATTTCCAACTCACCCTCTTTCTTAGAGTTTCTCATAAAATGTAGATTCGGGGTGTTAATATGGGCAACCCAGGAGTCCTGAATTGTTTCAAACTGGGTGATTCTATTTATTCGAATGGCTAAAGGTTTTTTGCTTAAAAAGAATTTAGTTCATGCGGGTAATAAGTGGCTCAAAAGGGAGTGCTGGTTTTCGCCACTGTTGCGCTATTAAAATGCGTGCGGCCATAGCAATATACTGTAGAAGCTTAGATGGGGTGTTGGGCTTCTTTACACAAGTTAAATGCACAAAACAATTCTATCTATCTATCCCATATCTATCTATCTATCTATCTATCCCATATCTATCTATCTATCTATCTATCTATCTATCTATCTATCTATCTATCTATCTATCTCATATCTATCTCATATCTATCTATCTATCTATCTATCTCATATCTATCTATCTCTTATCTATCTATCTAACTATCTATCTCCTATCTATCTATCTATCTCACATCTATCTATTCTCTATCTATCTATCTATCTATCTATCTATCTATCTATCTATCTATCTATCTATCCCATATCTATCTATCTCATATCTATCTATCTATCTATCTATCTATCTATCTATCTATCTATCTATCTATCTATCTATCTATCTATCTTATATATATCTCCTATCTATCTATCTCCTATCTATCTATCTATCTATCTATCTATCTATCTATCTATCTATCTATCTATCTATCTATCTATCTATCTCCTATCTATCTATCTCCTATCTATCTATCTCCTATCTATCTATCTATCCCATATCTATCTATCCCATATCTATCTATCTCATATCTATCTATCTCACATCTATCTATTCTCTATCTATCCCATATCTATCGATCTCATATCTATCTATCTCACATCTATCTATCCTCTATCTATCTATCTATCTATCTATCTATCTATCTATCTATCTATCTATCTATCTATCTATCCCATATCTATCTATCTCATATCTATCTATCTCACATCTATCTATCTATCTATCTATCTATCTATCTATCTATCTCATATCTATCTATCTCACATCTATCTATCCTCTATCTATCTATCTCATATCTATCTATCTCACATCTATCTATCTCACATCTATCTATCCTCTATCTATCTATCTATCTATCTATCTATCTATCTATCTATCTATCTATCTATCTATCTATCCCATATCTATCTCCTGTCTATCTATCTCATTTCTATCTCACATCTATCTATCTATCTATCTACTTATCATTTTCAGATCTATTTGTCTATCTATCTTGTATCTATCTATTTATCTCTCTCTCTCTCATATCTATCTACATATCATCTTCATATCTATCTACCTCATATCTATCTATCTATCTATCTCATATCTATCCATCTCATATCTATCTATCTACCTCATATCTATCTATCTATCTATCTATCTATCTATCTATCTATCTATCTATCTATCTATCTATCTATCTATCTATCTCATATCTATCTTGTATCTATCTATCTAATTATCCTATTCATATCTATATCCTATCTATTTATCTATCTCTCATATCTATCTATCATGTATACTGCAACAAAAGATATAACTGTATATTACAGAGTTAAGCAAAAACAGTAGATAAAATCAGTCTTGGAGCTTAATTACTATATTTCAGCTGATCTTACTGTCCTGCTGCCTTGTCTTCTCTGCTGAGAAAATGAATTAAGTGCAGCACAGAAAGAACAAAGCCGCCCACCCAAAACTTACTTCTTCATTTTGTTCCCTTGTGTTTTTCCTGTACACCTCCGCATCTTGACAGCAAGCAGTGTCTGGTATCTTGGCATATCTTCACTGCACACCTAATGAGATTTTAATAATGCAACCTGCTATGAAGTAATATCTTGAAATAGCTGCAAACTTTAAGAGGTAAGAAAGGACAAAGATTGGAAAATGTATATTTTTATCCTTTGAAAATGGAGTCATAAATAGAGGGGGCTTGTACTTGGTATTGGCACGTAGGTGCTGCTGCCATACTAACTGCTATGCCGCACTCTCCAAAGATATCAGCAAACTAGATGCAAAAGACAAATAGACGGGATGGGGAAGACTATAATCATTTGTTTACAGTTGTTGACATTGATTTAGCATAAAGAACACTGAATGTATCTGCATACAAGATTTCTTAGAGGACAAAAAAATCATGACCTACTTTTTTTTAACCTTATCACTGCTGCATCCTTTTTTGCAGTGTACAAAACAGTATGAAGATAAGACAGGTTTAATTACTGAGCCCCCCATTACACCTACCAGCCAGGAATCGCTTACCATAGCCAATTCCCTGATAAACAGTGGATGGTGCTATAAAGAGGGGCTACAGAATACAAATAGTTAATAGAACACATTCATCTTGAGTCCTCGTTACTAGTGGGGTACCACAAGGTTAGGAAATGAGCCCTGTTCTTTTTAAAGATTTTTAATAGCAACCTTGTAGATGGTTTTAAGCTGAATGCACACGGGCGGAAATTCAGCGGCGAGATTTCATGTTGAATTTCCGCCGTTGCACGCTGCCATAGGATTGCATTGGCTTATGCAATCCTATGCAGACAGACGTGATTTTGATCACGGAAAACTCACGCAATAACAAAATCGTGGCATGTCCTATTCCAGTGCGAGCCTCGCAGAGGCTCAGACTGTCGCATCATCGCTGATGCGCCGACTCTGCACTGCGCATGTGCGGCTGTGCGCCAGCCGACACATCTGCAGAACAGAGCGCAGATGCCGGACAGGTAAGCCGCAGGTCACTGCAGGGGCACAGGGTCGCATCCCACTGCGAGAATATCGCAGTGAGCATCCGACCCAGGCGTGAGCATTCACCCTTGAGTAATTAGGTTTGAGACTGGTGTTTATACACATTAGAGCATTAGACTTTTTGATATGTAAGGGAGTGTACCTCAACAGCGTAAGAGTAACCTGTAATAGTGTTTTACACATTATTTTATTTAAGGGTCATAGCTGACTTGTAAAACCAGGCACAAACAAAAAGCTGGGGGAGGCTGGGTGACCCTCTAGTACAGTGATGGGCAACCTTTTGAGCTCAGTGTGTCAAAATTCGCCAAGAAACGGAGCATGACTCGGGTGGTGTGTCACTTCGAGAAAGAATAAATAAATTTGCGATATTTATAGTTTAAATAACAAAAATGTATAATTGTAATGTATAACTGTATTTAATAAACCCAAAACACCCATAGCACAGGCGCTCGCCTCTCCCAGCCTCCCCCTCACTTATCTCAGTAATAATGAGCCCCCAGCACCACCCAGAGCGGCCCCAACAGCAGCGACGGCACCACCCAGAGCCGCCCCAACAGCAGCGACGGCACCACCCAGAGCGGCCCCAACAGCAGCGACGGCACCACCCAGAGCCGCCCCAACAGCAGCGACGGCACCACCCAGAGCCGCCCCAACAGCAGCGACGGCACCACCCAGAGCCGCCCCAACAGCAGCGACGGCACCACACAGAGCGGCCCCAACAGCAGCGACGGCACCACCCAGAGCGGCCCCAACAGCAGCGACGGCACCACCCAGAGCGGCCCCGACAGCAGCGACGGCACCACCCAGAGCGGCCCCAAAAGCAGCGACGGCACCACCCAGAGCGGCCCGAACAGCAGCGACAGCACCACCCAGAGCGGCCCCCCAGCAGCGACAGCACCACCCAAAGCGGCCCCAAGAGCAGCGACGGCACCACCCAGAGCGGCCCCAACAGCAGCGACGGCACCACCCAGAGCGGCCCCAACAGCAGCGACGGCACCACCCAAAGCGCCCCCAACAGCAGTGACGGCACCACCCATAGTGGCCCCAACAGCAGCGACGGCACCACCCAGAGCGGCCCCCCAGCAGCGACAGCACCACCCAGAGTGGCCCCAACAGCAGCGACAGCACCACCCAGAGTGGCCCCAACAGCAGCGACGGCACCACCCAGAGCGGCCCCAACAGCAGTGACGGCACCACCCAGAGCCGCCCCAAAAGCAGCCACGGCACCACCCAGAGCCGCCCCTACAGCAGCGACGGCACCACCCAGAGCCGCCCAACAGCAGCGACAGCACCACCCAGAGCGGCCCTCCAGCAGCGACGGCACCACCCAGAGCGGCCCATCAGCAGCGACAGCACGATCCAAAGCGGCCCCAAGAGCAGCGACGGCACCACCCAGAGCCGCCCCAACAGCAGCGACGGCACCACCCAGAGCGCGCCCCCCAGCAGCGACAGCACCCCCCAGAGCGGCCCCAACAGCAGCGACGGCACCACCCAGAGCGGCCCCAACAGCAGTGACGGCACCACCCAGAGCGGCCCCAACAGCAGCAACGGCACCACCCAGAGCGGCCCCAACAGCAGTGATGGCACCACCCAGAGCCGCCCCAACAGCAGCGACGGCACCACCCAGAGCGGCCCCCCAGCAGCGACAGCACCCCTCAGAGCGGCCCCAACAGCAGCGACGGCACCAACCAGAGCGGCCCCAACAGCAGCGACGGCACCACCCAAAGCGGCCCCAACAGCAGTGACGGCACCACCCATAGTGGCCCCAGCAGCAGCGACGGCACCACCCAGAGCGGCCCCCCAGCAGCGACAGCACCACCTAGAGCGGCCCCAACAGCAGCGACGGCACCACCCATAGTGGCCCCAACAGCAGCGATGGCACAACCCAGAGCGGCCCCCCAGCAGCGACAGCACCACCCAGAGCGGCCCCAACAGCAGCGACGGCACCACCCAGAGCCGCCCCAACAGCAGCGACGGCACCACCCAGAGCCGCCCCAACAGCAGCGACGGCACCACCCAGAGCCTCCCCAACAGCAGCGACGGCACCACCCAGAGCGGCCCTCCAGCAGCGACGGCACAACCCAGAGCGGCCCTCCAGCAGCGACAGCACGATCCAAAGCGGCCCCAAGAGCAGCGACGGCACCACCCAGAGCCGCCCCAACAGCAGCGACGGCACCACCCAGAGCGGCCCCAACAGCAGCGACGGCACCACCCAGAGCCGCCCCAACAGCAGCGACGGCACCACCCAGAGCGGCCCCAACAGCAGCGACGGCACGACCCAGAGCGGCCCCAACAGCAGCGACGGCACCACCCAGAGCCGCCCTAACAGCAGCGACGGCACCACCCAGAACGGCCCCGACAGCAGCGACAGCACCACCAAGAGCGGCCCCAACAGCAGCGACGGCACCACCCAGAGCGGCCCCAAATGCAGCGACGGCACCACCCAGAGCGGCCCGAACAGCAGCGACGGCACCACCCAGAGCGGCCCCCCAGCAGCGACAGCACCACCCAAAGGGGCCCCAAGAGCAGCGACGGCACCACCCAGAGCGGCCCCAACAGCAGCGACGGCACCACCCAGAGCGGCCCCAACAGCAGCGACGGCACCACCCAAAGCGGCCCCAACAGCAGTGACGGCACCACCCATAGTCGCCCCAACAGCAGCCACGGCACCACCCAGAGCAGCCCCCCAGCAGCGACAGCACCACCCAGAGCGGCCCCAACAGCAGCGACTGCACCACCCGGAGGGGCCCCAACAGCAGCGACGGCACCACCCAGAGCCGCCCCAAAAGCAGCGACGGCACCACCCAGAGCCGCCCCAACAGCAGCGACGGCACCACCCAGAGCGGCCCCCCAGCAGCGACAGCATCACCCAGAGCGGCCCCAACAGCAGCGACGGCACCACCCAGAGCGGCCCCAACAACAGTGACGGCACCACCCAGAGCGGCCCCAACAGCAGCGACGGCACCACCCAGAGCCGCCCCAACAGCAGCGACGGCACCACCCAGAGCGGCCCCAACAGCAGCGACGGCACCACCCAGAGCCGCCCCGACGACAGCAGCGACGGCACCACCCAGAGCCGCCCGAACAGCAGGGACGGCACCACCCAGAGCCGCCCCAACAGCAGCGACGGCACCACCCAGAGCGGCCCCAACAACAGCGACGGCACCACCCAGAGCCGCCCCAACCGCAGCGACGGCACCACCCAGAGCGGCCCCAACAGCAGCGACGGCACCACCCAGAGCGGCCCCGACAGCAGCGACGGCACCACCCAGAACGGCCCCAACAGCAGCGACGGCACCACCCAGAGCGGCCCCGACAGCAGCGACGGCACCACCCAGAGCGGCCCCAATAGCAGCGACGGCATCACCCAAAGCAGCCCCAAGAGCAGCGACGGCACCACCCAGAGCGCGCCCCCCAGCAGAGACAGCACCCCCCAGAGCGGCCCCAACAGCAGCGACGGCACCACCCAGAGCGGCCCCAACAGCAGTGACAGCACCACCCAGAGCGGCCCCAGAAGCAGCGACGGCACCACCCAGAGCCGCCCCAACCGCAGCGACGGCACCACCCAGAGCCGCCCTAACAGCAGCGACGGCACCACCCAGAACGGCCCCGACAGCAGCGACAGCACCACCAAGAGCGGCCCCAACAGCAGCGACGGCACCACCCAGAGCGGCCCCAAATGCAGCGACGGCACCACCCAGAGCGGCCCGAACTGCAGCGACGGCACCACCCAGAGCGGCCCCCCAGCAGCGACAGCACCACCCAAAGGGGCCCCAAGAGCAGCGACGGCACCACCCAGAGCGGCCCCAACAGCAGCGACGGCACCACCCAGAGCGGCCCCAACAGCAGCGACGGCACCACCCAAAGCGGCCCCAACAGCAGTGACGGCACCACCCATAGTCGCCCCAACAGCAGCCACGGCACCACCCAGAGCAGCCCCCCAGCAGCGACAGCACCACCCAGAGCGGCCCCAACAGCAGCGACTGCACCACCCGGAGGGGCCCCAACAGCAGCGACGGCACCACCCAGAGCCGCCCCAACAGCAGCGACGGCACCACCCAGAGCCGCCCCAACAGCAGCCACGGCACCACCCAGAGCCGCCCCAACAGCAGCGACGGCACCACCCAGAGCCGCCCAACAGCAGCGACGGCACCACCCAGAGCCGCCCCAACAGCAGCGACGGCACCACTCAGAGCGGCCCCAACAGCAGCGACGGCACCACCCAGAGCTGCCCCAACAGCAGCTACGGCACCACCCAGAGCGGCCCCAACAGCAGCGACGGCACCACCCAGAGCGGCCCCGACAGCAGCGACGGCACCACCCAGAGCAGCCCCAACAGCAGCGACGGCACCACCCAGAGCGGCCCCAAAAGCAGCGACGGCACCACCCAGAGCGGCCCGAACAGCAGCGACGGCACCACCCAGAGCGGCCCCAACAGCAGCAACAGCACCACCCAAAGCGGCCCCAAGAGCAGCAACGGCACCACCCAGAGCCGCCCCAACAGCAGCGACGGCACCACCCAGAGCGGCCCCCCAGCAGCGACAGCATCACCCAGAGCGGCCCCAACAGCAGCGACGGCACCACCCAGAGCGGCCCCAACAACAGTGACGGCACCACCCAGAGCGGCCCCAACAGCAGCGACGGCACCACCCAGAGCCGCCCCAACAGCAGCGACGGCACCACCCAGAGCGGCTCCAACAGCAGCGACGGCACCACCCAGAGCCGCCCCGACAGCAGCGACGGCACCACCCAGAGCCGCCCCAACAGCAGGGACGGCACCACCCAGAGCCGCCCCAACAGCAGCGACGGCACCACCCAGAGCCGCCCCAACAGCAGCGACGGCACCACCCAGAGCCGCCCCAACAGCAGCGACAGCACCACCCAGAGCGGCCCTCCAGCAGCCATGGCACCACCCAGAGCGGTCCTCCAGCAGCGACAGCACGATCCAAAGCGGCCCCAAGAGCCGCGACGGCACCACCCAGAGCCGCCCCAACAGCAGCGACGGCACCACCCAGAGCGCGCCCCCCAGCAGCGACAGCACCCCCCAGAGCGGCCCCCCAGCAGCGACAGCACCACCCAGAGCGGCTCCAACAGCAGCGACTGCACCACCCGGAGCGGCCCCAACAGCAGCGACAGCACCACCCAGAGCAGCCCCAACAGCAGCGACGGCACCACCCAGAGCGGCCCGAACAGCAGCGACGGCACCACCCAGAGTGGCCCCCCAGCAGCGACGGCACCACCCAGAGCGGCCCCAACAGCAGCGACGGCACCACCCAGAGCCGCCCCAACAGCAGCGACGGCACCACCCAGAGCCGCCCCAACAGCAGCGACGGCACCACCCAGAGCAGCCCCAACAGCAGCGACGGCACCACCCAGAGCAGCCCCCCAGCAGCGACAGCACCACCCAGAGCGGCCCCAACAGCAGCGACGGCACCACCCGGAGCGGCCCCAACAGCAGCGACGGCACCACCCAGAGCCGCCCCAACAGCAGCGACGGCACCACCCAGAGCGGCCCCCCAGCAGCGACAGCACCACCCAAAGGGGCCCCAAGAGCAGCGACGGCACCACCCAGAGCGGCCCCAACAGCAGCGACGGCACCACCCAGAGCGGCCCCAACAGCAGCGACGGCACCGCCCAAAGCGGCCCCAACAGCAGTGACGGCACCACCCATAGTCGCCCCAACAGCAGCCACGGCACCACCCAGAGCAGCCCCCCAGCAGCGACAGCACCACCCAGAGCGGCCCCAACAGCAGCGACTGCACCACCCGGAGCGGCCCCAACAGCAGCGACGGCACCACCCAGAGCCGCCCCAACAGCAGCGACGGCACCACCCAGAGCCGCCCCAACAGCAGCCACGGCACCACCCAGAGCCGCCACAACAGCAGCGACGGCACCACCCAGAGCCGCCCAACAGCAGCGACGGCACCACGCAGAGCCGCCCCAACAGCAGCGACGGCACCACTCAGAGCGGCCCCAACAGCAGCGACGGCACCACCCAGAGCTGCCCCAACAGCAGCTACGGCACCACCCAGAGCGGCCCCAACAGCAGCGATGGCACCACCCAGAGCGGCCCCGACAGCAGCGACGGCACCACCCAGAGCAGCCCCAACAGCAGCGACGGCACCACCCAGAGCGGCCCCAAAAGCAGCGACGGCACCACCCAGAGCGGCCCGAACAGCAGCGACGGCACCACCCAGAGCGGCCCCAACAGCAGCGACAGCACCACCCAAAGCGGCCCCAAGAGCAGCAACGGCACCACCCAGAGCCGCCCCAACAGCAGCGACGGCACCACCCAGAGCCGCCCCAACAACAGCGACGGCACCACCCAGAGCCGCCCCAACCGCAGCGACGGCACCACCCAGAGCGGCCCCAACAGCAGCGACGGCACCACCCAGAGCGGCCCCGACAGCAGCGACGGCACCACCCAGAGCCGCCCTAACAGCAGCGACGGCACCACCCAGAGCCGCCCCAACAGCAGCGACGGCACCACCCAGAGCCGCCCCAACAGCAGCGACAGCACCACCCAGAGCGGCCCTCCAGCAGCCATGGCACCACCCAGAGCGGTCCTCCAGCAGCGACAGCACGATCCAAAGCGGCCCCAAGAGCAGCGACGGCACCACCCAGAGCCGCCCCAACAGCAGCGACGGCACCACCCAGAGCGCGCCCCCCAGCAGCGACAGCACCCCCCAGAGCGGCCCCCCAGCAGCGACAGCACCACCCAGAGCGGCTCCAACAGCAGCGACTGCACCACCCGGAGCGGCCCCAACAGCAGCGACAGCACCACCCAGAGCAGCCCCAACAGCAGCGACGGCACCACCCAGAGCAGCCCCCCAGCAGCGACAGCACCACCCAGAGCGGCCCCAACAGCAGAGACTGCACCACCCGGAGCGGCCCCAACAGCAGCGACGGCACCACCCAGAGCCGCCCCAACAGCAGCGACGGCACCACCCAGAGCGGCCCCCCAGCAGCGACAGCACCACCCAAAGGGGCCCCAAGAGCAGCGGCGGCACCACCCAGAGCGGCCCCAACAGCAGCGACGGCACCACCCAGAGCGGCCCCAACAGCAGCGACGGCACCGCCCAAAGTGGCCCCAACAGCAGTGACGGCACCACCCATAGTCGCCCCAACAGCAGCCACGGCACCACCCAGAGCAGCCCCCCAGCAGCGACAGCACCACCCAGAGCGGCCCTAACAGCAGCGACTGCACCACCCGGAGCGGCCCCAACAGCAGCGACGGCACCACCCAGAGCCGCCCCAACAGCAGCGACGGCACCACCCAGAGCCGCCCCAACAGCAGCCACGGCACCACCCAGAGCCGCCACAACAGCAGCGACGGCACCACCCAGAGCCGCCCAACAGCAGCGACGGCACCACGCAGAGCCGCCCCAACAGCAGCGACGGCACCACTCAGAGCGGCCCCAACAGCAGCGACGGCACCACCCAGAGCGGCCCCAACAGCAGCGACGGCACCACCCAGAGCGGCCCCAACAGCAGCGATGGCATCACCCAGAGCGGCCCCGACAGCAGCGACGGCACCACCCAGAGCAGCCCCAACAGCAGCGACGGCACCACCCAGAGCGGCCCCAAAAGCAGCGACGGCACCACCCAGAGCGGCCCGAACAGCAGCGACGGCACCACCCAGAGCGGCCCCAACAGCAGCGACAGCACCACCCAAAGCGGCCCCAACAGCAGCAACGGCACCACCCAGAGCCGCCCCAACAGCAGCGACGGCACCACCCAGAGCCGCCCCAACAACAGCGACGGCACCACCCAGAGCCGCCCCAACCGCAGCGACGGCACCACCCAGAGCGGCCCCAACAGCAGCGACGGCACCACCCAGAGCGGCCCCGACAGCAGCGACGGCACCACCCAGAGCCGCCCCAACAGCAGCGACGGCACCACCCAGAGCCGCCCCAACAGCAGCGACGGCACCACCCAGAGCCGCCCCAACAGCAGCGACAGCACCACCCAGAGCGGCCCTCCAGCAGCCATGGCACCACCCAGAGCGGTCCTCCAGCAGCGACAGCACGATCCAAAGCGGCCCCAAGAGCAGCGACGGCACCACCCAGAGCCGCCCCAACAGCAGCGACGGCACCACCCAGAGCGCGCCCCCCAGCAGCGACAGCACCCCCCAGAGCGGCCCCCCAGCAGCGACAGCACCACCCAGAGCGGCTCCAACAGCAGCGACTGCACCACCCGGAGCGGCCCCAACAGCAGCGACAGCACCACCCAGAGCAGCCCCAACAGCAGCGACGGCACCACCCAGAGCGGCCCGAACAGCAGCGACGGCACCACCCAGAGTGGCCCCCCAGCAGCGACGGCACCACCCAGAGCGGCCCCAACAGCAGCGACGGCACCACCCAGAGCCGCCCCAACAGCAGCGACGGCACCACCCAGAGCCGCCCCAACAGCAGCGACGGCACCACCCAGAGCCGCCCCAACAGCAGCGACAGCACCACCCAGAGCGGCCCTCCAGCAGCCATGGCACCACCCAGAGCGGTCCTCCAGCAGCGACAGCACGATCCAAAGCGGCCCCAAGAGCAGCGACGGCACCACCCAGAGCCGCCCCAACAGCAGCGACGGCACCACCCAGAGCGCGCCCCCCAGCAGCGACAGCACCCCCCAGAGCGGCCCCCCAGCAGCGACAGCACCACCCAGAGCGGCTCCAACAGCAGCGACTGCACCACCCGGAGCGGCCCCAACAGCAGCGACAGCACCACCCAGAGCAGCCCCAACAGCAGCGACGGCACCACCCAGAGCGGCCCGAACAGCAGCGACGGCACCACCCAGAGTGGCCCCCCAGCAGCGACAGCACCACCCAGAGCGGCCCCAACAGCAGCGACGGCACCACCCAGAGCGGCCCCAACAACAGTGATGGCACCACCCAGAGCGGCCCCAACAGCAGCGACGGCACCACCCAGAGCCGCCCCAACAGCAGCGACGGCACCACCCAGAGCGGCCCCAACAGCAGCGACGGCACCACCCAGAGCCGCCCCGACAGCAGCGACGGCACCACCCAGAGCCGCCCCAACAGCAGGGACGGCACCACCCAGAGCCGCCCCAACAGCAGCGACGGCACCACCCAGAGCGGCCCCAACAACAGCGACGGCACCACCCAGAGCCGCCCCAACCGCAGCGACGGCACCACCCAGAGCGGCCCCAACAGCAGCGACGGCACCACCCAGAGCGGCCCCGACCGCAGCGACGGCACCACCCAGAGCGGCCCCAACAGCAGCGACGGCACCACCCAGAGCGGCCCCGACAGCAGCGACGGCACCACCCAGAGCGGCCCCAATAGCAGCGACGGCATCACCCAGAGCGGCCCCAAAAGCAGCGACGGCACCACCCAGAGCGGCCTAAACAGCAACGAAGGCACCACCCAGAGTGGCCCCCCAGCAGCGACAGCACCACCCAAAGCGGCCCGAAGAGCAGCGACGGCACCACCCAGAGCGGCCCCAACAGCAGCGACGGCACCACCCAGAGCGGCCCCAACAGCAGCGACGGCACCACCCAGAGCGGCCCCCCAGCAGCGACGGCACTACCCAGAATGGCCCCGACAGCAGCGACAGCACCACCCAGAGCCGCCCCAACTGCAGCTACGGCACCACCCAGAGCGGCCCCAAAAGCAGCGACGGCACCACCCAGAGCGGCCCGAACAGCAGCGACGGCACCACCCAGAGCGGCCCCCCAGCAGCGACAGCACCACCCAAAGCAGCCCCAAGAGCAGCGACGGCACCACCCAGAGCGGCCCCAACGGCAGCGACGGCACCACCCAGAGCGGCCCCAACAGCAGCGACGGCACCACCCAAAGCGACCCCAACAGCAGTGACGGCACCACCCAGAGCCGCCCCAACAGCAGCGACGGCACCACCCAGAGCGGCCCCAACAGCAGCGACGGCACCACCCAGAGCGGCCCCAACAGCAGCGACGGCACCACCCAGAGCGGCCCCAACAGCAGCGACGGCACCACCCAGAGCGGCCCCAACAGCAGCGACGGCACCACCCAAAGCGGCCCCAACAGCAGTGACGGCACCACCCAGAGCCGCCCCAACAGCAGCGACGGCACCACCCAGAGCGGCCCCAAAAGCAGCGACGGCACCACCCAGAGCGGCCCCAACAGCAGCGACGGCACCACCCAGAGCGGCCCCAACAGCAGCGACGGCACCACCCAGAGCGGCCCCAACAGCAGCGACGGCACCACCCAGAGCCGCCCCAACAGCAGCGACGGCACCACCCAGAGCCGCCCCAACAGCAGCGACGGCACCACCCAGAGCCGCCCCAACAGCAGCGACAGCACCACCCAGAGCGGCCCTCCAGCAGCCATGGCACCACCCAGAGCGGCCCTCCAGCAGCGACAGCACGATCCAAAGCGGCCCCAAGAGCAGCGACTGCACCACCCAGAGCCGCCCCAACAGCAGCGACGGCACCACCCAGAGCGCGCCCCCCAGCAGCGACAGCACCCCCCAGAGCGGCCCCAACAGCAGCGACGGCACCACCCAGAGCGGCCCCAACAGCAGTGACAGCACCACCCAGAGCGGCCCCAACAGCAGCGACGGCACCACCCAGAGCCGCCCCAACAGCAGCGACGGCACCACCCAGAGCGGCCCCAACAGCAGCGACGGCACCACCCAGAGCCGCCCCAACAGCAGCGACGGCACCACACAGAGCGGCCCCCCAGCAGCGACAGCACCCTCCAGAGCGGCCCCAACAGCAGCAACGGCTCCACCCAGAGCGGTTCCAACAGCAGCGACGGCACCACCCAAAGCGGCCCCAACAGCAGTGACGGCACCACCCATAGTGGCCCCAACAGCAGCGACGGCACCACCCAGAGCGGCCCCCCAGCAGCGACAGCACCACCCAGAGCGGCCCCAACAGCAGCGACGGCACCACCCATAGTGGCCCCAACAGCAGCGACGGCACCACCCATAGTGGCCCCAACAGCAGCGATGGCACCACCCAGAGCGGCCCCAACAGCAGCGACGGCCCACCCAGAGCGGCCCCAACAGCAGCGACGGCACCACCCAGAGCGGCCCCAACAGCAGCGACGGCCCACCCAGAGCGGCCCCAACAGCAGCGATGGCACCACCCAGAGCGGCCCCCCAGCAGCGACAGCACCACCCAAAGCCGCCCCAAGAGCAGCGACGGCACCACCCAGAGCCGCCCCAACAGCAGCGACGGCACCACCCAGAGCGGCCCCGACAGCAGCGACGGCACCACCCAGAGCGGCCCCAAAAGCAGCGACGGCACCACCCAGAGCGGCCCCAAAAGCAGCGACGGCACCACCCAGAGCGGCCCCAAAAGCAGCGACGGCACCACCCAGAGCGGCCCCAAAAGCAGCGACGGTACCACCCAGAGCGGCCCGAACAGCAGCGACCGCACCACCCAGAGTGGCCCCCCAGCAGCGACAGCACCACCCAGAGCGGCCCCAACAGCAGCGACGGCACCACCCATAGTGGCCCCAACAGCAGCGACGGCACAACCCAGAGCGGCCCCCCAGCAGCGACAGCACCACCCTGAGCGGCCCCAACAGCAGCGACGGCACCACTCAGAGCGGCCCCAACAGCAGCGACGGCACCACCCAGAGCGGTCCCAACAGCAGCGACGGCACCACCCAGAGCGGTCCCAACAGCAGCGACGGCACCACCCAGAGCGGCCCCAACAGCAGCGACGGCACCACCCAGAGCGGCCCCAACAGCAGCGACGGCACCACCCAGAGCCGCCCCAACAGCAGCGACGGCACCACCCAGAGCGGCCCCAACAGCAGCGACGGCACCACCCAGAGCGGCCCCAACAGCAGCGACGGCACCACCCAGAGCGGCCCCAACAGCAGCGACGGCACCACCCAGAGCGGCCCCAACAGCAGCGACGGCACCACCCAGAGCAGCCCCAACAGCAGCGACGGCACCACCCAGAGCGGCCCCAACAGCAGCGACGGCACCACCCAGAGCGGCCCCAACAGCAGCGACGGCACCACCGAGAGCGGCCCCAACAGCAGCGACGGCACCACCCAGAGCGGCCCCAACAGCAGCGGCGGCACCACCGAGAGCGGCCCCAACAGCAGCGACGGCACCACCCAGAGCGGCCCCCCAGCAGCGACAGCACCACCCAGAGCGGCCCCCCAGCAGTATTGGCCCCCCAGCATTACCTGCCCCCCACAGCAGTATCTGCCCCCCTTACAGCGCCCCCCCAGCAGTATCTGCCCCCCTTACAGCAGCCCCCCCAGCCGTATCTGCCTTCCACTTATAGCGGGCCCCCCCAGCATTACCTGCCCCCCCTTACAGCGGGCCTCCCCAGCATTACCTGCCCCCCCTTACAGCGGACCCCCCCCAGCATTACCTGCCCCCCTTACAACGGCCCCAGCAATGACAGCCCCCCACGAGACCCACGTACTTTCCTCGTGGATGCTCCGCTCCTCCTGTGCCTGGCGCCCTCCAGCAGCGATGATCTCCCGCGCACACTGTGACGTCAGTGTGTTGCAGGACGCCTCTTCCCCTGGACGCTCCCACGGAACCAACAGGTAGGAGACGTCGGGGGACGGGGGGGGGGGGGGAGGAGGATCCTGGTGCACACTGACATCACAGTGTGCGCCGGGATCAGCGCTGTTAGTAGTGCTGGTTAATGAATACCGGCATGGAAGTCACGGCCCCTGCCGGTATTCTTTAACGGGGGAGCGGCCGCGTGTCAGCGACTATGGCTACACGTGTCAGTGCTGACACGTGTGTCATAGGTTCGCCACCACGGCTCTAGTGGAATATGTGTTCACTGTGCAAGTCTTAGGCACAATGTCCATGGCCGTATTTGCACTGCGGGATCCGGAGCAAGTGTTCGCCTCCGGATCCCGCTCAAACACTACCCATAAGACATGCTATGGAAAATGCTTTTTCATGCCCAGGAGCGGTAATCAAGCGCATGTCCTATTCTAGTGCGAGCCTCGCACAGACGGCCTCCATTGCAGTCAAAGAAAGCCATCTGTCCCACGGCGATTCGCAGCGGATCCACGTCATCACCATCATGACTCTCCGCACTGCGTATGCGCCATGTCAATTGTAATTTTTAGAATAATTTGATGACTATTGCTGAGTTGGGAAAATCCAACCCATTTGTCATACGATGATTGGATGACAGCCGGCCGGTATGTGTTCATGATCAGCTTGTGCTATGGTGTGTTTTTCTATAAATACTTTTTACTCAATAAAGAGCTGCAGAAGATGAAGCAAATCTTAAAATGCTACTTGTCTGTTTCATGCCTTATTCTTCTCTGGGCACCGTCAAATTTGGCATAGCTGATTGATAAGGCTGCAATACCCTTTGAGTATAGCCTAAATTAAGTGATTACTGCGACAACAGCAAATTTGGGGAGACAGGAAGGATCTGACATGTTGGTTTTGAAAATCCCTGAAGTTTGTGCAACGATCGAGACACAAGGCCAACGTTGAGGAGCTGGCGGGGGTAGAAATGGCACTTGTCACGGCAAAGGCACCGCCAGGCCTCTTCCAGGCAACGCCGAGGCAGCTGCTACCTGAATTAACAGTGCGGTGGACCTGAAGAATTATGTCACGGGTGACGCCACTGTTTCTTACTCCGCACACAAGTACTTGACAACTTCTGGGAACGGTCAGTGACTGGAACTTTACTTGAAGAATAGGCAAATTCTCACACCAGTGCAGGAAAGACAAATTATGGAGGTCAGGGAGGAAAACACAGGATGAAACCAGGCCTACAGTCAACGTTATCTGTATGACTCTGCTCCTGGACACACGCACTCCGAGATACGGGATGAAACCAGGCCTACAGTCAACGTTATCTGTCTGACTGCACTCCTGGATGCACACACCGGAGGAGTACAATGCACTCCACTGACACTCAAGTTTAAGCAGGCTGCTGAACACTGCATGGCGGTCTCTCTCTCTCGCTTTCTTAGGATGGGGATCCTGGGACTAGATCATCCAGGAACCTCTGTTCCTCTTCCATTCTTCACCACATGAGGGTTGAAGGTACCCCCATGTGGCCAGCACTCTCCCTCCACACTCAACCGTTGAAGCAATGGACCCCTCTATGTTACCTTTCACTCATATTTATATCTTATATACCCACGTGACATGACAATTGGTTACAATTTCCAGACATATCCCAGACATTCACAGATATTAACCTCTTACTTGCTGCAGCTGTGCAACACACATAATCTGCACAGAGCATCCACATAAAAGACATGACATGTATGACAATTATGAAGGGGCCAGATATATAGACGTTGGGCCACTACACTTACATGAGAAATACAGTAAACCACTGGCAGACGTATCTGGCAGCAACCTTTTCTTCCCTCCCCATTGAGAGCACATCAATGCTCAGGGGAGTAAGGAAGAATAGCTGCTGGCTCAAAAAGCCCTCTGACAACAGCTACTGAAAGAGTATAGGCCCTTTTAGGCAGAGAAGAAGCAAATGAGAGTTAACACTGAAAATATAATGTTATGCACATGGAAAGAAAAAAATTAAATGTCACTCACCAGTCCGTATTAACCCTTTCCAGTCCGCTGTCTAACATCTAAAGACATTTTGATTGAGGCCTGTACAGCTCCAATATGGTAAGACATCCAGCAGGGTCTTCTTACTGTATATTAATGGACGCTCTGTTGTCGGGAGCCTCTCCAGCATGTCCAATAACGCAGTACTGGCTCTAGCCAGCAGATGGCGCCATTGTATAATGGCAGAAAGAGAAAACCCCCTAGGAAACCCTAAATCTAAAATTGGATTGCAAAAGGTTAAATGCTAAAACATTTGGTAAGAAACAACATTGAAAAGGACTTGGAAGAATAACTGGAAGCAAGCTTAACAGCAGCAAGCAGTGCTAGGTAGATGCAAAATCCCATATATTGATGCATCAAAAGAGCCTAAATGGACGTGCTGACTACATAGTTTTACTGCGTTGCAATTCATTAATTAGCTTACATATGGAATATTATAGACAGCATACAAATAGGCACATCAAGGCTTAAGTGACTTCAATAGACCATACAATACCCAGATAGACAAAATTAGGAGAAAATTGTGGATTAGTGTTTACTAGTCACTATGTATAAATGTGGTATATGAAGAGTCAATATAGAGATCTGCTTAATAATAAGGATCTGATACTGCCTCTTTAATACTTTCAGAGTACTCTTCATATAGCCATCATAATGTGTCACTCAGATCCTTACATTTACCCATATTTCCTACTTCCCAGACATCGGTTTTAAGAATAGATTGTTTACTTGCCGCCTAATATATCCCACCCCTTGACAGGTGCCATTGTTTTTTGATACTTACTGTCATTCATTTCACCTGTCAGTGGTTCTAATGTTATGGGTAATTAGTGTACATCTAGGTCATCAAAGCAACCCTCTGGGCATGGAGAAACAAAAATGGCCACACCAGCTTCTCTGACAGTCTGATATACATTGTGCATTAGTATGTATCTCCCTACACCTACTTTGCTTAATCAGTGCTGTCCACATGAGCAGCACTAACCAGTAAGAGCAGCATGTAGTGTCTTAGACTCCCAATGCATGCTATGAAGAGAGAAGAGGTTCAGCCATCTTCGTTTCTCCAGGCCTAGAGGATCACTTTAGGATATAATATAGTAAGTAATTACAGGTAGGGGTGTAACTATAGAGGGTGCAGGGGATGCAGTTGCACCCGGGCCCAGGAGCCTTAGGGGGCCCATAAGTCCTCTCTTCGCCATATAGGGAGCTCAGTACTATGAATAAAGCATTATAGTTGGGGGCCCTATTACAGGTTTTGCATTGGGGCCCAAAAGCTTCAAGGTATGTCTCTGTGCAGCATGGTTTAGGTATGGGTACGGGTACAGATACAGACAGAGGGGGGGGGGGAGCTCACCTTTTGCATCAGGGCCCCTGATCCTTTAGTTACGCTCCTGATCACAGGCATCATTTTTGGGCAGCATTGGGGGCCCTTGCTGTGGTACCTGGTGGTCCAATCATGAATTAAACCTTCAGATGATACCTTCAATATTTCTGAAAAGTTTAATGGTGAAAACTATTTTGATTCTGTCACTGATCTGATGCATAACTTTGGTCAACTTTGTAGTACAAGGAATGCTTGATTGGTGAGTCATTGAACAAAGTTCTCTCATAGTTTCGACATATAAATCTGGCTGTTAAATTCCCTTGAAATGAAATAATAATCATTTCTGTTTATTTAGTGGCAACATATTTCACAGCGGTTTACAATTGAATCGCATTAGTTTTAGAATGTAGATATAGTGAAGTACAAAAGATACTTTTCCAAACAGAGGATCAATGGGAGTGCCATGCTGCTGTCTGCTCCTCTCACGGTCAGGAAGTATAGGGACAGTTTGGGCTCTCATTTATTTCAATGGGAGTAAAGCTGCCCCTGCTTCCTCTGACCATTGATGGTGATGTCTAATCTGCTATACTGTGCAGTTGGCCAGACGATCAGCGGATAGATGCAGGTCCCAAGTGGCAGACCCCTGTCCATCAACTACCAGTGACCTATCCAAGGGATAGGTCATCAAGTAGTGTTGGCTCTTTAAAAAGTAATGAGAGAAAAACTGTATATGGGGTTGAGGAGAAAGAAAATCTGTTAAATAGCTTTTTTGCCAGTGTATTCACTCAGGAATTGTTAGGTGAAATGTAGAGTGATAAAGTAAACTCTCCATTAAATGTCACCAATCTAACCCAGGAAGAAGTGCAGAGCTGCCTTAAAAAGATTAAAATAGACAAATAACCGATGGCAAACACCCCCGGGTCTAAAAGAATTAAGTAATGTGATAGACAGATTGTTTATTATATCTCTAGGACTCTTTAGTGACGCGGTCAGTTCCACTTGATTGGTGCATAGCAATCCTTAATGGATGGGTACCTAGCTCAGACCTCTCGTTGGTTCACCTTGGTGTGGCGGATGCGCTCACACGAATTTGATCAAATAACAGTTATGTATTTTCTTACATTTATTAAGTGTGGACGAGTGCTGAAGCATGTGTTTGTTACTGTATTTTGTTGCAGCCATAGCTTATTGTGCACCTTCACACTTAATTTATTTGTTGGATGAGCAGACATTTTTTTTTGTTTTTTTGCATGCAGTTCATTAGAAATGCTTCTGCCCGTGCGTTACATCCACAGCACACAGAACGGGTTGTAGAGCGGATGACACAGCATGCCTCAAGTACCGCTACCTCTTGTTCCTCCCAGTCACAGGTACACAGCAGTCAGTCTACACCAGCATCCACCCTTTACTTCACCCTATGCTAAATTTTCTGAACCCAATCCCACCATAGCCTTTGCCATAAGCTGAAACCCACAGTTGGTTCCCCTTAAAAAGTAACCTTTATTGATTTTTAACCCTTTCCAATCCACTTTCTGACATCGTCAGACATTCTGATTGGAAGCTGTACAGCTCCGATGTCGGAATATGTCCGGCAGGGTATTCTTACTGTATATTACTGGCCGCTCTGTTGTCGGGGGCCTTTCCGGCATGTCACATACTGCGGTACTGGCTCTAGCCAGCAGATGGCGCCATTGTATAATGGCAGAAAGAGAAAGCCCCCCAGGAAACCCTGAATCCAAAATTGGATTGCAAAGGGTTAATACAATATAGTAGCAATGAATTGAGTCTCAATATAGTGTAAATGAGTGTAATATATTAGACAACACCTGCCTTGCTGATTGTGCACAAATATTATGCAAAAATACAGAGTGTAATACTTGCTGCAAATGGTGCCCGCTACCATGAAGCAATACACCGCTATGTACTGAGGATTTGGCAAGTGATTAGATCCCTGCATGAACTCCCAGCATGTGTGATAAATGCTGCCAGATAAACTGAGTTTACAATAAGCTTAGCAGGAAAAACTACATGAGGCTCTGTGCTAAAAGACCAGCTTCCCCAACAAGTTTCACCAAAGTCTGGCATCATCAGGAGTATAGGAGCAGTCCATACGGATCAGTCTGAGGAGCTGTTTGATCAGTCAGTGTCATGGATGTCAAACTTGGCAGTCCGAACAACCAGAGGGTGAAGACCAAGACATTGAATTCACTGATACCCAACCATTTTTTTCTCTGAAAAGGAAGGTGAGGGTGGGACAGTTTGCGTGCTCAGCCTCCATAGGTGGATGTGGAATCGGAGGTTCCAGCTCCCGGTGCTCACTATGACATAGAGTCCACTCAGGAGAAGAAGGATGACAAAGAAGAAGGCATCCAAGACATATAAGATCATGTGGTACATCAGAAGAGGTCTAGGGGCACATGTTGAGAACATTGTTTTTCCTCTTTACAAGTCACTGGTCAGACCACACATGGAATATTGTGGACAGTTTTTTTGGAGCACCACTACTCAATAAGGACATATTAGAGCTTGAGCAAGTTCAAAGATGGCCAACTAAAGTAATAAATGGAATGGGTGGACTACAATACCCAGAAAGGTTATCAAAATTGGGGTTATTCACTTTAGAAAAAAAGACTGCTGAGGGGTACTGTGACGCTAACAAGCGAGCACCCTCTACATCTAGAGGAAAGAAGGTTTCTACACCAACATAGAAGGGGGTTCTTTACTGTAAGAGCGGTGAGATTATGGAACTCTCTGCCTGAGGACGAGGTGATGGCAAACTCGATTAAAGAGTTTAAGAGGCTCCTGGACATCTTTCTTGAGTGATACAATATTACATGTTACAGTCACTGATTACTTCAGAAGGTTTGGTGATCTAGGGATTATTCTGATTGCCAGATTAGAGTCAGGAAGGAATTTATTTTCTCTATTAAATGAGGAAAATTGGCTTCTACATCATTGGGGTTTTTTTTTAACCTTCCTTTGGATCAACATTGGGGGAAGGTAATAGGCTTAACTAGATGGTCATGTGTTTTCTTCACCCCCTTACACACTATGCTACTATGTAGCTGAGATTTCAGCTACAATCCTGAGTTGCTTCATGTACATACTCGTTAGTTGGAGAGAAAGCATAGCAGACATGTATATAATATTGTCCCTTTTGAATGTTGTATGGTTGTCAGCATTCTTTCCGGGTAACAATTAATTAATGACTGGAATCTACATTGGACAACAGAACACTAATGAATGTTTTGCTATATTGTTTAGACATTTCACATAATTATGATATAACTGTCAAATCTAATAGTGTATAACGGCTCTGACATCCAATACAAATTATGGGTAAAAGAAAAACACGGCTGACCTCTCTAACATCCCGTTGTTATTACGCAGGCAAATCCAGCCTCTGCCAACCCATGATGTAGAATGACACAGTGCCATCTGCTGGGCTCTGGTGCATTGTACTTTAATAACAAGTAGAAGATAACATTTGGTACTCATACACTTCCCCAAACTTTCACTGTGTAAGTACATTCTCATTTCTGGGGAAATTTGATGGAAGCTTCTTGAGGAGTATGATAGTGCAGCAGACTACTAGTCCATAATCAAGCTGCAGGACATCGCAGCCAGTCACTGCTACAAGGTATCTAGCCGTCTTATTTAATTAAATCTTCCATATAGCACACATTATATATGGCAGATATTGTACATATACTATATATATATATATGTGTATATATATATATATATATATATAATCTATTTCTGAGCTTTCTTCAGGATAGGTCACCTATAGCAGATCGCATGGAGGTCCCCCACTCCCGGCCCCCGTTGATTAGATGATAAAAAGGTGACACCAGAACTGTCAAAATGTCATTTATAGCACAATGGCTCGTTTTGGTAATGCAGCTCTCTCCCTGTACATAGACATAAGCTACACACTTGAGTGATCATGATTTTGCAAAGCTCTAATTGATGATTTGAACAAAAATTATTGTAAAGCAATTAAAAAGGTAAACTGTGGCACAGAAAGTTATCATAATTATCTCAAGCTGGATTTGGGGATTTTAGTTAACTGTAAACTTAACAGGAGAAACCAGTGTCAGGCAGCTGCTGCCAAGGCAAACAGGATCATGGGGTCTAGGGGCACATGACAAGAACATTGTTCTCCCTCTTTACAAGTCACTGGTCAGACCACACATGGAATATTGTGGACAGTTTTGGGCATCGGTATTCAAGAAGGACATATTAGAGCTTAAGCAAGTTCAAAGACGGGCAACTAAAGTAATAAATGGAATGGGCGGACTACAATACCCAGAGAGGTTATCAAAATTGGGGTTATTCACTTTAGAAAAAAAGCCGTCTTAGGGGCAACCTAATAACTATGTATAAAAATATCAGGGGACAATACAGAGATCTCTCACATTATTTATTTATACCCAGGACTGTGACTGTAACAAGGGGGCGCCCTCTATGTCTAGAGGAAAGACATAGAAGGGGGTTCTTTACTGTAAGAGCAGTGAGACTAGGGAACTCTCTGCCTGAGGATGTGGTGATGGCAAATTCGATAAAAGAGTACAAGAGGTGCCTGGACGCCTTCCTTGAGTGTAACAATATTACATATTATAATCACTAATTACTTCAGAAGGGTCGGTGATCTGGGGATTATTCTGATTGCCAAATTGGAGTCGGGAAGGAATTTTTTTTCCCCCTTAAATGACGAAAATTGGCTTCTACCTGTTTGTTTTTTGTTTTGCCTTCCTCTGCATCAACATTTGGGTTTGATAAGGAAGCCAGGGGGGGCGGTGTTCAATAGGCTGAACTAGATGGACATATGTTTTTTGCAGCCAAACATACTATGTTACTAAATTAAACTCTGCAACATCTGTATTGGTGGTCAGAACATCCAACCACCAACATCTGTTAATATGCAATTGTCTTTAAATTGATTTAAACCTTACTAGAACTTTTGCAATGCCTTTGCTGTAATAGGCAAAGCCTGATGGATGTTCTTGTTAAAAGGGAATCTGTCATCTCCTGTGAGCCCTATAAACTAAACCAATGGACTCATAGGAGCTGCCATGCTGGGTCCAGGGTTGTGAACATTGTACTTACTTTCCCCGCTGTGCGCTGTCATACCGCCCCTGAATGCATGCGCACACAAGTAGTCACCGGAATAATCACATCTCCGGACTCCCCGCGTCAGTTTCTATAAACCATAAGTTTAGCTCATAGGGCTCAAAGTATCTGACAAGCTCCCTATCACTAGTAGTCCCTGATAACCCTTCATTCTTCTTTGCAGAGACTGGTGATTTATCATAATGTATTCTGTATAGGATCTGATCTGATTTCACTCTTTTTCCGGATGTAATTTGTCCTAGTCCATTGTGAATATCGAGTAACTTCTTTGTGATGTTACAGGTTTTGTAAATCCACATGTTCCTATCATTTTACTTTGCGTCTTATGTTTAGAAAAGCCCATTTAAAGCTACTCAAGAGCCCCCTAGTGTGTAGGCTTTAAAGAAGCGGACTGTTAGCCGGGTCGCTTAAACAGTCCCTTTGCAAGTCACCAACAACCTTATTTCCTGCCATTGTTACAATGGCAAGACTGGAATTCCACCCAAATGTGTTTGACCCCACTGCCAAAACAGCCAGCACATATTTTACTGATTAGTATATTCCTGTACATAAAAGATAGGGGGTGGCAGATGGAGGAAAACAAATCCCTGCCATTACTGCCAAAATGATGATAATATTCAAGTATTTTGAACTCTTTGTCCAGCCAGTTATTTTCACAGAACAACAGCACAGCCATCTGGAAGTAAATTGGAGTCTTGTAAATTCAGCAATTTTCCATAATAGGAAAGTGTTATGTTAGAAATCTGAGGCGTCATGTAGCAGTTAGTGCTAGAACGCCGAATAATAATGGGGATATTAAATACATGGCTTTAGTTTATGGCTTTCTTAGTACATCATAATCTTTTATTAAATGGTACTCTTGTATTTTCCTGTACTGCGTGGAGTCGTGGGTCACATTATCCCATCACATGCAAGTACAAATATCAATAGGAAGGTTCTACACGTGTTCTAAAGCATTGCGTGTTTTTAAAATACCAGAATTTTGCTATCCAGGAAAATCCCTGTGCTTTTCCATATTATTAAATGACTTGGCCATGACAATAATAGCCATACAACATATTCATTCCATAATATTATCCAACACAAATAAGCCAATGCTGGCCAAGCTCCTTGACAAATAGTTCTTTACAATGTTTTGGGTTCTTACCTTGGTTTCTGAAAACATAGTAGCCTCCCAATGCATTGTATAGGACTATTAGTCGTAGCTAGACTAGTCATAGTTGATGCGGTTAGGCTTTGCTCTACTTGTAGCAAAGACTCAGTTTGCTGCTGAAGACCTATATCTGAATATCCCAACAATGACAAAATGATTTGTTGATGCCCCCAGAACCCGGCAGAATGTGATGTTAGCCATTCATGTTGTTTTTGAGAAATTCCTTGTTGTTTCTTCTAATTATCTTATATTTCGACTGTGTGTCTCATAACAACATTTGTCGTGTGCTTTAACAATAGCGAAAACAATACTTAGTCTCCATTTGGCAAAACAACTTTGCCTCTAACAAATCATTACCGAATTTCCTAGTCCTGGGGTGTAGCTATAGGGGGGTGTAGAGGTGGCACTCACTACCGGGCCCGGGAGCCTATGGGGCACAAAGGCCTGTCTATCATATAAGAAAGCACCAGTATTATGGATGGTTGGGAGGCCATATTACATATTTTGCATTGGGGCCCCCTATATTGAGCCTCTGCCTAATCTTTTAAGGTTCTAGCAATGCCTTCGCCTGCTGGTATTGCATCGACGGGCTTCTTAAGAGACCCAAATGATGCAGAAGAACATTGTAGGGGGCCCATGATGAACTTTTGCATCTGGTCCCCTGATCCTTTAACTACACTTCTGACCTAATCAGTATGGCTGCAAAGGTCTATCTGGTCCAATTATGGAGAAATGGTTGGGTCCTGCTGGCGCCAAGAGGGAAGACAGTGCAGCAAGTAGGTGCAGTAGCAGCTTCTTTATCTAATTGCTGCTGTCTGCTGTGTATTAACTCTTTCCAATCCACTGTCTGATGTCTGAAGACATTATGATTTAAGACTGTACAGCTCCAATGTTGAAAGATGTCCGTCGGGGTTCTCTTACTGTATATTGCCAGCCTCTCTGCTGTCGGAGCCTATCCAACGTGTCACCTCATGCAATACTTGCTTTAGCCAGCATATAGCGCTGTTGTATAACGGCAGAAAAAGAGTAAGCCCCCTAGGAAAACCAGAATACAAATTGGATTGGAAAGGGTTAATGCAGCACACCTATGCTATTTGTCTATTGGTGCCATCATTCACTTTGGTTTCTAGCTGGCTGGGCTCCAATTTGCATATTCATTTTCCCAGAGGAGCATGCATGCCTTTACAAGTTTCTTCACACCAACTATGTCCTCTTCACAATGAGAAACTATACCCCTTCTATACCTACTATACACTGATGAGAGGCAATCCCCTTAATCTAATCTGTCTGTATTACGGTTACCTTTTCCTTCTGGAGAAGATTTTGGCTTTGGCTTACATCCCAGTCATTGTTACAAGGCTTGTTAAAAGGTCCAGCATTGTAGGAATGCCGCCTTCCAATAGGTTTGTAGCATCTCCCATTTGTAACCGTATTATGTAACATATAACCATTAGATATCTTCCCTCCCAAATGTCAATTCTACAATATGGAAGCATGAAGAATATTCCTACCCCACTCCCTTCTGGTAAAATACATCCACTCACATACAAGGCATATACCCCTTCTATTGACCTCATATAACCCTAAATTGGAGTTGAGTGTCCCATATTTTCTAGACTCAGCGAATTATACCTGTGTCCTATTGTCCTTTTTTGATAAAAAAAAATAAGACTAATAAACACATTCTCCATAAAACAATGTTATCTACGATTATGAAAATAACGTAGATGGATTTTAGGCTGAAAAATAGAGCGGTCATATTTGTAATTAATTTACAGTGTCTGAAATCATGCCTACACAAATATTGTTGAAGTGTAGATAAGTTGACGCTGGCAGAGATGTCCACTTTTTAATCCCAAATGGAAGGTGATTTGGCAGGTCAGCATTGCTTCCATTGTTATAGAAGATGAGTATCAGCAGTACAATATAAAACAAGGGTCTAATCATTCGTAAATCTCATTCCCTGTTTGGCACCGGATTTATCGAAGTCTGGTATTTGCATACAATATCAGCTTATCAAGCCAAAAAACAGAATTTCTTTACTTTTTTTTTTTCTTCTGTAAGGACTACGAAGATTTAAAGCATTCTTCATATTAAGCATAAGCACTAGCAAATGTAACATTGTAAGCATGATTAGATTTCAGTACCTGAGATGGGAGCTCAAGGTCTACTTTCTTGTACCTTGTCTTTCAGGACACTGATGCAGGACTGGATTCTGTGTGCTTACTCTAGCAGGGATGTAACTATAGAGGATGCAGGGGATGCGGTTGCACCCGGGCCCAGGAGCCTTAGGGGGCCCATAAGGCCTCTCTTCTCCATATAGGGAGCCCAGTACTATGAATAAAGCATTATAGTTGGGGTCCCCATTCCAGGTTTTGCATTGGCGCCCAGGAGCTTCAAGTGACGCCTCTGTACTCTAGTGTTCCCCTCCAGTGGTCTGGAGTCTCACAGACCTCTGCACTTGGCTTCTCACCTAGTGGCAACTCTATATGTTTTAGTGCCCTAGTGGCACTAGCAATGTAATAGTATTACTGAAACTTGCCACTAGGGATAAAACTATATATCTGTCACTTAACATTAGGAGCCTCGTGTGGTGCAGAATGCAGTCCTAAGCTCTCGCTCAAGACCTGAAGGTTGCGAGTTCAATCACTGCATGGTTCAGGTAGCTGTCTCAAGATTCACTCAGCCTTCCATCCTTTGGAGATAGCTTGTTCTGCACTATAAAATGTATACTCTATAGAATTAATGTTTGTGCTATTGCATTTTTATGTTTGCTTAATTTTGTATTGCCACAACAGCAGATTTGTACTTGCCCGCTTCTTTTCCTTTGTTTGTATGTAACTTTATTTTTGGTGGTGTTTGTTTGGTGATTCTGAAGTGTTTTGTGCTGCACTGTAGTATTTGCTTCTACTGAGGGCTACTATTTGTGCTGCATGGTGACATTTGGTGGTGTTCCTATGGTGGGATCTGAGTAGATAATGTTTTTGGAACTCTACTTTAGGGTGACCATACACAATTGATTGGGCAAACCCAGACTGGTCGATCATCCAATGTCTATGGGGGCCTCCTGATCTCCTCCGAGGGCAGATGTTGGGGAAGATAAGGATCTTGATCTTTTGTTCTCAGTAGATACGTCACTACCAGAAGTATCTAGCAGCAGCTTTCTCCCATTACTACATACAAACTCTATGCATGCCAAGTAAGCATGTTTATGGGGTGGGGGTGCCAGATAGATAGCAGTCGGCTGTATGTGCGTTCATCCAACAGTTTATGGGTTCATGGAAAAGTGCTGGCAACTTGGGTTAGAGTCCTCACTTTACTATTGTTTTCTAATGTTGACTAAAACCAGTTTTAGACCCCTAGCATTAAATTAAATCTTTCTAACATTTTTAAAAAAAAACGTCCTTTAATCATTGGAGCATTTCTTTAATTAGTTTGACTAATTCAAACACAGTCCTGATTAGTGAATTACAAATGTATGGAGTTTATAAACTTGTTCTATCGTCTGATTCTCATGCATTACAGATCTCTAGGCAGCTGCCCTCTCTGGTCTACCAGTACAGCTTGTGCACTTCTATGCTCTTCATTACAGAAGTTCATTTTCAGTTGAATCGTGTGGGATTAAGAACATTTTGTTGTGCTTGAGAAATGCTGAGATGATCTCAGTGTGAGCAGCTTAAGCTACAGTAACTCAACACTTTGATATAGTTATGTATACAGAAAATATAATTGGATTTTGCACAGAAGATATGCTGGAATGGATACGTTAAATAATTAATTTGTATAATAAAAATAAATGTAGTTTCTGATGTGAGGGGGTTGTATAGCAAGCAGCATCCATATAAGACACAAATAATTACCTCCACATGGGGAGATATTGTATAATTCATGTTTGTGGATCAAACTTTCATTGACCTGGAAAACAAACACGAGAACTGGCAATGACTAGAGGAGGATGCACCGAAAAAGAATCAAGCCTCCATTAAGTTTGATATGTAGAGCCATTACTAGTAATAATTCTTATAGTTTCACTTTATACTCATTTTATTTGGGGGCTTTTAAAATTATTTATTCGATTTTGGATAAGGGTTAGGATTGGAGATGAGCGAGCATACTCGCTAAGGGCAATTACTCGAGCGAGTGTTGTCCTTAGCGAGTACCTGCCCGCTTGGAAGAAAAGATTCGGGTGCCGGCGCGGGTGAGCGGTGAGTTGCGGGAGTGAGCAGGGTTGAGTGGGAGGGAAAGAGAGATCTCCCCTCCGTTCCCCCTGCTCTTCCCCCGCCGCTCCCTGCCCCCCGCCGGCACCCGAATCTTTTCTTCCAAGCAGGCAGGTACTCGCTAAGGACAATGCTCGCTCGAGTAATTGTCCTTTAGCGAGTATGCTCGCTCATCTCTAGTTAGGATTGCTTTTGCGGAGATAACAACACTTTTCTTTATATTAGTGGACCTAAAACACAAGGAATTTTTACATCCTTCCAATCATGTAGAGCTAAAAATGTGAGTCCTACCACAGTCCTTCATCTAGGGCACACAAACCTATTGCCAGAGGTAGACAGGGAAATGGACTGCACTTAGAATTTGTTGTTTTTTCTTGGATGCGAGGCATTATTTGTCTAGATGGAATAAAAATGTCCCCAATTTGTTGACGAGCAACTTAAATCTTAAAAAAACTAAAAAACTGAACTGAACAGTTGGTGTAAACACCTATATCAATTCTCCTCAAGGTGTATTCAAAAGTGTCAAAACTAAAAAAAAAAAACTACCCTGTTTCCATGATAATAAGACTTACCATGATAATAAACCCTATGCTGATTTTTGGGAGGAAGGGGCTTGAAATATAAGCCCTCATCTGAAAATAAACCCTAGCTACACGAAATGAAAAAGGAAAAAAAAAGCAATGCTTACCGAGCCAGCGACATCCCAGTCCCTCGCGCTAGTCTCCGGCGCTGCAACAGGTTGCTGTGTCCTCCGCGCTGACAGCATTCTCTTCCTGGTAATGGGGCTTTGAATACCCCGCCTCCAGCAAGCAAGTGCTGTGATTGGATCACATGCACCACTTGCTTAGCCAATCAGAGACGGCGCTCAATCATTCACAGACGTTCAGTGAACGACATCACTATATGGTTGTGATTGGTTCATCGAGCGCCGGCTCTGGTTGGCTGAGTTAGTGGCACTTATGATCCAATCGCAGCACTCGCTTGCTAGAGGTGGGGTATTCAAAACCCCATTACCAGGAAGAGAATGCTGTCAGCGCGTAGGACATGGCAGCCTGCCACAGAGCTGGAGACTAGTGCGAGGCACCGGGCCGCCGTCGGCTAGGTAGGTATAAGACACCCCCAAAAATAAGACATTGTGCCTCTTTTGGCACAAAAATTATTATAAGGCAGGGGCTTATTTTTGGGGAAACACGGTACATGTTGTCACTTTAATCTTTATAGGTGGAGTGCCCAAATTTCTTTTAATCACATGACCTCTAGTTAATGTTATCTCTTTTCAGCGTATTGCCTCAATTGATGATTCATGTTTGAAACATTGGGGCATATTTATTAATGCTGTAATAGTTACACAATGTAAAGTTAGACTAGACAGTCTAAAAATGTGCCAGATTTATTGTGAGACACTGTGATAAAATCTGGTGCATTTTAAGAGTGTTTAGTCAAAGTTGATAATACCTATTATTTGTTGGAAAGATTTTGTTCCAAAATGTTGTGCATTTTAGTAGGAAAATACCCATTAATACCACGCCCTATTTCCTAATGAAGTCACGGGCATTTGGATGAAAATATGGCTTTTTTCAGCCTAACATACTATGCTAGATTCTATTCCAAAATTTAGCACATTTTGGTAGAAAAATTCACATTCCCTCACAAAGCCACACCCCTTAAAGGACATGGCAAAAAAAGTGTCTAAAAATGTTTAAACACATCATAAATGTGGTACAGGGCATTTAAGACAGTTTTTGACAATTTGGACGAGGAAACTGGCACATTTTCAATAATGTACCCCATTGTCTAGCGCTAGAGGAAAAGGTATGACACACATCTTATAATTAGAGTTATTTATCTGCCAGTTAACGAGTGGATTCAATCTAGCTCTCAGCCATATAATAACCTGATGATAATGAAAACTACTTTGCAGTTCTATATGAGGAAAATGTTTTGCTGAAGTAGGGATAGAAGGCTGTGATAAGTGGGCCGGGAGGGGGTCATGTTACCACAAGAACACTTGACACCAAGTAATAACACACATAACGGCTTCAGCGCTGGGATTTTGATATTTATATGTGGCTTGCTGGTTATCGTGTTTCTTGTCCATTCTCTGTTCTTAGTGACTTCCTGTTCTGTTCATTACCAGGGTTATAACGAGGAAATCTGGAGTGTGCAGAAGTAAACCATGGAAGAGTACAAGAAAACACGGGGCTGCAGGCACGACTTTCATATTATTCATTTACTCTCTGTACATTTTGTGCTTAAAGTTTGAATCCATCATCTTTTTTATTTTCTAAGCTATTATTTTAACAGTCTTGTTTACTTCACACTTTGTTCTCTAAATCTTAATCACAGTCATTCACTATTGTGCGAATGTCCAGGGACAGGAAATAAATGTCTGATTTACCTAACTTTGAGATTGATGACGAGTCTTGGACTAAATATTTCTTTTGGTCTCATTAGAAGTTGATTCCATATGTAAAATAGTGTTTTGTTATTTTATATGATTTGTATTTTCTGAAGGTTAACCCCCTTAAGGCCGTGGCCCATTTTTTTGGGGTGGGGTGAGGGGTGTTCCCTCCCCACTTTTAAAAATTGTAACTCTTTTCTTTATCCATTAGCATAGCTATCTGAGGGCTTGTTTTTTTGCAGGACATGTTGTATTTTTCAATTGTACTACATAATGTTCCATATAAGTAGAGATGAGCGAGCACCCAAATGCTCGGGTCCGCGTTATTCGAGTGGAGCTTTTTGTAAAATTCAAGAGCTCTACTCGAGTAATAAACCCCATTGGCTACAATGGGAGACTCGAGTATTTTTGTATGTGGGACGCCGGGTGCCGAGCTTTTTATTTTCCCCTAGGTTCTATCTCTCTCCCGCTGCATTGCGGCGGGGAGGGGCCAAAACAGGCACGTCACAGCGGTGAGGAGCCAAAAACTGGGGCGGGGTCGAACACGGGTTGATGCTCGTTCGAGTAACAAGCACCATCGAGTACACTAAAACTCGAACGAGCATCAAGCTCGGCAGAGTATGTTCGCTCATCTCTACATATAATGTACTGAAAAACTTTTAAAAAATTCTAAGTGAAGTGAAATGGAAAAAGAAGCGCAAAACTTTGGGGTGTCTTGAGTCTATGGTGTACATACTGCAGCAAAAATGACACGATGACTTTATTCTATGGGTCGGTACTAGAGATGAGCGAGCATACTCGCTAAGGACAATTACTCAAGCGAGCATTGCCCTTAGCGAGCACCTGCCCGTTCGGAAGAAAAGATTCGGGTGCCAGTGCGGGGGAGCGGTAAGTTGCGGGAATGAGCAGGAGGGAGCGAGGGGGAGTGAGGGAGAGAGATATCTCCCCTCCGTTCCCCCCTGCTCTCCCCCGCCGCTCCCTGCCCCCCGCCGTCACCCGAATCTTTTCTTCTGAGCGGGCAGGTACTCGCTAAGGACAATGCTCGCTCGAGTAATTGCCCTTAGCGAGTATGCTCGCTCATTTCTAGTCGGTACGATTACTATGATAAAGCAAATTCATATGGTTTTTTTTGCTGAACTACTTTTAAAAAATAAAATCTTTTCAGAAAATAAAATTATTTTCTGCAGTCATAACTTTATTATTTTTTAGTCAATCTAGTTGTAGGGGGGCTCTTTTAAAAAAAAAAAACGGCCCGTACTTTCTATTGGTAACATTTTGGAGTACATATGACTTTTTGATCGCTTTTTCTAAAATTTTTTCTTCTGGACGCGGTGACCAAAAAAAGTGCCAATTGAACATTCTGGTTTTTTTTTCTGACAACGTTCATTGTGCGGGATAAATAATGCATTTCTTTGATAGATCTCACTTTCATAGATGCAGCCACACCAAACATGTTTCTGTTTTTTTGGTTTTTTTTCATTTAATTAGCTTTTATTTTTTTTAATAATTAATAAAAACTTTTTTAAAACTGATTTTTCTTTATTTTAGTCCCCACAGGAGACGTGAATTTGAGATGAGATGGTATGGTTGCTACTGCAGTATGATGTAATAGGGTCTCGTGTGGCGCAGAAATGCTGCCTTAACACTCTGCACCACACAAGGCTCCAATCCAACCTAAAGATTGTCAGAGCCTCTCTTATAATTGAGGCTCTCACTCACAACCTGAAGGTTGTCAGTTCAATCCCCGTATGGTCTCAGCCTTCCATTCTTCCGAGGTTGGTAAAATGAGTACCCAGTTTGCTGGGGTGGGGGTGGGGGGTAAAGAGATGACTGGGGAAGGTAATGGCAAACCACCCTGCAAAAACAGTCTGACAAGAAAATGTCAAAATGTGACGTCACACTAAAAGTCAGTCATGGCTCGGTGCTTGCACCAGGGGACTTTACCTTTACCTATGATGCAATATCATATTATTACATCAAACTACTGTCTGACAGGTAATCTACCAAGCCACGCCACAGGCATGACTTGATAAGCAATCTGCAATGGCAGCCCTGGGGGCTTTCAGAAAGCCCTGGCTGCCATGGCACACCGTGATCTCATTGTGAGGGGCTATTCGGGACCCCTGAATTGAGATCGGGGCATTTAAATGCTGCTGTCAGAATTGATGGGGGCATTTGAAGGGTAAACAGCCACCGTCAGCAGGTGTGCTGACCACAGTGGTTGTGTTTGAATGTCAGCTGTAAGAAACAGTTGGCACCCACATTGTATAGAGCGGGATCAGCCATGATATAACTGGATGTCCTGGAGAGTTAAGGGGTTAAACAAGAATAAAATCACTCTACTCGTACAAATGGTTTTTTTATTGGCTTTTAGGAAAGTATAAGAAATAATAATTTATGTTAGCATCATGTGATACAATATATTAGAAATGTTGAAAAATTGAAGGTATAAAGAACTAAATTCTTTATAGCAACAATAGTCTTAGAGCTCAGACACACGGGCGTTTTAATGTGCATTTTTCCACATGTCAAAAAATTCGCTATCGCATCCAGGGGTTTCACCTTGCGCTCGATGGGGCTGGTGGCAGCAGCGCCGACCACATTGAGAACATATACTGAAGATCGCGATCCTCTGCCACAGGAGCGTGATGTTCTCCCATTGAATTCAATGGAGTCGGCAATACAGCTGGCTCCATTGAAAGCAATGGGCTGCCGGCAAGCGCTGCAGTGATTTTCAGGGAAGGGCTTAAAATATAAGCACTTCCCTGAAAATCAATCCAATAATGTGTAAAAAAAAAAATCTATACTCACCTCTCTGCAGCTGCCGGGGCTCACCCACGACCAGCCAGCTCTTCTCCAGCACTGCTCTGAGGAGTATTTAGCAGATGGGGATTTAAAATCCCCGGCTGCTGAATGGGCTGCCTCTGATTGCCTGAGCACTGTAACCAATCAGAGGCAGCTCTCAGCTGTCATTCAATAGCTGCCTCTGATTGGTCACAGTGCTCGCTCTCCTCTGCCACAGATGTGACAGCTGTGGCAGAGGAGAACGATCTTTAGTATGTGTTCTCAATGGGGTCAGCGCTGCTGCTGCCGCCCCATTGGCCACAGGTGAAACCCCTGGCACAACAGAGAGTCATCAAGCATAATACTCAATGATAAATATATCAACAATTGCAGAAATGTAATAACCTGCCAGAAAGAAAAGGTTACAAGCAACAGGCAAAGAAAGTGAGACTAAGGCCTCATTTCCAATTGCACACACGGATTCCACTGCAGTAGTATCCAGCCGTGCTCACGGACATGGAGAGGAAGAGACAGTTTCTTACCTCTCCGAATCCAGCGCGGGTCTGAGTCGGCTGGATCTTCTTTCTTCAGCACGGCGAATCCATCTGGGAGCGTTGGCCGATGCTCCCAGCGCATGCACAGTGCTTTTTTTTTTGTTTTTGAATCTCCTGTTTCCTGCGGATTTGCGGCACAGCCACAGCTGCGGGTGTGCCGCACATCGGACAGCTTCCATTGACTTCAATGGTAGCCGTCTTTGCGGGATCTGCAGGAAAATGGAGCATACTGCGATTTCGCCCCGCGTGTGCGATCCACAAGCCGGGAAAAAAAAAAAAAAATCACATCCGCATGTTTTAAATTGCCGTGCGGATGCTAATGCATCCCTATGGGTGGCAAGAGGTGTGGATCTCCGGTGCAGGAAACCTGCACGGATTTTATAATTAAAATCCACCCATGGACACTGGGACTAAAGAGACTGTGCGTCAAGTATATGCTATGTCTACCCAGAACTCTGGAGCTCAGCATTAGAAAACCGGAGCTCTGACCGCTATAAACATGTATTATGAAATTAATCAGCACAAAATTTGGAACCGAATTACTATAAATGAAATTGCTGTAAATGATAGCGAAATTCTATGCCAGTTGAACTGGCATAAATGTCATTTTCTGGTGCATGGACAGCCAAAGATGCACCAACTTTATTAAGAAGCGTGTGCCTTTTAAGAAATTTGGTGCACCTTCCTCCAGTGCATTACAGATAAGGACTGGCATATGAAATACCAGTCTTAGTACATTCTCCCCAGAGGTGTAACTTGAAGCTCCTGGGCCCCAATGCAAAACCTGTAACAGGGCCCCCAACTATAATGCTTTATTCATAGTACTGGGCTCCCTATATGGAGAAGAGAGGCCTTATGGGCCCCCTAAGGCTCCTGGGCCCGGGTGCAACCGCATCCCCTGCACCCTCTATAGTTACGCCCCTGATTCTCCCCAATAACTTCCGATTCTTATTCCATGTCAGAGAGGTATTGTGTCATACGGCACCTCTCATAGCTTAAGTAGCTTGCATATTGCAATTATTTTATTACTTACAGCATGCATTAATCAGGAGCTGCAGATCTCTTTGTCGCTTTTGATAGCTGTAAATGTAATATGTCAAATTATTTTTGTGAATTAACCTTCAAGTCTGTGAAAGTCTCCCATTGTAGAGGAAGTTAAACTGATTGTGTTAATGACTAAAAATATAATTCTTTATAGGATCCCGTGAATAACTGTCTACTTGTCAGCTGTATGTCATGTAGTCATAATGAAGAATCGGGAGAAAAGGGAAAATGTAAAACAGGTGTATTATGCAACAGGGGAAACTATTACCTGTAACTAAAACTGAAACTAAAGGCAAAGTTTCTTCTTTTGACATACTATAGCTATATGTTTCTGGCTTTTCTGAGCAGTGCTCCAATTTTGAGGGATACGGTATTTTAAAAGCAGATGGTCTAGAGTTGTCCAGTTAGGATAATCCCTCTAATTAATTTTATGCTAGTCATACACTATAGTGGCAGGCAGGGGCATAACTAAAGGCTCAGGGGCCCTGATGCAAAATGTGAGCTGCCCCCCCCCCCTCTATCTGTATTTGTACCCGTACCCATACCTAAACCATGCTGTACAGAGACATAACTTGAAGCTTCTGGGCCCCAATGCAAAACCTGTAACAGGGCCCCTAACTATAATGCTTTATTCATAGTACTGGGCTCCCTATATGGAGAAGAGAGGCCTTATGGGCCCCCTAAGGTTCCTGGGCCCGGGTGCAACCACATCCCCTGCACCCTCTATAGTTACGCCCCTGGTGGCAGGCTTGGGAAAGCATGGGAATAACCCCCTTGGTAGCTATACTGGTGACCATATTAATGCTTATAGTTGAAAAACTTTTTTAAGGGACTATATTACCAAAAGGTCTTTTTAATTAATTAAAGCCAGATAGAAAAACATTTTCCAGTCGTCTAATCTGTTTGTATTTTTTGATTGTATATTTTTTAATTCTGCTGTCTGTACTTGACTATGGGGGTGGCCATCTTTTCTGAGCTACATCTAACAGTGTTTAGAGATATGCTTTACAGCAGCCTCATGGGCCATTCACACAATAGACAGGAGCTGACCCATTGACTTGTATTGACTGTTCTAGACATGCTCTGTGACCTGTATAGAGGTCAATTTACAAGGAGGGGGAGGAAATTGTCGCAGTTTATACCTATTGTTAATGGTGGAGCCTGTGCTATCTACATAGAGGTGTTAAGGCCTATTTACACTGAACGATTATCGCTAAAAATTCGCTGATCATTTTAGTGATAATCGCTGCATGTAAATGGGCGCCGGGCACCCGCATTTCGGGCACTTTTAGGTGATCATTAAAATCAAGCTCACCTGAAAATCATCCCTCACTTTTATCAGTTGTTCTCAATGGGGAGTGCTGATAGCATTGTTTCCCGCTGGAGAACAAAGGATCTGAGCGCAGATTATAGGCTAGGGCTATTAGCCTGTGTTCACTGAAGGCTTAGTTTGCGTACATAATTGGTATTTAAGTAGCTGAGTAGCTACTTAAATACCAATACATCGCCCTGTCATAACATATACCATAAACTATTATGGTATATGTTATGGTATATGTTATGACAGGGAGATGTAGACTTGTATAGGAAATCTGAAAAGAGTCCGATTTTCGTATGCAGTCTGATCTTTACCTGGTAACAGCACCAGATTGTAGGAAAGGGTAAGTATAAAAAAATACATTACCGGGCTCCTCTTACATTCCCTAACAGCATTATAACTTAGTTTATAGTGTTGGGGGAACATGACAGGGTCTCTTTAATAAATGAGTAGTAATTATTAGGAATTATATAGTACCAGTGTTTCTGGTGGCTCAATGCGCCACACAGCTCTGCTACATGCACATCACACACACACACACACATCTCTGCTACATGCACGTTACAAACACACAACACTGCTACATACATTCTTCATACAACAGGGATGATAAGCAGCACAGCAGAGTCCTGCACACACTGAACACCCCCAGCTCATGTGACCCCAGATCTCTCCCACACAGGTGACTGATCACATAATGGTGACATCATCACAGGTACTGTAAGCACACGGTTGTTGTAGGTGTTTGTTAGTATTCCATTGCCTACATCCCCCACAGCCTCAGTTGCTATGGAGTACTAACGAACACCTACAGCAGCCGTGTGCTTACGGGACCTGTGATGACGTCACTGCCATGTGATCAGGAGTGGAGCATGTAACTCACTCACTCGGGATGAAGGACTTTTGATGACGTCACTGTCATGTGATCAGGGGCGGAGCATGTAACTCACTCACAGACAGGTTGTCGTTAGTATTTTGAATGATTAGGGCAAGCGAGCGGAACCAAAGTGAGGGGAGGAGAGAATGCACTGAGAGTATTGCAGATTTAAAAGGTAGTTCTGTCTAAATAATGTGAAAAAAAATCAATAGACCAAATACCCATTGATAAGGTCCACAGTATGCTGTGATACAGTACTGGCCTGAAACACTTCGGTCATCATATGTAATTCTTCGAATTTCCATAATACCATAGCTACTACACCTCTATACTCTAATTTAGGGGTGTCTAACTTGCAGCCCATGGACCATATGCAGCCGAGGATGGCTATGAATGTGGCCCACAAGTGCAGATTTGCTGTTTTCTGCACCGGAAAAAATTCCCAGTGGACCAACGTCTCTGTGGGCCGGCCACTGCGATTCAATATACACAGGGCCGGCCTCTGCCAGTAACAACCTAACCACATGTGGCTGACCCTGTGTATATGAACCACAGCGGCCTGCCTGCCCAACTACTACTGTGTGTGACTGTGAAGTAATGACGTATGGAGACACTGGCCCACAAGGAGGAGGAGCCTGGGGAGTGCACACTTACAGTTTAGCCACCGATGTTGCTGCTCCAAGTTGCAGGATAGTCCGTGTGGAGAGAAGAACCAATAGGGAACGATGCTGGCCAAGTCTAAGCTAGTGAGCCGCCTCATTGGTCCAGCACTATCAGGTTGCAGATAGACCAGCGCTCAGTGCCTGGCAGTAGTACTGCGAGTCTACATGAGTTTATGAGCAGGTAACATAGTAACGTACATAGTATGTGGTGGCCCAGTGCAGACAGTAGTTAGTAGACTAGCTAGGTCTATACAATTGGGTACTGACTATTCGAACCCTAAGGATACATTAACACGGCGGAATTTCCACACGTGTGAGTCTCGCCTCTACAGACTTTGGCAAAATCCATGACTTTCTGTCGCAGCTTTTACCTTGGCTCCACATGCGGATTTTGCCTGTCATTGGGCAAAATCTATGTGTGGAATTCCAACACATTTGGTTAGTGTTTGTGTACTTAATGTGTGGCCCAAAACAACTCTTATTCTTCCAAGGTGGCCCTGAGACGCCAAAAGCTTGGACAACCCTGCCCTAATAGTTACAGAACACATTACACCATTAAACGGAAAGCTCCATTTTACGCTTCATGAACCTATCTAAGGTGAATTGGTTTTTCCTTATATCCGATAACATAGTGAATAAACATAAAAGAACTCCTTCCTTATAACAGAACGAGTGTGCTTCAATGTAAGCGAATGTTCTTCATAAACCTAACAGCACGTTCTATTCAAATGTTTTGACATTCAGAAGAAAAAATGTTGAAACAAATACAGAAAAGCTTGGAGCTGGCACGCTGGCCCCGATTCAGACGTATTTGGATCCTGGATCTCATTTCTGATTGGAATGCTGACTCGCTGTTTTGCATTTTATTATTTTGGTGTACAGCTGCATTGTTTGCACCTGCCGGCTCGTACTGTGCGTAGCTGGAATTTCTGTAATGCGTAATCATTTTAAAGACAGGAACATAAACATTGTTGCCTTTCCTTAAAAGACTTTGAGTATACATCTCAAAAACTTCCTATAGGCTATGACTGTAGGCTTCTGCCAGGCATCATAAAATGACTTTCCTGTGCAAACGGCCCTTTCAATATAGACTCGGATACCGGGAGAAGAACAGAAGGTCAATAGACAGGATACTCAGCACATATTGAATGGAGCTTACTGGTCAACAGATGCCACATATATCAAGAATTCTGCCCTTCGGGAAATAATAAACCTGCATCTAACATCCGCTTTCCATTACGTCTTCAAAACAATACTACACATTCCAGAACAGAAAAACATTTTTGCTAAGGCGTATCAGTAGGGCTGCTCGAAGGACAATGACCATAAATGTTAGCTTTTTACCATCGCTGTTCTAGTATCCTGGAAGTAATAGTGTTAAAGTGAAAAGAAAGTCACTCTGTTCCGTCTTCTAGGATAAGAAATCATTCTGTTAACCTCAGAAAAATAACGTCAGCTTGTTGACCCTTTATGGATGATGTATAATTAAGGAATGTTCGTGACATCCGCATTCATCAAAGAATCTGAATGAGTTAATCGTCCAGTCCCTCCAGGAATCCAGACATCATGATAGTCATCTGGGTATCAATACACTCAATTCTATTGTTTCGTTTATCTTGGTGACATATTAACCTGTTTTGTAACGGTGTACTCTTAAAAATGCAAAGGATGGAGAATCAGAAGCCTTAAATATACAACTAACTTCCTCAAAAGACCTATATTGACCTGACTTTTCTAAAACCTACCTACATTACATTTCCTTGGCTTCCAATGCCACAGTCATAGCACTAATCTTATGTACAGGCATTACAACAGTAACAAAGGGGCCTTAGACTTGGTTGCCGTACAAACATAGTAGCCTAGTGTAAGGCTGGCATTGGAATCCAGTACCGGGAAGAGTTGACGTTCGGCTGTCTACTAATAGCTGGGCTCATACTCTAAGAGCTTATTCAGACCACGGTATTTATGCAGGTATTTCGGCGAAGCATTGGATTTCAATGGGTCCATTCAGACGACCGTTTTGGTCGCCTGTTTTATAAGGCACGTGAAAGTATAGGTCTCGCCCTATCTTCTGACATGATACGCAGCAAGCTCCCATAGGAAAAAGGGAGGGGGACTGAGTTACCCTGCGTATAACCTTGGGAAAAGAAGACAGCCGAACATAATTAAGGATTTGTGGTCATTCCAAGGACTTCACTGCTTGCCATCGCTTCTGCGGATTATTTAAAATTCACAGTGTGCAGAAAGCCTAGAAATATTCGAAGCCCTTCACAGACTAGACTCTTTAAAATGATTATTCTTTATTGAAAAGTATCTAAAAAAAATATACACTCAAGGGCTAGACCAAATGGGATAGGGGTAAATATGCCCCAAAACCATGTGAAAAACACACAAAAACAGACTTAGACACAAAGAAGAACTAGGAGAGACACCGCTCTCCAGTAAAACCCCATCAAGGGCTAAAGATGGTGATACGAGAAGAGGACACAATGCACATCCATATCCCTAGTGTCAGGGTCGGGTGTAATAGATAAGGAGCAGAGGGTCTCAATAGAAGTGCATTGGGGTTAGTGATTGTCAACAAATGAGCATCACTACAGGCTCTACGCGTTTCACCGCCCGTGTGGCGGATCTTCAGAAGATGTGGATGTGTGGGTTAAGGCCGACTGAAATAATCAAAAGATTGTGGTTTGAGTCACCAAACCATAAAATGTTATGGGTGCGGCAACATTTATGCAGTCACCCTTGAAGAAAATAGGTTAGGGACCGACGCTCAATAGTGATCAGCTGTCAGAAAGATTGTTTCCCGCTCATTCAAATAGTACCTATCTAAAGAAAACAAAAAAGCAGCAGCGCCTCTGGCCTGTATGGTAGTGCGCATTATTTAACATTCACGCAGGAGCGCCCCATGTGAATGGCTTGAAATACATGAATAAAGATTAGCACTCAATCGAGTCAAAGCTTCATTCGTATTATTATACGGTGCATATGGACGAACATTAAAACGCATACGGTCATGTGAAGGAGGCCTCAGGCTGGATTCACGCAGACAAATTTGCATGCCCAATACGCAGTGAATAGAACCCTTTGATTTCACTGGGTTCATTCACATGCGCATATTTTTCTTGCACATTTCGGTTGTGCAAAAAAATATGGAGCATTCTCCAACAATTTTGCGCAATACTCTGGAAGATGAAGCACTGCGTAATTGCGCAGGAAAAAGGAACACTTCTGGAATTGAGTAGACTAATTAGCTATTTGAATCAGCTTTATTTTTTTGGCAGCTCGCAAACACACACGCCTTGCATGTGGAAAAAGTACAACAAAATATACCATAACATAATTCGTTACGCAAATATGCTGCGCTCATGCGCACTCAAATACGCATACGCTTGTGTGAATCTGGCCAAATGGCCAGGAGCAGAGAAACCTCTGATCAGATTGTAACCCCCAACATGCTGCAATCAATAGCAATCACGGCATGTAAGCGGTTGACAGAGGAGGAGGCTCCTGCTGTACCCATTAGCATTCTGCAGTGTGATGGCAGGCACTGGTGTAATTATAGTGGATGCAGGGGATACGGTTGCACCCGGGCCCAGGAGCCTTAGGGGGCCCATAAGGCCTCTCTTCTCCATATAGGGAGCCCAGTACTATGAGTAAAGCATTATAGTTGGGGGTCCTGTTACAGGTTTTGTATTGGGGCCCAGCAGCTTCAAGTTACGCCTCTGCGTTAAATGGTTAAGAGAAGTCGGGTGGCCCCAAGATAAACTTTTGCCCCCGGGCCCATTAGCTTTTAGCTACACCCCTGATGGCAGGTATATGTAGAATACCACTGACTATATTTTCAAGTATGCTTGAGGGACAAGAAAATGTGTATACATGAAACAAATAAAGTTCAATTAAAAAAACTGAGTAAAAGGACCAACACGTTTTTCCCTATAAAACCCTCTTTTATTATGGAAAAAAAATTAGGTATCACCGCTTTCATACTAATAAAAATATTATGTCTGTTATCCTGGAAGGTGAATGGCGCAAAAATATATTTTTTTTAAATGCTAGATTTTTCCATTCTTCTGCCTCCCAAAAAAGCAATAAAACTACAACTTGTCTTGCAGTAAACAAAACCTCATACAGATTATTTGGTGAAAAACAAAAATGGGATGGATGATGGAATCAAGCAACGCAAATACAATTTTTTCTTTTTAGGAAAAAGTGTTTTTTTTTATTGTGCACAAGCAGTAAAACACATAAAAAATATATAAAGTTGATATCGCCGTAATCATATTGACCCAAAGAATAAGGTTAACATATTATTTATACTGGACGGTAAGCGCCATAATATAAAAACTACCAAAAAAGCCAGAATTGCTGTTTTTTGTTCATTTACTTCCTAAAAATCACAATAAAAGGAGATCCAAAAGTCACATATGCCTCAAAATGGTGCTAATGGAAACTAGAAGTCCCATAAAAAAGAAGACCTCACATAGCTCAGTTGTCGGGAAAAAAAAATGTAATATATCTTGGAATGCGGCGATACAATAATTTCCTAAAGGTTTTTATTGTGGAAAAGTAATAACACATAAAAAGTTATATAAATACGGTAGCGACGCAATCATATAGACTCTTAGAAAAAAATAATATGCTATTTAGGCCGCTTTCAGGCGAACATTTTTTAGCTCCGCATTTGGTCCCTGTTTTGTGGACTGTAAAACAAAGCTATTGCAAATCTATGTATTTATTCAAATAGCAGTATTTTTCACAGCAATTTTTTAAAGAACGCAGCAAGACCTATTTCTCCATTTTTGCCTCCATATTTCTATTCTTCTCTATTGGGTTTATTTGGATCAGTATTTGCCCAGTAGAAATAAAATATACAGAGGCAATGTTATGTCTGTTACCTGAAATCTGTAGTTCTACAGGTTCTCTGGAGTTCTCCTACTTAGGTGTGGGGGATTGTGCTGGCTGGGCATGTGTGTGTCTCCAGTCAGCCAATCATTCTAGGTCATTACACGTAAAGCGGTCTTCCCACGTGTGCGGGTGTTCAGCTTTCTCTGTTCTCATTCTCTCTCTGTGTGGTGTGAGCAGGTTCTATGTGTGGTGGGTGCAAGAAAGGTTTGTGTCTTGTGGTTTTGTTTGATTATGTTGCTGGACTCCTGGTTAGTGTAGTGACTAGCGGTATTTCTGGAAGCTGTGACGTGGCCTGCTAGCTTCCATATTTTGGCCAAAATGTCAACAAATACTTGGCATTCTCAGCATTAACATCTGCTACTAGTGTTTGCATATTGACTACTGTATGATATAATTATGGCTTTGTGTGTCTTCTTATCCTGTCCAGTTGTCCCTGTCGGTGGTGGCATTTGTATGCGTCCTAGCCTCGGTGCGTCGATTCCTAGTGGCAGCAAGGACCAAGATCCGAAGACCACTGGGCCGCCCCCTATTGGGGCGATTGCCCTGTTCAGGTAGGTTCTTGGTCATCTTCCTTTGTAGAAGATAGCGAGAGGTGTTAACCGGTGGTTGTTTCACCTGGTGTTCCCTATCCTATTGGTAATGTTTGTGTGGGCCCGATGCTCACATGAATGTAACAGGCAAATTCTGATCAAATAGTAATTAAATACTGATGACATATGATTAAATTGTCATCTGTTACACATCTATAATACCAATCTATATTATCTACGTGTTACAATATGCTTGTTTGAAACTGGTCTTATATTGTATGGTGAATCCAGTTTTTAAAAAATGTCTTCTGTACACGGCACATAGAGAAATCAGAAGATTTTGCTCCTTAACTATCTAAAATACACATAGCAAATGAAGAGAAAAGGAGTATAGCTCCTGTGCTCAGGGTAACCCGTGTGGTACCGAATGTGACTGCCTGTCCGGACACTTATAAATGTGTGGACTAGGGAAGCACGTAGGACATGGTAAATAGTAACAGAGCCCTCTGGGGTGTAATAAATAATAGAATTTATTAAACAGAGTTACAGTGGACAGTGCAACGCGTTTCGGAACTAAAAAGCTCCTTAATCAAGCACTGTAACTGGGTCCGAGTCATTCGGTACCACACGGGTCACCCTGAGCGCAGGAGCTATACTCCTTTTCTTTTCATTTGTTACCACTTCTGGGTTTTTTCCCCCAACCTTTCTCCATGCATGCTGTCGTCTGATGCTTCTCGCTGTAAACTATCACAGGTTTACGCCTCACCAATTATCCACAAGAGGCGTTATCCAGTTCTCATGCTTTCTAAAATACACACAAAGTTATACAATCATTATGGAGAATATATACCAGTACTGAGAAGTGTAGATATGATTTCAGTATCAGTATATCACTTACCAGTTAGTTACAGCAGTGTCTGTGTCAGTCTCTCTTCTCTTTCCTTTCATCTCTGTAGACTTCGATGGGAAGCATGAGTCATCACCCTCCTACTGTTCCCAGGTCCCATCTTATGTCTGTTACTAGAAAAGGACTTCACTTGACAACAGGCAGTGGACAGCAAAGTAGAAGGGGAGACACCCTAGTTACCAGTACTAATTAGAATGGTTTTTCAGCACAAAAAAACATCCTTTTAGGTAAATAAAATGATCCACCCTATTTCTAATTATCACATTGGCTATCATATTAACACACATTTTCAAAAAAGTGCTGAGGCCACTTAAGTATTTAGACTACTATACAGTAATTAGAAATTCAGACATACCTTCTATAGGAGACATCTACTTCAAATGTAATGGGATGTACAAAGGGTAAAAACTGCAGGACTGTGATAGCAAACATTAGAAAACTGAGTTACGAGAAGACCCAACTAGAGATGAGCGAGCGTACTCGGATAAGCACTACTTGCTCGAGTAATTGGCTTTATCCGAGTATCGCTGTGCTCGGGGCTAAAGATTCGGGTGCCACTGCGGCTGACAGGTAAGTCGCAGCGGGGAGCAGGGGAGAGCGGGCGGGAGAGAAGGAGAGAAAGATCTTACCTCCGTTCCTCCCCGCTCTCCCCTGCAGCTCCCCGCTCCGTGCCGGCACCCGAATCTTTAGCCCCAAGCACAGCGATACTCGGATAAAGCCAATTACTCGAGCGAGTAGTGCTTATCCGAGTACGCTCGCTCATCTCTAGACCCAACCTCTACAAGGTATTGTATTTAACTCTGTGTTCATATCCGAGTCGGAGGCTCCGTACAAAATTCTGGATATTATAGCACAACAATAGCACAACATGTTCAGGAACATGCCAAATGGTATGATGGAAGCCGGGCAGGCCCCATCAGAATCAGCGGGGTCCGGTGAGCTCTATTTGTATCAGTGAAGTACTGGACCTGGCCGAAGAACAGAAATATACAGCGCAAGTATGAACAAGGCCTACCCCAATAAAGTCTTAAAGAAATAGTGTTCAGGTCACTATGGCCTATTACTAGTTATCCCCATTTTATAAAGTAATGTGTAAATATATTTAGATTAAATTACAATAATGTGTCTCAGTGTTAAAACATCTGTAAAGAAGTTAGAAAGAAAGAAGTTATCTAATCTTTTGAAGAAACATCTGTAGGAAATAGCACAGCAAACTTGTAATCTCTCAAAAGACTAACACTCAGGCACCGGGCTGGTCAGGGAATAAGGAATATGATCCTGCTATAATGGGGCCTTAGAAAAGCTCATAGGAAATTATTCCCTAACTTAAAAAAAAAAGCAAAGAACAAACAAAAGGAAAGCAAGTTCTTGATGGCCACAGACTTAACACATGGATTTTGCATTGAGCTTGGAATTAAATCATGGCTTGGAAAATAGTTGACAACGAATTTAAGGAAAAATTAGCGAGAGGCAGTGGAATCCATTTATTTTTTTCATAAGGCTGGTGGGATTTCCAATGTGCCAAAATAGGATTACTGTAGAAAAAAATAACATAATATGAGCTTTTCAGATGTTTTAATATTTGTAAAGTTATATTAACTGGTGGAACATTTTATGGTCTTTAAAGGGGTTGTCTATTTTTGAAAACCCATTTATAGCCTTTTTTTTTTAAGTGTGGGTCTATAGTTAAAACTAGAGCCCTCTATTCAAGATTCTCATCACAGTGGGCAATCTGGCTGCGAACAGCATCATTCACTTTGGTGGGCCCAGTAAATCCTTGCATTGCACAAACCACCCATTGATTTCAATGGTAACTGTAATTTTTCATTTCCCCTTGTGCTGGTGGCACAAGGTAATTGAATGTCGGGTTACCACCACAGATCAAATAGCAATAATCATCAGGGTTTAGTATGTATAAAACTGAAAAGCAGTCTAGACAGTAGTTTGGTGGAATCAGCCAACAATCTAATGTTTATGAGGCCTAATAGTTCTCAGTCCAGAGTGCATAAGAATAACAATAGGAGCAATATGAATATATAGGAATCGCAGGCACTCATGAATCTGTCCAATTATGAAACCTTGACTATCAAACCTGCAGATAAAGGGTGTACCATCGTGGTTATGGACACCTCTAATGATCAGAGAGAAATTCTTAAACAGTTGAATGATAGGGATGTGTATGAGATCCTGAGGGTTGATACAACATCTAGACTGCAGATACAACTAACAGTTCTGCTAAACGAGGCACTTCTTCAAAGTGTGATTGATTCAGACATTGTGAGATCCTAAAATACCAACCTTGTATATCCTACCCAAAATTCATAAGGACCTGAAAAATCCACCTAGTAGGCCCATTGTGTCAAGTTGTAATTTTCTATTTAGCAATGTGGCTAAATTTCTGGACAAAATATTACGTCCATATGCGGATGAAGCAGCTTCATACGTACGGGACGTACGGGCAGCTTCATACATACGCATGCGCCCCAAACCACAGGATGGAACAGACTGGGATATACACCTATACTATTTTGGTTACCATGACAATTAACATGCCGGTAGTGATGGAGAGACGCCCAAATCACTCTGAGAGTGGGAGGTTCCACGTCAGATGCGCTGATGCAGAGGCATATATAAATGAGTATGGGCATTCGGAACATAAACTTACTGCATTGTTCTATCAGATAGCAGTATGTAACACACTATTCTGAGAATTTTTAATTACCTATGTGTTTTTAGAATATCTTGTACATGTACTGTGTGTATATATATTTATGTGTATATGTCGTTTGGCATTGTTTTTAGGCTTGAGAAAGACCATTTTGGTGGAAACGTTGCCTACATTTCTGACTATGCAACAATAAAAGCTGTGTTTGTATTAAGAAGCTATTTTGCACCAATTAATGCTGCCAGACTTTGATATACTCTGAAGATTTGAAGTTGAGTGTTCACAACTTTCTTGATGGCTGTGCATCTATATATATAAAATTGAATGTATGTCTGTGTGCGTGCGTGTCTGTCTGTCTGCGTGTCTGCCTGTCTGTTTGTCCTTTATGCGCTACTACACCATTCATCCGATCGCCATGAAACTTTGGGAAGTTGTTGAGTACACTCCTGGGAAGATTATAGGCATAGTACAACTATCCTACGATAAATGGTGCGCGCGCGAGCGTCGTCGAAAGTTACCACCCCCCCACGTAGATCGAATAAGTAAGCCACCTGCTATTGTGATGTCATCACTGATGTCATCAACATCGGACGCCCTTGAACATGCCCCAACATGTTCTATAAAGCTGCATTGTGATGTCATTAAGGCTCTATTATGACACTTACAGCTTGGAACCACTAGAGCACGCCAGCCAATTACCATTGGAGTTGGAAGTGGGTAAACAAGTACTAGGATATCTTCCTAAGAAGCCACAGCAGCCGGATAAATTGTATGTTCCACCCAACGGCTATGTTATTCAGCCCGCAAGGGGGAAGCAGCGGCCTACAAAATCTCATTCCCTCATTTCCTGATGTCATAGATAGATAGATAGATAGATAGATAGATAGATAGATAGATAGATAGATAGACTGTATGCAATAACCCTGATAGATAGATAGATAGATAGATAGATAGATAGATAGATAGATAGACTGTATGCAATGACACGTACCGCTTGGAACCATAAATACTAGAGCACGCCAGCCATTTACAGTCAGTCTCCATTGGAGTTGGAAGTGGGCAAACATGTACTAGGCTATCTTCCCAAGAAGCCACAGCAGCCGGATAAATTGGATGTTCCACACAACGGCTATTTTATTCAGCCTGCAAGGGGGAAACAGCAGCCTACAAAACCTCAGTGGTCGCTGCTGCCGTCATCTAGATATATAAAAACGAAGTATGTATGTATGTCTGTCTTCGCAGCAACGCGCAACGGGTACGCTAGTTTACTATAAAATTAGAAGATTCCCCCCCCCCACCCCCCAGAGCGGGGCTTGCCTATTTTGTGAGTGCTGCTGGATATTTCAGTATTATATGAAAACCAGGAGTCAAACGGGAGTCAAGCAAAGAGAACGTGGGTGCAGCTGGAAGACCATGCCAACACTGGCAAGGATCAGCACACACAGACCGGTTTAAATGCTGTCAGAGCTCCGGCCCCAGCAGCTGATTGGGTCGGGAGTCCGACAGCAACAGAATATCACACAGGCGGAGCTGGGAACAACCCCCAGCTCTGCAAGATAGGCGAGGTTCAAGATGCAAGCCTGGTTGCCATGGCGCCCAGGACATGGTGGCGAGGAGGAGCGCGATGGCCAGGGGAGGTAACCATGACCGGTGCTCCCCTGCGCCGAACGGCAGCCGCTTGCATGACAGGACCAGCGGTGAGGGCACGGAGACCCGTCAGCCACTGATCCTGACATAAACACTAGCAGAGAGATCCCGCGCCTGCGCGCTAAAGCATGCTGCAAAAGATTTGGTATTCTCTGCTAGGCAGTGAACGCTACGTCACTCCTAACATTCACTGCCCTGCAGGAAGCAGAATGCCTGCGAATGTACGCTATGTAACAGAAGGACGAGCATCCGGCCGGCTGGAGGTGAGGTGACCCGGGGGGACTGGAGGAGCCAGGAGAAGATCGGTGAGAAGAAGATCTGGTAAGAAGACTGACTGGGGAGGAATAGGTAAGTATAGGATTTTTTTTTCTAATGACAGAACCCCTTTAACTCTTTTGTTATTAGTATTTATAAAGAGTCAAAAAATATCATCATCTATCTGGAGTTCAGTAAAGTCTTTGATATGGCTCCACATAAAGAGCTTATTGATAAGTTATTGAAAATTGAACTTAAAGGGCCCCCTCACCTGATTGCCTGTCACACTCTGGAAGTCTTCTCTGTGTATTCCAGCTACTTCCATGCAGTACAGACCCCTGTCTGTTGCTTATCAGCAGCATCTTGAGGGTGAGTTTTTTTTTACTTTCAGTTTCACATCTATCCAGTGATGCATCAGCACAGCATTAACTGAGGCCAGGGGTGTAACTATAGGGGATGCAGAGAATGCGGTTGCATCCAGGCCCAGGCACCTTGGGGGGCCCATAAGGTCTCTCTTCTCCATATATAGAGCCCAGTACTATGAATAAAGCATTACAGTTGGGGGCCCTGTTACAGGTTTTGCATTGGCGCCCAGAAGCTTCAAGTTACACCTCTGGCTGAGGCTATATCATTCTGCCTGCTAGGGTGGACAGTTCCATCATTACCTTCTGTACTCACTTAAATAAGCTACAGACCATACGTATACAGTCAGGAGGTTGAACTGTGATCTCCTCTATTATAACTGTGTGACAGGAGCTGTATGATCATCATTAGTAACTGTCATAGGAGTGCCTGTTTCTCCCCCTTCTAGGCAGTCTCTATTCCAGATCCATGTAGTAGCATCACACAGACTGAGAATCTGACTAGAAAATGAATTGATAACCCCAAGAAATTCTGAGCTATTCAGAATTGAGATCATATGACCATCTGAAGAAAAAGTGGCTGGTATTTTCAGACAGAAAGAAGGTCAAGTGGGGTGTCATCTCTCCTTAAGGAGAGTGCCTAGAAAGTGTGTGGAGACACCTAGAGGGCGAGTGGGTTGGGGTAGAAGGGCATCGTCTCTCCCCATTGGTTTCCATATCCCCAATCATTGTTTTACAGACTTGTTAAAGAGTCGTACATTGATTTGAAGGAATACTGCCATCCAATAGGTGGCACTGCAGAGGTATTGCTCCATCTCCCTTATTTGCAGATGTAGTGTACAGAAGTCAATGTACAGAACTTTCTAGACATTTCTGAATGATCTATGTAGGTCTTGTGCCTATGTATTATCAGTGTCTTCTATGTGAGTGCATTTTATGTGTATTGCATAGCTGCAGCACCAAATGAGGTAATGTCTGGGTTATGTGTGGAAATGTATCTTTTGTATGTCATGTGACCTTTTTTATATATGTGTTTGCAAGGTGCATGAGTGAGGTCTTTTCCATAAGCCTTCTGCTAGGGGTATTCAAGTCAGGAGCCTGTCTGCACACGGACACCTTTAGTCTGTGTGTAGTGAAGATGGAGGAAGCTGAGAGAATGGCATGTGTGTGTCTTGGGTCCCTTCTACCAAAACCCTGTCTCTACAGAGTGAGAGAGGAGACGCAAGTCTGCAGCACTAACTAAATGTTCTACCCCGTCAGTGTGAACCGTTAGAGAGTTGGAGAGTGTGAGAGGAGTGGATGGAAACAGACATACACAGATAACTAGGCCTGTGAAATCCCTCTATCCTCCCGTGACTCCTCCCTGTCACACCACGAGTCCTCCTGCACCAGTATCTTGCCGGGCCATGTAAATTGTATGGACTGTTTTCCAAGTTTATTCAACTTATTTTGCAAGTAGACGGCTCTACCGTCCATTTCCAGTTTATCCTTTAAAGCTCAACTCTGTGTGCATGGACCTTTTGTTACATCGTCTAGAATTCACCACAGAGGATGGAACAGTGGCGTCACACGTGACAAGAAACTAAGGTAAATCGCAGTTGGGTTACTCCTTTCAATAGCCTGTCCTCGGCCCCTTGGATGTATCCCTGATTACCCTCTGGGTGGGAGACGGTAGAGCCTGTGACAAGGCCCAAACTCTACCCCGCTGTCTCTTAGGGCGGGGGCCCGCTCCTCGGACACTGCACAGACAGAAATAAATAACTATTCAAGGTACTGTAAGACTATCCGACTTATATGTACATGGGATACCTACATAACTAATGAATTTTTAAAAAAATCACTGGGGTGGCCCTTTCATCCTTTGATACTCCAGTGGATTTGCATTTTGTTAAAATAGATATGAATGTTGTAATCAATAAAGTGTATTCTGAACTGGGACAAGTTACAAGTGGTGACCACAAGGGTCTGTCCTGGGTCCTATTCTTTTTTTATATGTTCATAAGTAACGTAGGAGAAGAATTAACAAGTAAGGTCTGTCTGTTTGTAGATGACACAAAATATGCAATAGGGTTGATACTTCTGAAGTCGTCTTGACCTTGAAAGATTTAATAGCTAAATTGTTTAAACCATGGAAACTGCATTTCAATGTTTCCAAATATACATGGAGCTCTGGTAAGAACATATCTGAAATACTATGTTCAGTTTTGGAGACCTTATCTACAGAAAGACATTGATAAAATGGAACCAGTCCAATGACGGGCTACAAAAATGGTGGGAGGTCTCAAGAATAAAATTTATCAGGATAGACTTAACTAGCTTACTTTTTAGAGCCTGGAGGAAGGAAGGGAGAGGGGGGGGGGGGGGGGGGCATGAGCAAAGCCCTATGTTAAGGTAATAAATAAAGTTCAGGGGGGGAAGTGTTTTTATTAGGAAACACTAGAACAAGGGGACACAATCCGAGATTAGTTGAGGTAAGTGTCAGGACAGTGTCCGGGATATGGGGGTCCCTGATATATCCCGCAACCCCTGTCCCTGCCTACTTGCCCCCCTGGGCTAACCCCCAGGGCGACAACTGGGCGGCGGTCCCTACCCTCACTAGGGAAGCGGGACACGGGAAGACAAACAGACACTGAAGACAAACAACGGTAGAACGGTCAGACAATCCGGGTCGGCAACAGGAGGGTACGCAGTACAGGGGGGTCAGGCAAAAACGTAGTCAAGGTCCAAAAGCAGAGGTCAAGAAAGCCGGGGTCACAAACAGGAGTCAAAAGAATACGCGGGTGCAGCTGGAAGACCAAACTAACACTGGCAAGGCCTGAGAGGAAAACACACCTATTTAAATGCTGTCAGCGCTCCCGCCCCAGAAGCTGATTGGGGCGGGGAGCCTGACAGCAGCAGGGCTAATCAGGGCGGTGCTGGGGGCACGCCCCCAGTCTCACTGCACAGACAGTTACCAGGGAAGCCAGCCTGGTAGTCAAGCGACTAGAAGCACCAGCTGCCTCCCTAGCAACCCGGCGGCGACCAGTCTTACAGCGGCCCGGGGAGATCACAAGAACCGGGGTACCTCTGCGCCGTGCTCCTGTACCCCGGGTGGCCGGACCGGTGGTGCGGGCACGGCGGCCCCGAGAGTTGCCGGTTCTGACAGTACCCCCCCTTCTACGGGGGGACACCGGACCCCCATGGCCAGGTGCGGGCTTAAGCGGGAAAGCCCTGTGGAATGCCTGGACTAGGCGTGGCGCATGAACGTCCCTGGCAGGGACCCACGTCCTATCCTCAGGGCCAAATCCTCTCCAGTGGACCAGGTACTGCAGCACACCTCTAACCCGTCGGGCATCCACCAGCCTTTCTACTTCATACTCCAGTTCCCCCTGTACCAGAGAAGGAGGAGGCGGGTTCTGGGTGGGTAGAACTGGAGTCACATACTTCTTAAGTAAGCTTTTGTGAAACACCTTGTGGACCTTCCAGGGGTCAGGAAGTGCCAACTTATATGACACCGGGTTGATGACCTGAGAAACAGTAAATGGGCCAATGAACCGAGGAGCAAGTTTCAGGGAGGGAACCTTGAGTCTCAGATTCTTGGAGGACAACAAAACTTGCTCCCCGACTACAAAAGGTGCAGAGATGGTACATCTTTTATTTGCGTATTTACGCAGTTTCTCTTGGGAACCCTGAAGGTTCTTACGAACCTGGGCCCAAACTGTGCACAGTTCCTCAGAGGATATGTCGGCGGCCGGATTGTTCGAGACCACAGGAGTGGAAAGCGAGAACCGGGGATGAAACCCATAGTTACAAAAAAAAGGTGACAATTGGGTCGACGAGTTAACATGGTTGTTGATAGCAAATTCGGCGAGAGGTAAGTAGTTGGCCCACTGATACTGGTTATCAGAGACAAACAGTCGCAGATACTGGATAAGTTCTTGGTTCATTCGTTCCGTTTGTCCGTTACTCTCGGGATGGAAAGCGGAGGAGAAGGACAAATTTACGTTTAGATTTTTACAGAAGGCTCGCCAGAAGCGAGCGACGAACTGAACCCCTCTATCTGACACAATGTCCTCGGGGATCCCATGTAACCGAACAATCTCCTTGATGAACATTTCAGACAGAAGTTTGGCGTTAGGCAACTTGCAAAGCGGAACAAAATGTGACATTTTAGAGAAACGGTCTACTATTACCCAGATGACCGTATTCCCCAGCGAGGATGGCAGATCAGTAATAAAATCCATGGACAAATGGGACCATGGCCTGGACGGAATGGGCAAGGGAAGAAGAGGACCCTCAGGACGTCTCCTGAGATTCTTCCCCCTTGCGCAAACCGGGCACGCGGACACAAATACCCGTACCTCCTTGGCCATGTGCGGCCACCAATAGAGTCTGGATACTAACTCCAGCGTACCCCTGATGCCGGGGTGTCCAGCTAGGACAGAAGCGTGTGTCTCCTCTAACACTTTCAATCTCAGTGACGATGGGACAAATAATTTGCCTTCCGGAAGGGCTTCAGGAGCAGATTGTTGAGCGGCGTGAATGAGAGGTGAAAGGTCGGAGGAGACAGCAGCGAGGACCACCCCAGGGGAGAGAATGCTCTCAGGCTCCGGCTCGGCAGGTTCCGGAGAACCAAAGCTCCTAGACAGGGCATCAGCCTTGACATTCTTAGAACCGGGTCTATAGGTAACCACAAAATTGAACCGAGAGAAGAACAAGGCCCAGCGGGCTTGCCGAGCATTTAACCTCTTAGCGGAATCTAGATAGGTGAGGTTTTTATGGTCTGTGAGTACCGTGATCTGGTGATGGGCTCCTTCCAAAAAATGCCTCCACTCTTCGAAAGCCCACTTAATCGCCAGCAATTCCCGGTTGCCTATATCATAGTTCCGTTCGGTGGAAGAAAACTTCCTAGAAAAATAGGCACACGGTCTAAGGTTGGTGAGAGTGGAGGGACCTTGGGACAGTACCGCTCCCACACCAAACTCAGAGGCATCTACTTCCACCAAAAAAGGGCTGGACAGATCTGGTTGTACTAGGACAGGTGCAGAAGAGAACGCCGCCTTTAGGGTATCGAAGGCCCTCAGAGCCTCAGAAGACCAGGTCCTCACATCTGCCCCCTTTCTGGTGAGGTCCGTTAGAGGTTTAGCCACCACGGAGAAGTCTTTGATGAATTTGCGATAGTAGTTGGCGAAGCCGAGGAAGCGTTGAAGGGCTTTCAACGACCCTGGCTGGGCCCACTCCGTGATGGCTTTCACCTTTTCAGGATCCATCTGGAAGTCGCATGGCGTGATGATATACCCCAAAAATGATATCTTTTGTACCCCGAACACACATTTCTCGAGTTTAGCAAACAGCTTGTTATGTCTGAGTCGAGCTAGTACAGTCTGAACGTGAGTATGGTGACTTGGCAAGTCGGAGGAAAAAATCAAAATGTCGTCTAGATATACAACCACGAACACCCCCATGATATCCTGAAACACTGAGTTCATGTACCCCTGAAAAATGGCGGGGGCGTTACACAATCCAAAAGGCATAACTAGGTATTCAAAATGCCCGAGGGGCGTATTGAAGGCGGTTTTCCACTCATCCCCCTCCCGAATGCGGATGAGGTTGTATGCTCCCCTGAGATCAAGTTTAGAAAACCATCGGGCACCAGCGACCTGGTTGAGGAGGTCAGGAATGAGTGGAAGGGCATACTGGTTTCGTACTGTGATTTTGTTTAGCTCTCTATAGTCAATACAGGGCCGGAGGCCCCCATCCTTCTTCTCAACGAAGAAAAACCCGGCACCCACCGGGGATTCTGAGGGCCGGATGTGCCCCTTGGCCAGGCTGTCCTGGATATAGTCCCTCATGGATTCTCTCTCAGGAACCGTAACGTTATAAATGCGGCCCTTAGGAAGTTTGGCCCCAGGAATCAAGTCTATTTTACAGTCCCATTCCCTATGAGGGGGCAGAGCTTCAGATAATTGTTTGGAGAACACGTCAGAAAACTCGGAGAGGTAATCTGGTAGGGGGGTCCCCTCGCAGGTGGAGATTCCCACCTTCACCGCACAAAGGTGGTTGGCACAGCGGGGACCCCACTTTACCAGTTCCAACGTGTCCCAATTTACTACCAAGTTGTGCTCCCGGAGCCAGGGGAGGCCTAGGACGACGTCCACAGACAAATCTCTCATCACTAGAAAGGTGCAGGTTTCCACGTGTAAGGCTCCTATCGTAAACCTTACTTCAGGGGTAACCAGATGAACCACCCCTGCTTGCAATGGGGTGGAGTCCACTCCTGAAACCAGAATCGGGGTCTCTAAACGTAAAAAAACCCCGGACAGTTGAGCAACGAAATTAAAGTTAACGAAATTCGCCGCAGCCCCAGAATCAACAAAGGCTTGCCCAGTACGGTGGAAAGCATGAAATTCTAGGGTGCAAGGCAATAACATTTTGGATAACACAGGGAGTACCTTAGCTCCTAGACAGTCCTCCCGACAACTGCCTAGGAGCGGGAGTTTTCCTGCCGTGGCTTCTTAGTGCAGGTGGCAATGCGGTGACCCGGCTCCCCACAGTAGAAGCAAAGATTCTTCTTCAGGCGATATTCCCGTCGCTGCTTGGGGTTCATGGCTCCCAGTTCCATGGGCTCGGTGGTGGGAAGTGAGAGAGTCAGGTCAGTAGAAGAAGTGGGCGTGGGGAGTGGAGTGGCCCGAGCGGCGTGTCGGCCCCTCAAACGTCGGTCGGCCCGAATAGCAAGCGTCATGGCTTGCTCCAGGGTTCTAGGCTCTGGGTGGGCCACAAGTAGGTCCTTGAGACCCTCAGACAGACCGGTCAAAAATAAGTCTTTTAGGGCGGCATCGTTCCACCCGGATTCCGTACAATGTTGACGGAATTGGGAACAGTAGTCCTCCGCCATTTTACAACCCTGGCGCAGGGCCAGAAGTTTGGAGACTGCGTAGCCCGCCCGGTCGGGTTCGTCATAAATTTGACCCAGGGCGGAAAAAAAAGCGTCAAGGGATAGTCGGGCTGGAGAGCCTGCTGGTAGCGAGAAAGCCCAATTTTGGGGGTCCCCCCTCAGGCGGGTAATTACAATTCCCACTTTCTGATATTCAGTACCAGAGGAGTGGGGTCGGAGATCAAAGTAGAGCTTGCAGCTCTCTCTAAATGCAAAGAACTGACCTCTCTCTCCAGAGAAGCAGTCCGGCAGCGTGGCTCGGGGTTCTGACATAGTCCCGGGAGCGGAAGGGGGCTGCATGGGACCTGCAGCCGCCACTTGTTCCTGTAGCTGCATGCGGGCGGTTAGGTCCTGGACCAGGTTAGTAAGGACCTGGACCTGGTTCGCTAACGCAGCCACGGCCTCCATCGAGGGATTCAAAGTAGCCGGGCGGATGCACGAGTCTGACCTACCTTCGGCCAGTGTTACTGTCAGGACAGTGTCCGGGATATGGGGGTCCCTGATATATCCCGCAACCCCTGTCCCTGCCTACTTGCCCCCCTGGGCTAACCCCCAGGGCGACAACTGGGCGGCGGTCCCTACCCTCACTAGGGAAGCGGGACACGGGAAGACAAACAGACACTGAAGACAAACAACGGTAGAACGGTCAGACAATCCGGGTCGGCAACAGGAGGGTACGCAGTACAGGGGGGTCAGGCAAAAACGTAGTCAAGGTCCAAAAGCAGAGGTCAAGAAAGCCGGGGTCACAAACAGGAGTCAAAAGAATACGCGGGTGCAGCTGGAAGACCAAACTAACACTGGCAAGGCCTGAGAGGAAAACACACCTATTTAAATGCTGTCAGCGCTCCCGCCCCAGAAGCTGATTGGGGCGGGGAGCCTGACAGCAGCAGGGCTAATCAGGGCGGTGCTGGGGGCACGCCCCCAGTCTCACTGCACAGACAGTTACCAGGGAAGCCAGCCTGGTAGTCAAGCGACTAGAAGCACCAGCTGCCTCCCTAGCAACCCGGCGGCGACCAGTCTTACAGCGGCCCGGGGAGATCACAAGAACCGGGGTACCTCTGCGCCGTGCTCCTGTACCCCGGGTGGCCGGACCGGTGGTGCGGGCACGGCGGCCCCGAGAGTTGCCGGTTCTGACAGTAAGATCAGAAGCAATGTCAGGAAATATTTTTTTACTGGAAGAGTAGTAAATGCTTGGCACAAACTTCCAGCAGACGTGGTTGGAAAATTAACAATAAATGAATTCAAGCATGCCGGGATAAGTATATATCTACCCTAAGGAAAAAAATAAAAATGAAATAATAGAAGGACAGACTTGATGCACCAAGTGGTCTTTTTTGCTATCATTTTCTATCTTCTAGTGTAAAATTCTTCTTCCTGACTCCTCAGTTTAGAGTCCATTAGAGGTTGACTGGTCTATCATGGCTTTCTGGTCTTGTCTCTGTTTTTGTCAGTAAACAAGTTCTGGATTCATAGTCCCTCTTGCTATTATGCACAATGTTTAGTCAGTGTGGGATAAGTACCTGAACTACTCTGGTGGCCCGTCTGGGGAAAACATGCCGCACTGCACCCTGGCCTAGTCCGCCCTTGGGACTATTACTAGTCCAAAACAGAGCTGAGCATCCCTACTTCTTGGTTTCGTGCTACACAGGCTAGAAGTACTTTCCTATAGTCCATTTTTGATCTTGCTACTGTACAATAAGACACGTGAAAATTTCATTTATTTTTTTTACTATTTTTAACCCAATAATTGACAATCAACTTTTCAAATCATCCAATATACATTAGAGTGTTGTAGAAAACAAAATATTTTAGGCTTCTTCAACTTTTCCTATTTCTCTTGCTTACAGTGTTGGTTATTGGACATGACCTGTCTGCACGGTGCTTGTATATATTTTCAGGAAGGTTTTGTTAAGTAATTAGTTTCGAACAATTAAATGGTGAATGTCGGAGCTGACCCATAACATTCCTCTTCAGAATCACAGAGTAATTGTTGTTTTCTTCCTTTCCAAGTCGTACATCACTCAGCAGACAGATCTACAGAGGTCCCCTGAGCATTTGTTTATTTGTCTAATAAGTCTCTTCCTGACTGGCACACTGCTGAACTGCTATCCTGATGTAGGGGAGACCTTTATCTCAAACGTCTTCCTTCCTCATCCAGGCTGATTTTAATCTCTAGTTGATATATAATAAATTTGTCATTTTGTAGAAATGCAGATAATGAGATCCAGCTGCCAATGAGCAACATGTATACACACCCCACTGCTCACTAAGGTTGCAGCTCAGGAAGCCTTTTATTTTAATTACCAGTTCACACTGACCTTTGTCACCAGTTTAGAATTTGATGCATGTGAAAGCGGGACAATTAATTTTTAATATATTGTAATTTTATGTCTACTGTAGAAGTGGTAGTATAGTTGTAGTGAAAAGTTGCTATTTAGGCTCAAGTGGCTACGATCTCAGAGCCAACTCAAAAACCCATAAAGGACCTGGCAGCCTCACTGACTTCATGAACATTTTTTCTTCTTTCTTTTGCATACTTGCCTCCTGTTAGGTGTACTGTTCAGACACAATCTTCTGCTTCTGTGCCTGGTAAATATGGGCGTCGTCCCATTCTCTTTCTTCCCTGAGCTTATAGTCACTCTCTTGCAGCAATCCTAGGGTTAATAGCTTCTGGTTTCCTGGTCAGCTGATGCTCCTTTTCTAATCACCGTCTTATATAGCTGCCCTGGGCCTTTCAGACCTTGCTGCAGTGTTGATGAGAGTTTGTTCCCTTCACTTCACGTCTAGCCGCTGCTTCGGCAGTTACCTTGCAACCTTGCGTTCTGCTTGTGTTCTGTGTTCTTTGTTTGTGTACTCTGTAGTCTGTTGTTCCCATTGTCCGCTTCTCTGTTTATCCCTGCCCGCTTCTTCCTCCATTATTTCTTTACTTTACTCCATTTATTTCTATCTTTGTCTTATAGGTGTTCTGGCCCGCCAAGGTAAGTCAGTACCTAGAGGAAGACCATGTGGTCATCCTTATTGGGATGAGTGCTTCACTTGTAGGCAGGGGTCTCCCTCTCCTGGTTATTAGTTCAGGGCAAGACACCTTCCCTAGTCTCCATCTATATACGGGCTGTCATCTGGTATCTTAACTCCCACGCTGGGGTTGGCTGTCAGCTGTGCTGGATCGGATCTTTACCTACCCGGTAGGTTGACACAGTGGTTCCACATCATCAGTCCTTACACCTCTTTTCACCCGGATGGGCTTTTCTTAGGTCCAATGCCCAGAACTGTCAAACTGTCACGTGGACAGTCACTACCATTCATTGTCAATGGATGACTTCAGACTATCAATCATGTGTGGACCACCCACTTGACACAATAACAACACCAGAAGGCAGACCTAAGAAAAGCTTGCCCAGGAAGTCAAGTATGAAAAAAAAGGGTGTTGAGTCAGCAGGGTTGTGGCTACAGAGCCATACAGCAGACCCTGCTGACTTCATCTTGTAACAGGTCCTCTTTAAAGCATTCCTACAATTTCAAGTGACTCTACATAACAAGCTGTCGTGTGTGTACATAAGGAATAATACTATTTGTGGCAATTAAATGACTTATTTTCTGAAATTTTCACCAGTTTTTCCCTTTGCATGCTGTGTTTCTAATTATCAGTTTTCTCTTAGCAGTTGGGTAGAGACTAGCTGCTCTGATGTTTCCCATAAACTGTACATTAAGGAAACAGTAGATTCTGCTCCCTCTGCAGCAAACAGAGAGAAATAACAGCATCATGGAGGACAGTGTACAGCAGCACTGAGCAGTGTAGATGTGATTTCAGTAGCTGTGACAGTAAATCACCCACTGTTAGCTACAGCAGCCATGTCGTTCGCTCATCCTCTTCTCTATAAATTTTTATGGACAGTATTAGCCAACACCTTCTTTCCAAACAAAAAAAAAGAAGCACTACGGGTAAGAGTTTATCAATCCAAACCTCAATGAGCCTGTGAACCGAGTGTTCGTGCCTGACATAACTGTACTGTGTCGTAAGTGTGAATTGGGATTAAGGACTTTGGAGTCAGGTACTTTGGGGAAATCATTTGGATTTAATTACTTTTTATCTATTTGAATTTTTGCATATACTACTTTCACCTAATCTTTCTGTACGATCCCCATTTAGAATGTGCTCCATGATTGACAATGCCGTTCAGTGTGTATTTTGCGCCATGTATGCAGTCCTTGAACAACTGTTGGAGGGTGCATACTGCTGTAAGAGATGTGAGCGTGTTGCACATTTGGAAGCCCAGATCCTGGGTGTCAATGATCAGCGTGCAACACTGAGATCAATTGACAACACAGAAAGGAGTTTGCTGCTCACTGAGCACTTGCTGGGGTAGATGTGGGAGTGGACGGTAGTTCGGGAGAGCAGGATGAGCAGGCAGCTAGCTGGGTGACAGATAAAAAGGATTGGGTTTACACATGACTAAGAAGGGCTGGTGAGGATCCAGTAGTCATGGTGCACATTGGCGCCAATGACAAAGTTAAATGTAGGTGGAAGGTCCTTAAAAATGATTTCAGGGAACTAGAATATAGGTTTAGAGCAAGGACCTCCATTGTAGTATTTTCCAAAATTCTACCTGTAACACGTAGCACACCAGAAAGGCAGAAGAAGATTAGGGAGGTAAGCAAGTGGCTCCAGAGTTTGTGTAGGAAGGAGGGGTTCGGGTTCCTGGAGAACTGGGCTGCCTTTGCTGTTTGCTACAGGTTCTACCGTAGGGATGGACTGCATCTCAAATGGGGAGGGTGCAGCTGTGCTGGGGGAGAAGATGACTACAAGGTTGGAGGAGTGTTTAAACTAGGGACTGGGGGGAGGGCAACCAGAAAGATAGGGGGGAAGACAGTGTAGACAGGGACCTAGGACTAAGTAATGGAAATGGGGGCATTGAGGTGGGAGGGGTTAGTACAGTTAGAACTGGCAGAACAGTTAGTAGGGACACACATAATATAAAAATAACCAAAACCTTCTAAACTCTATGGTGACTAATGCTGGAAGTCTGACCAATAAAGTAGAGAAACTAGAAGTAATAATGTCTGAGGAAAACCACGACATAGTGAGAGTAACGGAGACCTGGTTAGATGAAAACTGTGTAACCCTGTAAGTTCACCTCCCAGGCAGTCAGTTCAGAAGGGATTGTGAAAACCAGAAAGAGGGAGGAGTTTGTTTTTATGTAAAATCCTGTTTAAAGCCCACATTACGGGAAGATATATGGGAGGGAGATGAACATGTGGAGTCTCTATAGGTAGAAATACACAGAGGAAAAAAAAATAAACTCCTCATAGGGGTTTTCTATAGCCCACCAAATATTACAGAAGCCACTGAAAAACTATTATTGAAACAAATTGATGTAGCAGCAAATCACAATGAGGTAATTATTATGGGGGACTTTAACTATCTGGATATAAACTAGGAAGCCAAAACCTGCAGCTCTCACAAAGGAAACAACTTTCTGTCAATTACTAAAGATAACTACTAGAGATGAGTGAGTATACTCGCTAAGGCACATTACTCGAGCGAGTAGTGCCTTAGCCAAGTATCTCCCCGCTCATCTCTAAAGATTCGGGGGCCGGCGGGGGGCGGGAAGCGGCAGGGGAGAGTGGAGAGGAACAGAGGGGAGATCTCTCTCTCTCCCTCTCTCCCCGCCGCAACTCACCTGTCACCCGCGCCGGCCCCCGAATCTTTAGAGACGAGCGGGGAGATACTCGGCTAAGGCACTACTCGCTCAAGTAATGTGCTTTAGCGAGTATACTCGCTCATCTCTAATAACTACCTCACCCAACATGTACAGGACCCAACTAGGGGGATGGCTGCATCGTCCAAGGAGTGGGCCCTCAGCCTAGGAGACAGCAGGGTAGAGTTTGGACCTTGTCACGAGGCTCTACCATCTCCGACCCTGAGGGTACCCCAGGACCCATCTAAGTTACTGAGGGGAGGTCTTGCACAAAGGGTAACCCGATACATGGTTTACCTTAACAGTCTGTTGTCACGGGTGATGCCACCATTCTTTCCTCTGCGGTGAATCCAGATGATTAAGTAAATGGTCCAGACTCATAAATGGTTGATATATAAAATGAGGATGCCTGGTCTTGGCAAGAATGTGTGTAAGTGGGTAAGTAACGGGCTCAGAGATAGAAAGCAGAGGGCGTTTATAAGTGGTACATACTCTGATTGGGTCACCGTTACAAATGGGGTACCACAGGGTCGAGCGAGTACAAAGGCGGGCAACTAAAGTAATAAATGGAATGGATGGACTACGATGCCCAGAGAGGTTATTAAAATTGGGATTATTTAGTTTGAAAAAAAAAAAAAAAGATGGCTGAGGGGCAACCTAATAACTCTGTATAAATATATCAGAGGACAATACAGAGATCTCTCCCATCATCTATTTATACCCAGGACTGTGATATAACAAGGGGGCGCTCTAATAACTATGTATAAATATATCAGGGGGCATTACAGGGATCTTTCCTATGATATGTTTATACCCAGGACCGTGACTGTAACAAGGGGCATCCTCTGCATCTACAGGAAAGAAGGTTTCTACACCAATATAGGAGGGCGTTCTTTACTGTAAGAGCAGTGAGACTATGGAACTCCTTGCCTGAGGACGTGGTGATGGCAAATTCAATAAAAGAGTTCAAGAGGGACCTGGACACCTTTCTTGAGTGTTAAATCCAAAATGCCAGCTCACCACATGGATACAGCAACAATCGGGTGCACAAGCAGGCGCATCCCACAGCAATAGAAAACAAAAACCTCCAGCACTTCCATGGATACCAGGATAGAAACAGTACTTTATTTTGACATCATGGACAAAAATATTTTCCAAAAAAATTTTTTTGCGCTTACATGTTTCGAGTTCTTATTCATAGCATATTTTCTTACACAATGACTGTTCCTTAAATATACAGAAAGAGCAATGGAGGAGCCAGAAATCCCAGCCAATAACAAAATGACATTAATTATGCTACATCTGTGAACAGCAATGCATATAAAACCCAACAACACAATCACATTTGTTTTTCTGTATCTACAAATAACCCAAATAAATGTTCAAGAGGGTCAAAACACCAGATTTAGGGTGCATTCAGATGACCGTATATCGGCCGTGTATTCACACTGACCGATATACGGCGTCTCTCTTTGCATGGGGAGGAGGCTGGAAGAGTCAGGAGCAGTGCTCTGAGCTTCCGCCCCCTCTCTGCCTCCTCTCCACCACCTGCACTATTTTCAATGAGAAGAGGCAGGACGGGGGCAGAGCAGAGAAAGATGCCGTATTTCGGCCAGCGTGTATACCCGGCCGATATACAGTAAGGTCGTCTGAATGCGCCCTAATATTGATATGACAAATCAAAAGTCTTCTTTTATCACCCCCTCTCCCTGGTGACTTAACCCTCTCAATCCCAATCACCTGACAGGCTGATGTGTCTCCTTTATGCACCTCCTGAAAATGCAGATTGTAGCAGGGCAGTATCAGAATGGCCTACAGAGGGTGCTAAACAGGCATTCTGATACCTGGAAAAGAGATAGAATGGGTTAACACCCTAGGTGTAGCAGGAATTCGTTACAGCTGAGATGGATAAAAGCAAGTTCCTGCCAGAATCAGGGAGGAGAGGGACAGCGCAGCAGAGCTGAGGTGCTGCAGGCTGGTGGTCTAGCAAAGGCCCGAGTCCGACAGGGACGACAACCTTGGACTCATACCCGGTACTGTTGTATCTTGACACCACCGGATGTTAGGGCTTTGACAGTCCTCAGATGGAGGGATGCCCCTGTCACACCCCTAGCTCCCGATTGGCTGCATTGTTGTCCGGCCGGGAAGATACTTCGGCCGGGGAACATAGTTAGAGCTGCCATGCTGAGCGACCTGGAGAATTACCGGCTGCCTGGTAACATTGCTCAACGATGCAGCACAGCTCAGAGGCCAAGGGGGACCCTGAGAAGGTTGCTGCTGCTGGCAGTGGCAAAAGACCCAGCACAGTTCTGATGGTGAGAGTGACCATCAGGAGACTGCTGCTGACGGAAGTGGGCAAGGCAGTGTCGGCGGTAGGAACATCAGCAGCAAAGTGTGGCTAGCAGCTCCGCTGCAGTTACCACACGGTGAGTGCAGCAGCGGGGGTGAGCTGAGTGTCAGCGGAGCCACCTGCAGCGGCTGAAGCCTGGACGGGGCGACCAGGGGGAAGGCAAGTACAGGTGGCAGTTCGCCAGCGACAGCTGCAGGGGAGAAAGCTGAGTGACAGCGCTCCTGTTTGCAGTGGCCGAAGCCTGGATGGGAGCTGAGATGGCAGTGGCAGAAAAGTGGCAGGGAGAGATGTGCGTTTTTCGGCATGGGGGCAAACAAGCTGGCCCAACTGTCAATGTCCTCCCTGCCGCACTAACAGCCAATCGAAAGCTAGGAGCCGGACAGGGGGCGTTAACTCCAGCAAAGCCCTCTCAGCCCCTAGCTTCCGGTGGCGTCAAGGTACAACAGTACCCTCATACCCTAGTTGGGGCAGACAGGCCCTGAGTTAGACAGGGTCGACAACCTTTGACTCACACCCAGATAGGGTGCATATGAACTGTGTTTTGTGATTGTTGTGATGATGAATAAACTCTGGCAGGTGCCAGATAAAGAAATCCACTTCTCCTGAGCAGTTTCTGTGCGTGTGGTGGCCATTCTGAGTTGAAAGGTGGGCGATCTGCAGGCAGGTGTACCCCAACTTGTTACAAGATGCATTAACTGCATTGGTGTGAACACTGTCTGACAAATGTTTGCAGAACCGGACTTTAAGAGTACAGGTAGTGCAACCCACATATTGTATCTTGCATATCCCACATGTAATTCAATATACAACAAATATGGTATTGCAGTTTATATAGAATGCTATTTTTTATGTTTTGCTATTATTGCAAGATGCAAAAGTGTCAGTTCTCATCATGTGTTTACAGACTTTGCAAATATTGTGGCCGCACCCATAGCATCCCTTTACTGACAACCAAGTTTTGTTGTTTATCTTATTTTCAGAGTACCGTACAAACTTGGAGTTAATTTTTGTGCCAAAGTAAGAGCCCTTTTTGATATATATTTTACTCCATCTTTGATCAAGTTATCTAGGATCCTACCCTGTGCAAAATTGGTAAACCGTTAAAAAAAACAAAAAAAAAAACATTTTTAATGCGACCAAATTCTGAACTATATGCAATTGAGAAGACTAATCCTCATTTTACATTTTTTTGTTCAAATATATCTTCCCTGTCGTTCAGTGATATAGCAAGGGGGCGCTCTAATAACTATGTATAAATATATCAGGGACAATACAGAGATCTCTCCCATGGTATGTTTATACCCAGGACAGTGATATAACAAGGGGGCGCCCTCTACATCTAGAGGAAAGAAGGTTTCTACACCGACATAGAAGGGGGTTCTTTACTGTAAGAGCAGTGAGACTATGGAGCTCTCTGCCTGAGGACTTGGTGATGGTGAATTTGATAAAAGAGTTTAAGAGCGGCCTGGACGCCTTTCTTGAGCGATACAATATTATATGTTCTAGTCACTGATTATTTCAGAAGGGTCGGTGATACGGGTATTTTTCCGATTGCCAGATTAGAGTCAGGAAGGAATTTTTTTTCCCTTTAAGGGCGCCTACCCACTGGCGATTTTTTTTTTTCCTGCGATGTTTTGCGTTTTTCTCAAGAGCAATTAGTATAGAATGTGTTCTTGTCCATCTGGGTTTTTTTTCCGTTTCGTGGGGTTTTTTCACATAGGAACTGTCAGTTGCATATGTTTCCTTATTTTTCTTTTAATGCACCCATGATTGTCAATGAAGGGCCGCAAAAAACGCGCGAAAACGCCGCGTTTTTCACGTGCGAAAATCGGCAACGCAAGTGGGTAGGCGCCCTTAGGGTGACTACCCACTACAGTTTTTTTTCACTGTGAAATTCACAGCGTTTTTTTTTCTCCAAGGGTCTATGGGACTCATTAATGTTAAAATCACGATCGCGCAAAATTGCAATTTACCGCGAAATCGCGATTTTAACATTAACAAGTCCCATAGACCCCTGAAGAAAAAAAAACGCTGTGAATTTTGCAGTGTAAAGGAATTGTAGTGGGTAGGCACCCTAAATGAGGAAAATTGGCCTTTACCTCATTGGAGTATGTTTTTTGTTTGTTTTTTTTGCCTTCCTCTGGATCAACATTGGAGGTTAATAGCCTGAACTAGATGGACATATGTACTTTTCACCCTGACATAGTATGTTACTTCCTTTTTCTATGTTCCATCTGTATATGAACATAACAGGACAACAGGCAGTGGCCAGCAAATTAGAAAGTAATGGAGCCCCTAGTTACAAGAACATTTGAGGGATTTTCAGCACAAAAAGTCATTTTAGATAAATAATGGGATTTGGACTTTTCCTAGTTATCAAATTTGCTATTAAATAAGCAAAAGTTTGTTCAAAGCTCAGTGATCATTAAACTAGAAACTGAATTTTCATCTAAACTGGTACAGAATCTGAGCAGCTATATAAAGGGGTATAAATTAAATGCCTTCATGATTGGGGGGGGGGTCTTCGTGCACAGAGCAAAATTTCCCCTTTTGGAATGCTACATACTAAGGGCTTATTCACATGGGCGTAGGCGTTATTACATGTGCCCGCCAGCCCCGTAAAAACATGTGAACAGGGGCAGAAATCTGCTGTTTGTGCGCCCGTTCAGATAGCCCGGGTCCAATGCATATACGCCGAGCCCAGATTGGCAGCGGTCGGGGGAAGATGGGGAAAAGGAGGCAAGAGCTAGTGTGCTAAGCTCCTGCCCCCTCTTCACCCTGGTTGGCTGCCAGCAATGGGAGGGGGCTAAGCTCTCATCCCCTCCCATTGCTGGCAGCCAACTAGGGCGAAGACGGGGAGGGAGCTTAGCAACTAGCTCCCGCCCTGGCCGCCCCCTTCCATTGCAAACAGCCGGCAAGGGTGGAGAGAAGGAAGGAAGGGGGTGGAAGTTTTGCAGAAACGCTACTAAACTCCCTCCCACCTCCCTTCTTCCCTTCTCGCCTCCCTTCCATAGGAGTCTATGCAGCGGCCAACGTATTCCAGACAGGAAGATAGTTCCTGAACTATGTTTTCTGGCTGGCATAAAAGTGCCCGTCCGAAATGCGCTCGTATGCGCTATCTTGGCCGGACGGACGCTTTTATGCCGTGGTAATGCGCCCATGTAAACTGATGGATTGTAAACTAATGCATCAGATGGACAGCGTATATCGACCAGGCATGAAAGCGTGTGCTCGTGTGAATAAGCTGTAAAGGTGGGGTTTTTTTTTTAATTGTTTATTAGTAGAGATGAGCGAGCACCAAAATGCTCGGGTGCTCGTTACTCGAGTCGAACTTCCCGCGATGCTCGAGGGTTCGTTTCGAGTAACGAACCCCATTAAAGTCAATGGGCGACTCGAGCATTTTTGTATATCGCCGATGCTCGCTAAGGTTTTCAATTGTGAAAATCTGGGAAATTCACAAAAGTGATGGGAACGACACAGAAACGGATAGGGCAGGCGAGGGGCTACATGTTGGGCTGCATCTCAAGTTCCCAGGTCCCACTATTAAGCCACAATAGCGGCAAGAGCGCCCCCCCCCCCCCCCACACTGTGAGCATAAAGATCGTTCTCCTCTGCCACAGCTGTAACAGCTGTGGCAGAGAAGAACGATGTTAGCCCATTGAATTCAATGAAGCCGGCAATACAGCCGACTCCATTGAAAGCAATGCGCTGCGGGCGATCGCGGGATGAATTGTCGGAAAGGGGTTAAATATATAAGCCCTTCCTTGCAATTCATCCAGAAATGTGTAAAAATAAAAAAATATATATATACTCACCCGGTCCCGGCAGACGGAGTTCAGCGGCGGCCGGCGGCAGTTCTCTGAACTGCTCTCTGTAGTATTCAGCAGCCGGGGATTTAAAATCCCCGCCTGCTGAATGAGCTGCCTCTAATTGGTCACAGCCTGACCAATCAGAGGCAGGTCTCACTCACACACCCATTCATGAATTCATGAATGGGTGAGTGACTGCTGCCTCTCATTGGCTCAGCGGGACCAATCAGATTGGTCCCTGCGCTGAGCCAATGAGAGGCAGCAGTCACCCATTCATGAATTCATGAATGGGTGTGTGAGTGAGACCTGCCTCTGATTGGTCAGGCTGTGACCAATTAGAGGCAGCTCATTCAGCAGGTGGGGATTTTAAAGCCCCGGCTGCTGAATAGTATAGAGAAGCAGTTCAGGAGAACTGCCGGCGGCTGCAGCTGAACTCCGGCTGCAGCGGAAAGGTGAGTATATATATATATATATATTTTTTTTTTTTACACATTTCAGGATGAATTGCAGGGAAGGGCTTATATATTTAACCCCTTCCCGACAATTCATCCCGCGATTGCCCGCAGCGCATTGCTTTCAATGGAGCCGGCTGTATTGCCGGCTCCATTGAATTCAATGGTCAGTGCTCGTTTAATCGAGACGAGTACCGCGTGGTGCTCGTCTCGAGTAACGAGCATCTCGAGCACCCTAATACTTGAACGAGCATCAAGCTCGGACGAGTATGCTCGCTCATCTCTATTTATTAGTTCACCCCAAAATGTTTTATTGTCTTTTTTGGAGCACATGGGGCTTTTTTATTATTTATATTGGAATGAATATAAATTAATTTTGTAAGTCTTATTTTTAGGGGAAAATGGTCAAAAATTTTCCCACACTATATTTCTTTGTTCTGGAACTATGTTTTGACCGGAATACGTCCAGCCGCTGCACGGGCTTCTATGGAAACCCATGGCAGTGGCCGTAGGTGGGAGGGAGTTTAGCAGCGTTCTCCGCCCCCACCCATGCAGGCTCACCTGTCTTCCTCCCTTTTCGTTCTGTGCAATGGGAGGGGGCGGGATGTGGGCGGAGCTAAGCACGGGTCCACCCCGCCTCCTCCCATTGATGCTAAGGACAAGGGATGGAGCAGAGCTAAGTGCCCACCCTCTCCCTACCCCTTGTCCATAGCCATCAATGGGATGAGGCGGGGCAGACCGGCGCTAAGCTCCGCCCTGCCCCCTCCTATTGCATGGAAGGAGGAAGAGAGGTGAGCCTGCGTTGGGGAGGGAGGGGAAGTTGGTGATTGCCTGGTGAGCTCGGCGCATTTGCGCCTTCCTCACCAGGCCATATGAATGAGCGCACAAACGTTAGATTTGTGCGCCCATTCACCAAATCTTTCACTAACAACGTAGCGTATATCGGCTGGCTGTGAAAATGGCCGGCCGATAGGCGCTCTAGTGAAAGAAGCCTCAGCCTGTATGCAGAGGGAGCTTATTTCCTGGTCATCGCAGCATGAAATGATTGTTGTGGTGCTGCTGGGACCAGAGAATCACAAACTTCCTGCTTCTTCAAGCTCCCACTATGGCTGTAATTAACAGCTGCTGATCCAGGATCCGTTATCGGCACTGAACTAAATAGTTTCTGATATAGGCACCTGGACCAGAGGCTGATAAATACCACCATAGCCGGAGCTTTGAAGTAGTAAGAAGCCTGCAATTGCTACTGAAAGGCTGGCCGTAAATAGACAGCAGGTCTGCAAACTGGCGCACATTTATAGCATGTGATGTGGTCGGGAAGGGTCTAAGGGCAGGGGCGTAACTAAAGGCTCAGGGGCCCTGATGCAAAACGTGAGCTGGGGCCCCCCTCTATCTGTACCCGTACCCTTACCTAAACCATGCTGCACAGAGACATAACTTGAAGCTTCTGGGCCCCAATGCAAAACTTGAAACAGGGCCCCCAACTATAATGCTTTATTCATAGTACTGGGCTCCTTATATGGAGAAGAGAGGCCTTATAGGGGCTCCCCAAGGCTCCTGGGCCCGGGTGCAACTGCATCCCCTGCACCCTCTATAGTTACGCCCCTGTCTAAGGGGGTTCTGACCAGTTTTATTTAGGTTCTTCTGGTTTGTTGTCTGCATGAGAAATAGGGGTCATGTGTCCTATTTGTGATTCAAATGGGGTTGGGTGTCCTATATAAATGGGCAGATGACAAGGCCAAACTTTTTGTATGCCCCTTTTAGGAATCTCCCCAATATCTCTACTCAAAAGCCAACAAGTATGTTCTAGAGTCCGACGAAATGTTCTCATTTAAATGATTGATTCTATCATATTCGGTTCAATGCAGATTGATACATTTCAAGGTCCGAGAAATTATTTTCAAGATTGTTAATTGGACCATTGAATGAAACCTTCATCATATCTCTGACTTTTCCTATAAGGTTGCATACATGCTGACTATTGCTTTACAAAAGCATGTACAAATATAGACATTACAGTCTATATTGTTCTGTGGATGGCTATGGCTGGTACCATTACCAATATAAGCTGGTCTCATTTAGGAAACTACAGAGCTCTAATGAAATAGCAGAGGATTTGAAAGTGTCATGCTGCCATCTAGTGTATCACAAGTGTAACTGGATTAGCAAGACATCAGAAATATACATTAGAATCCAGAACTTATACAATTAGAAGTAGACAAACCAGAAATTCAGTCCTAGTCCTGGCACATACATGATTGAGCAACATTAGGAAAGATTTATGAGTGGAACTGGCACCAAATTTTACTACAACCTTGAAAATATTGATCCCTTTAGTAGCAGAGTGATTTTGCTAAGAAAATGTATAATAAGACTGATAAATGAAGTTGAACTCTTTCATGATTCCGGCATGAAGGTATTATACATTAGTCCTATTCCAGTGTAATCACTTCAATAGACAGTTACATCCAATTACTTTATTAGGTAGTTATTCAAAGTTTACAAAGTAGAAGCCTGTAGATTTAAAGGGGTTTCCCAGGGAGAATACTATTGATGACATCCTCAGAAAAAAATCAAAAGTTGATTGGCTACGGTCTTTTGCTCAGGACCCCAACTGATCAGCTAATTGTGTACCCGCTTACAGCACTGCAATTGCACAGAGGTCAGAGCAGAAGTCTCTGCTCTGACCTTTGTGTAGTGGCCGGCGCTTGTAACTGCAAGCAGGGCTCTCATTGAAATCAACGCCTGCCATGCCTGCAGTTCAAAGCGCCAGCCACTACATAGAGGTTGGAACAGAGACTTCCGCTCCGCCCTGTGTGCAATTGCGGTGCTGTCAGCAGGCACACAATCAGCTGAGCGGTCAGGGGCCCGAGCGAAAGATCCCACCTAGAGATGAGCGAGCATACTCGCTAAGGGCAATTACTCAAACGAGCATTGCCCTTAGTGAGTACCTGCCCGCTTGGAAGAAAAGATTCGGCTGCCGGCACGGGTGAGAGGTGAGTTGCGGGAGTGAGCAGGGGGGAGCGGGGGGGAGAGAGAGATCTCCCCGCTCTCCCCCGCTGCTCCCCGCCCGCAGCCAAACCTTTTCTTCCAAGCGGGCAGGTACTCGCTAAGGACAATGCTCGATCAAGTAATTGTCCTTAGCGAGTATGCTCGCTCATCTCTAATCCAAGACGATCAACTATTGATGATCTATCCTGAGGATAGGTCATCAATCGTGTTCTCCCTGGAAAACCCCTTTAAGTACTATCCTGCATTGAGTGCCTAGAAGAAACGGATCATCCCTGTGCCAAGAAGAAACCACAGGTAAATGCTAGGCAACACTTTTCACTTTACACAATCAAGTAACGTTTGATTGATTGGACTTGATGCCATATACAATGCTTTATAGTTGTAAGATCCTTGTTTCTTGTGCCTTTGAGATAGCTGAGCAAAGACTGACTATTGGACAAGGCTTTGTTTGCGCACGTATCAGCGCATCTTATCGCACCTTTTTTGCCCACAGGGCACGTTCATTTGTTTGCGGCAAACAAAGACACTGATTGAAATGACTAAGTGTTCTTTTTGCAGCAGAATGGCGCAGTGTTTCACACATCTCCTTCTGCATTGCGTTCAAATTTGTGCACCCCACCATTGACTTCAATGGGGAACTTTGGTGCGCAAATACGCAGAAAGATAGAGCATGTTCAATTTTTTTTTTTGGGCGCGCGCAAATTATGGAAATGTGAATAAAGCCATTGAAATCAATCAGTTCTAATCTCTGCTTATTGCAAATTTTGAGCACGCAAATTGAAGGCGGCCTATTCCCTGTCTAAACAACTGCTATACACGATCTAGTCAGAGGTTACAAGACAGACAGGATGGATACAATGTAACGACTGAGAAAATATTAGTTTGGGGCTGTTTGTATTGGCTGTCATCAACTAAAATAAAATAACATAAAAGCAAAAAATACCTTTTGTGCCTCTTTTAATAATATTTTACATATCTAATATAAATATGTTGTTGTAATCTAATAAATGTAAGCAATGACACAAATAACAGGAATCCGATATAGTCAGTGGAATACGTTCCTCAGGTTTCGGAGAGGTCTGCAGTTCTCCAATAGGATCCCTCTAGTACTCCACTAATCCTGTACTCAATGGGAGGAGATGTAGTATTATTGGTGCCTTTCACGCTGAACTGAAGCTTTTGTTCTGACTTGTTGAAACGATATCCAGTGTTTAATAAAATCTGAACCTGTGGGGCATATCGGGGGTTAAATAAAGACCTAAAATAAGCTGTGCCGGCAATGGGAATTCTAGTTTTTACCTGCTGTTTTCTAATTGTCATGATTAGGTCAATTGATTTGACCTGGTCATGACATGTCACCTGGAGAAAAGAAAGCTTTGTGGTATAAAGTTACACAAGCTGAAGTTTCAGAGTTTGTTTGAGTTTCAGATGTTCCTTCTGGGGAGGTGTTTATTATCCATCCAGTTTATAAACTGAATTTAATTTAGTATAAAGGAGTACTTTAACTGGGCGATGTTTCGCTGAGATATCATTGGGTCTAGGGGCCTTTAAGATGGAACAGTCATCATTCAAAAAAAATCGTTCAAATGAGCGAAAGTGAATGATAATCATTTGGTCTAAATCAGAGGCGTAGCTAAAGGTTCATGGGCCCGGGTGCAAAAGTTTATCTTGGGGCTGCTGGGCCACAATGGAAGAGCTGTAACAGGGCCCCCAACTGTAATGCTTTATTCATAGTACTGGGCTCCCTATATGGAGAAGAGAGGCCTTATGGGCCCCCTAAGGCTCCTGGGCCCAGGTGCAACTGCCTCCCCTGCATCCCCTATAGTGGTCTAAACGCAGCCAACGACCAGTGAGAATCGTTCAATTTTGGTTGAGCGTTCATTTTATGGAGCATAAAAATCATCGTTAACCTATCATTCAGGTGTTCTAATTCACTTATACAGCGAATGTGAAAGACTGAACGATTTTGAACACTTCTCCTTTGAATGAGCCAACGATGTATGTGCCTGTGTGTACGGGCTGCACAAGAGCGAACAACTTAGCGGTGACATCACTCGTCCGTTCGCTTGTTCAAATGATTAATCGGCTTGTCTAAAGGCCCCCCTAGGCCGGCTTAAAGGGTGTTGTACAGGATTAGAAAGACAGGATTGCTTTCTCTCAAAAGCAGCACCATAGCCGTCCACACATTGTGGGTGGTATTGGAGATCAACCTCGTTCACTTCCATGGAGCTGAACTGCACTGCCAGACAAAACATGGACAGGTTTGGCGCTGGTTCTGAAAGAAAGCAGTTTTGTTTTCCAATCTTGGACAATGTTAGATATGGGGTTACCACTGGGGGCGCCAGGGTCTGGTTGGTACAGGGTGCTCGGTCTGGCAGTTCTGTCCAGGGTTCCCCCACTCTGGTGGTTGGTCGCAGCGGCCGGCAGCGTGTCCCACGTCAAGCGCGGGGACGTCTGTCTGCTGGTCGGCCGCGCAGTGCTTGGGCTGCTGCGCGCCACCGTCGGGAGGCGGGTTTATGATCCCCTCCAGGTGTCATGTGACCTTGCTACACCCCGCCGTAATTTATTTATTACCCCTCAGCAAGCTGGGTACTCGTTACCAACCTCAGAAGGATGAGTCAACCTTGAGCCAGCTACCTGAAACATGCAGGTCACGAGTGAAAGCTTGGGACTACATTTCTTCTGCTGCCTTAACATTCTGCGCCAATCGACCCCTTTATCCTCTTAATGACGTCTGCCGTACATGTATGGTGGATGTATATGGGCTCCCCAGGAAGCAAATATGCGCTTGTGAAGCTGGCCTTAATTATGACAAGAAAAAAAAAATATTAAAAGAGTAAAAAAAAAGTTTTGTCATTTTTAAGGTAAAAAAAATCAACACAAAAAAACGAAATGGCCCATGTAAAGGAGTCTTTGGGCCCATGCCTTCTACTTGGTGAGTCTATGAGGAGGTAAAAGAGAATACCAATTACAGCCTGTAAATGAAAGGGCTCCTGCACACTGGTGATCGCAATATCGTTGCAAGACAATCGCAGCGAAATCGGGCAATTTATGAGCGTCAGCGCCGTTTTTTCTCAACAAAAACATCCCTGTTAGGGCTCCACCACACTTGCATTTTTCTTGCACTTTTTTTCACATATCATTGCTGCATTTTTTTACCCGATTGTCAATGGGACTTTTTGTTAAAAACGCATGGCAAGTTTGTGCTATTTTTGTGCGATGTGTTTTCTTTAACATTGGAAAGTCCCATTGACAATCACGTTAAAAAAAAACGCAGCGATAGTGCGTGAAAAAAAACGCGCAAGAAAAACGCAAGTGTGCAGGAGCCCTTACTTGCCAATTCCTTGCGTTTTGTTTTTTTTTTACGGGATTTCGCCGTGATTTTTTTAATGCGAAAGTCAATAGGATTTTCTAATGTCAAAAACGCATCACTTTCCATGAAAAATCACAAGTTTGTGATTCGTTAAAAAGGAGGCTTCATAGGGAAACATGGGAGTTTAAAAAAAAAAAAAGCAAAACGCAGAAAGATAGACCATGCAGTGATTTTTTTTTTCCTCATCGGTTTTATAATTCTGTGTTTTCACCCACACTTGCATCGCTCAAAAAATGCACGATTTCCTTGAAAGTGTGAAGGAGCCCTTACACTTAACCCTTTCCAATCCACTGTCTGACCTCTGAAGACATTATGATTTAAGGCTGTACAGCTCCGATGTTGGAAGACATCCGTCGGGGTTCTCTTGCTGTACATTGCCGGCCTCTCTGCTGTCGGAGCCTATCCAACATGTCACCTCATGCAATACTGGCTTTAGCCAGCAGATAGCACCGTTGTATAATGGCAGAAAAAGAGTAAGCCCCCTAGGAAAACCAGGATACAAATTGGATTGGAAAGGGTTAAAGGGGTTGTCTGATTAATGCAGCATTGGTTGCAGTGAGGGGAATGAAGTAAAATAAGAAACTTGATACACACTGCCCCTGCCGCCGCTCCCATCCTGCCGGGGGACCTAGGTTTACATCCGCGGCAGCGGGCGATGTAGTTATTTACCCACATGACTACAGCAGCCAATGTCAGGCCCCCAAAATGTCAGTGACATCCCATATACAAGCCAAGTCTGATTACATACAAGCTGATGTGAACTGGTTACCGGACTTCACTGGGCGAGAAGATCCGGTGACATTACGGGTTACATGATGTGGTGCCAGAATGTAGACCAGGCGCTCAGTAAGTACTTTTTAAAAAAATTTTATTTAAAGCCCAAAAAATAAAGAATTCGGAAAATCCCTTTAAGTGAAATGAATGGGGTTGGCTGCAGTTCTCCTCACAGCCGGGTGGTTTGGAGCATTACTTTGTATAGGGGAAAGTTAGAAGTGGACAGAATATAACACCAGCACTGCGTCTCTTTTAGGGGTGTAACCATAGTGGGTGCAAAGGGTCGCCCGTGGGCACTAGAGCCTTAGGCGCCATACGCATAGTGTGATTTCCCCATAGACTGAGCACACATTCCACAATGAATTTTGCACCATTTTATCATTCTTTTGAAAATTATGGCAAACCTGGCTTCTGAAATCCACAATCCAAAGAAGAGAATTGTGATTGTTCTCAGCAAGAGAAACGACGTAATCTTGTAGATATGATACCTTTTAATGGCTAACAAAAATATAATAATAGCGAGCTTTCGTACCAACGCAGGGTACTTCTTCCGGCTTAAATGGATTGGATCTGAAGAGGCATGCAAGAAGAGAATTGAGATGGCAAGTCTTGGCACGGTATCTGCGTGGTAACCACACTTGTAAAGCAATGGCATATCTCAGTGACAGGTCATCACTTTACAAGCAGGGAATGCTGCCTTGACTAAAGTGAATGAATACCAATAGCCTGCTGCTGCCGCCTTGTCCTGTGCACACAGTGACATCTAGTGGCTGTTATATGCCCTGCGCTCCTTGTACTAGAAACCAAATCTAACTTTTTTTTTTCTTGTCATATACAGTTACACCATTCTTCAATGAAAGGACCATTTTTAATTAGACTTGAGATGAACATATGAGCAATAGGTGTTTAGAAGTTTCCTTATAGTTATCTTTTAGTTTATAGTAAGCTTGTCACATCGTTATGACATTACTGTTTCCAGTTATCACTATTCTTAACAAGCTGATGATGTCTTGAGTGAAGACATCGTAAATGAGAATGAAACCATTGAAAAAATCATTGGTTTCATAATCATGCATTTTCACTCACTTTCACATCACAGGAAAGTCTATCGCCAGTGGGTATGAACCCTAACAAAGACCCCCAAGGCTGTAATACTTTGGGTGTAATGACATGACTAGAGATGAGCGAGTATACTCGCTAAGGCACATTCCTTGAGCGAGTAATGCCTTAGCCGAGTATCTCCCCGCTAGTCTCTAAAGATTTGGGGACCGGCGCGGGTGACAGGTGAGTTGCTGTGGGGAGCGGGGGGGAGAGAGGAAGAGAGAGATCTCCCCTGCGTTCCTTCCCACCCCCCGCATCCTTAGAGATGAGCGGGGAGATACTTGGCTAAGGCACTAATCGCTCGAGTAATGTGCCTTAGCGAGTATACGCGCTCATCTCTAGACATGACCTATAAAGTTATGTTTGCTATCTCAATAATCAACCCCATAAAATCAGAATTTGTGTATTTTTTCCATTCCTCCACAATAAAACGGATTTTTTAATACATTACATCTACCTCAAAGAAGAAAAAAAACAGTCCCAAAAAAACAAGCCTTCAACAGAAAAGTTAAAAGGTCAAAGAAAGTGGTGGAAAACTAAAAAACTAATATCCTTCAAGGAGCAAGGGGTTAATAAACAGAGCAAAACAGGGTGTGTGTCCAGAGAGTGTCATTACTGCTGGCAGCCACACACAGGTGTGAGTGCATATACTCTCAGGCTAGGGTCACACAGGGCGGATTTGCCGCGGTTTTGCCGCAGCAGATCCGCCCGCGGCAAAACCGGCCGCTAATCCCGGGATTAGCCAGCCATGTGGATGAGATTTCTCAGAAATCTCGTCCACACAGGACGGCTAATCCGCTGCGGTAAATCTGGTTGAAACCGCGGCGGCGGCCGCAGCCGCGGTTTCAAGAGAAGCAGCATGTCCATTCTCCGCTGCGGCCGCGCTCTCCTCTATGGGAGCGCCGGCCGCTTCAAAGCCGCAGCGGCTTAAACCGCGGCGGTTCTCCGGGCGGAAATCTCGCGGTTTTTGCTGCGGCCAAACCGCGAGATTTCCGACAAAAATCCGCCCCGTGTGAACCCAGCCTCAGGCCTCATGTCCACTAGAAAATTCGGGCCCGCGCAGATTCTCCATGCAGAATCCCGCAGCAGGTCCCTCCTTTCCCGCGGACATGAGGCCTGAAAATTGATTTTTCTTATCTGTCCGGACGCTGCGGATCTTCCCTCCGTCGCGGCCGGATCTTTTTTCTTCGGCCCGGCGGATGTGCTCGGCATCCCGGAGAGCAGAAATTCAGCTGCGGGTGTGCCGCAGATACGGACAGCTTCCATAGGCTTCTATGGTAGCCTGCAGGAGACCCACAGAAAATGGAGCATGCTGCGGGTGATTTCCCGCATGTGCGATCCGCGCGGCAGGGAAAAAGGACATCCGCAGGTATTTACTTACCTGCGGGTGCCCAATGCATCCCTATGGCCGCAGAAAACGTGTGCAGGACACCCACGCGGATTTTGTAGTTATAATTGTCCAGTGGACATGAGGCCTCAGGATACCGTAACGTAAATGTGCTATGCAGGGCACGTGGTCCTGGCAGCGCCATGTTTGAGTAGGCGGGCGAACCTACTTAGTCCCAGGTGTTTTTGATTTTCAGTGTGAAATTGCGCATTTGGTGCATGATTTCGGGCAGAGCATGTCACATTTTTTCCTGCTCACGGAAAAAAATCCCTGTGTGAAGGAACCCATTTAAGTCAACGGGTTTCTCTTCTCTGTGTATTCTTTGCACAAATTTTGTGAGCGCAAATTGCAGACATAAATGCGCCCATTTGCAAGAGCCCTAACAAAACTCCCACGTAGTTTTCAGTTCTTATTACCATACGATGACAAAACACTGCACCACTCCACAAAGTAAAGTGTCATTCGCACAGCCATTTCTGAGTTGCGCTCATAAAAAGTTTAGCACGGCGCAAAATACATTGGCCAACACATGAACACCTAGTTATTGCTTGTGCTGTTCTTATCCATGGAAACAGACAAGAATATGGCCTACAGCAAGTCTATTTTTCCCAACCCCTGTGTACTGTCTGAACTACATGGCCGAATATACGACTGTGTGAATGGGCCTCAACCTCTTAATGCAACAGGACATAAACATACATCCTGTGGATGAGCCTACACCATTCTGCAGTGGGAGGCGGCTGTGACTGTCAGCTGGCATTCCGCTGCAACAGTGGGGATTGATGAAAACACTGATCCCTGCTGTTAACCCCTTACATGCTGCCATCAATGTACAATCAGCATGTAAAGGGTTCACAGAGGAAGCGCACTCCATCTGTGACATCATTAGCCCTCCATGCAGGGGCGTAACTATAGAGGATGCAGGGGATGCGGTTGCACCCGGGCCCAGGAGCCTTAGAGGACCCATAAGGCCTCTCTTCTCCATATAGGGAGCCCAATACTATGAATAAAGCATTAAAGTTGGGGCCCTGTTACAGGTTTTGCATTGGGGCCCAGAAGCTTCAAGTTATGCCTCTGGGCAGCATGGTTTAGGTATGGGTACGGGTACAGATAGAGAGGGGGGCCCAGCTCACCTTTTGCTTTAGGGGCCCTGAGCCCTTAGTTACGCCCCTGCCTCCATGATGTACTTGTGGAGGGCCAATGGGTTGTTATTGCAACCAGAACACAGTGTGATTGTTCTCAGTGAGAGAAACCAAGTAATCTTGTCGATATGATACCTTATAATGGCTAAGAAATACATGATGTTACAGCGATCTTCTGGGTCTTCTATCTATCCTTCCTCAGGCTAATATGGAACTCGTATAACCAGACCCCATACACTTGTGTCTGGGCCTGCCATGGCCTGTGATTGCTATTGTGAGCAATTATATATTGCAGTACTATCCTATAGATAGACAAGGTGACCAGATTTGGCCAGGGGGCAGGTGTTATTATGGCATATGGTTTTACCTCCATAATTATAAAAAGTACAGGGCCATTTCCACAAACACAGGGGGCATATGCCGCAGCATTTCAGCATCCAAAAAACAGTCAAAATCCATACCATTGGTGCAGATTTTGACTGGAAATCATGTGTGCATTTGCATAGCTGACTTCATACCATGCAGCACTCCCCCTCATCTCCTCTGAAGGCTTTCCACTGTCAGCGCTCCCCGTCATCCAGTTCCTGGTTTCTACGGTTTATATAACTTATTAATAATTATATTAAAAAAACCTAATTGCATCATAAACCATCCCAAACACTAGTTCAAAGATAGAATAGTGGAGTAACTGCCCCAAAAAGGATGACCCCACACAGGAAACTAATCCTACCTTTTCCTTAATAAATAAGAGTGTTACGTAGGGTTTGTGGATCCACTGCGTCGTCCTACATAGTGGAACCACCCAGGATAGACAGCTGACACCGAGGCGAAGACTGTGCAAATGCGGGGACTCGGTACAAATTATGAGAACTGGCCTTATGCTGAACTTAGCTGGGCTAAGCTATCCCTTACCTGGAGATAATCCTGAAGGTGGAGAGGCCCAGGCTGCCTTTCCGATCCCTGACTCCTAGACTTCCCTACCTACCTAGTGAGGAGAGGGACCAAGAGTCTGTTGCACCGATCTGCGTAGATATGGAGGAGTGGATTACGGTGGCAACCGGAGGCAGTCCTGTGCAGAGACCATAGATACAGTGAACAGATAGACAAACTAGAATCCACCAGCAAAACACAGAGAGCTGGAAACACCCAAAAACACAGTATAATCTGGCTAACAATACACAAAAAACTGAATACAGACAAGATAGCTGCACCAGCAGCTTGCATGCTGTCATACAGGAAATGACCAACAGCACCAAGCATTCTGGGAATGGTCTGGGGAGGTTCAATCGTAAGCTGATTGCAAATCCCCACAAGCTGGGTGGAGGAGCCAGACACAGTAACCCTGTGAATGCTGAAAGAAACAGAAGCAGACTCAGGAGACACGACGATACCTTTGTCTGCTAGACCTTGGGCTGCATTCCCACGAACGAGCCGATATACGTTGTCCTCGTGTGCAGGGGGGAGGATGGAAGAGCCAGGAGCAGGAACTGAGCTCCCGCCCCCTCTCTGCCTCCTCTCCGCCCTTCTGCACTATTTGCAATGAGGAGAGGCAGGGCGGGGCTAATTTGCGGAACTTAGCCCCGCCCCCGCCTTACCTCCTTTCATTGCAAATAGTGCACAGGGGTGGACTATGGGAGGCAATGACTATGGCCGGAGAAGGGAGGTAGGAGGAAGTTTAGCAGCGTGACTGCTAAGCTCCCTCCCCTTGTCTCCTCCTCTCTCCTCCCTTCTGGCTGTTTGCAATAGGAAGGGGTTGGGCGGAGCTTAACTCCGCCCCCTTCCATTGCTGGCTGCAGACAAGGGGCGGGTGCTTAGCTCTGCCCTGATCCTGCCCACTCCTATTGCAAGCAGTCGGAGGGAAGGAGAGAGGAGGTGAGCCGGCGAGGGAGAGGGAAGGGGAGGCAACGGCATTGCAGCCTCGGCGTTTATGCATCGGGGCCTGTGCCATCTGAACGGGCGCACAAACGTTAGATTTCTGTGCCTCTTCACGCGTTTTTACAGCGATGTGAAAGAGGCCTTAAAGTGAAACAATCCAGTCACCCCTATTTGTTTCTAAAATATTGCTATCCAGTGCCTCTCCCCTTACTGCCCACCTTGTAAAGCATCTATTTGCATAGATTTCATATATTAGAGTACTAGGTAGACTAAACTTTTGTCTCATAAGTCTTTCGCTTTCATTTATTTACAGGGACCATTATAAACTTGAGGTCAAGAAGTTCCTCAGTTCGCCTAAAAAGCTTCAGCAAATGTAAGTAGTGATACCCTTGTCTCTAAATATTGCTTTGATTCTATAGTATGAGCCTGACTATAGTGCTGGACAAGCATCATTCATCTATTTTTATTGAATAATCAGACCTAAAAAATGATGTCTTGCTGGAAAGAAAATGGGTATGATTGTATCTTGACACCACCGGAAGTTGTGATGGAGTCAGGATACTGAGTGTTTGACAGGGGGTTGCCGCCCCCTGTTCTTGATTGGCTATCCAGCTGTATCCCAGTCCTGGCCCTGACACCTCCTAAAGGCAGCGGCGTTCGGTGTGCAGAAAGGTAACAGGCGGTGGTCGAGAGTTATCAGCTCTGCTGCCGACCGAACTACAGCGTTCACGAAGCTGAGAGCGGCCGGTATCCAGTTTACGGTGAGCAGCGGCGCTGGGGAGTGAACTGCACTGCTGTGGAAGGGAGCGCTGAGCGCCGGCGGTCCGCACTTCACAGCGACATATGGGTGAGTGCTGCAGAGTGCCAGAGAGGCCCTGCTTGATTCCCAGAGAGCAATGGTGGAAGCTGCTGTTCAGGAGACTGTGTGTAGGAGGCATAAGTGCTGCACAGCGGTGGGGGAGAGCAGCGGGTTAGCGGATAGCAATGCCGGCAGCATCGGAGTACAAGTGTATGTGCTGAAGGCTTAAGGGCTGCACTGCGGCGGGGTACAGCAGCAGGTTCTCGGACATTAATGGCGGCAGCAGCGGGGTAGGAGTGTATGTGCACCAGCCTTCAGCATGCACAGCGGAAGGAGCTGCATTAATGAACTGAGCACTGTGCTTGCTCCATGGACACTCTGTGGGATAGTGCAGTTCCTCCACGCCGGTGGCTACAGGACCTGTGAAGGGCAGGACAGGGAGACAGACGGACAGGGGCAATTTTAACAATATAAGGCTTCTTTCACACAAGTGCATATCGGCCGTCCTTTTTCACGGCCGGCTGATATGCACTGTGATCTGATGAATTAGATTCCAATGCATCAGATCACATGGCAGTATTCCTGAGACGTTTTTACGTCAGGCCCAAAATATAGTCCTGCAACTATCTTTTGGTCCGGAATACGTCTGCTGCTGTGTGGGATCCTATGGGAGTCCATAGCAGAGGCTCCTTATTGACTGAGGAGTGCATGTAGATGCATCCTCCTCTCACCATGCAGGTAGCTGACTACCAAATGGAGGAGCCAATAACACCTGTGCAGGACACCTCTCCTCCCTGCTCGTTCTGTACAATGGAAGGGGGCTGGGTGGAGCTAAGCGCCGTCCCATCCCGCCTCCTTCCATCGATGGCTATGGACAAGGGGTGGGATGTGGGCGGAGCTAAGCTACCGCCCTCTCCCCACACCTTGTCCGTAGCCAACAATGGGAGGAGGCTGGGTTGGACGCCGCTGAGCTACGCCCTGCCCACCCCCTCTCATTGCAAAGAATACGCGGGAAGGAGAGGAGAGGTGAGCCTGCGATGGGGAGAGAGGGGAAATGGGCGACGGCATGGTGAGCTTGGTGCATATACACCGGGCCCCATGCCGTGTGAGCGGGTGCACAAATGTTAGATTTGTGCACCCGTTCACAAGCTTCTACGCCCCAGATGGAAGTGTATATTGGCCGGCCGTGAAAACACTGGACAATATGCGCTCTTGTGAAAGAAGCCTAAGTCTGGTTTTGCATAAGTGTGTTGCACATCTATATCCTGGCCTGACCAGAGGTCATAGCACCATAAATTCCGAGGATGCTATGAGTTTGGGTCCGTAGACCCGTGGTCAGACCAGGACACTTGTTTGTATTATGGGGGCATAAATACGCCCATGATATGCTTCTGTAAAATTAGCTTTACACCTAGAACTTCCATCGTTAAGGCTCCCTTCACACAAGCGTATGCGTATTTGCAGACTGAGCAATGTTTTTATGCGCATGCATCCGCGTATTTTACTGTACTTTTTGCATACGCAAAGCATATTTATTTGCAAACAAAGACCGATTTAAATGGCTAATTAGTCTAATAGTTCTATGCTCTGCGTATTGCACATGCAAATTCTGAGAGCTCAAATACGCATGCCCGTGTAAAGGGGGCCTAAACAATCTTCTTTCTGTATTTCTCTTGCATTACTTATCATTCGTTCTCTATGCGGCTCCTTCTATTTCTGATACCCAGGTGCATCTTTCAATGCAGGGGAGTTTCTTTTATGCCTTATATAACATATCATTTTTTGTAAATTGTACATAATTCATGTGTTTTGGTCATTTCCTTGTTCTTTCTGTGAAAGAAAAAAAAAGCATATAATGATTTTTGTAGTCTAATCTGACAGTTTCCTTATGGAACACTTCTCTTTACTGCATATTATACAATGTTTCTTTCTATATATCATTGTTTCTAAGGTCACATAGAAACTGTAGTGGATAATGGAGTCTTGGCTTTGTATTTACCTGATGAGTAGCTGAATATTCTGGTCTATATCAGCGGACAAGAGATATCTCATTGTATAGTGAAAGTCATGGGGAAAAGTCTAGAACTGAAAAAATTGCGGTCCATAAAGCAGGTAAAAAGTGCTAAATAGTAACAAGCGACTTGTTTACAGGCTCATAATGGGGTTGTCTAGTTGGACAACCTCCTATCAGACTGCAGATTCAGCAGCATAGACAAGCTGAATGTTGACAGTCAAGGACATAGAGCTATTTAGTAGTAAAACAGGAGGCCAGAATATACAGCAATCACCCCTACAGCTGCTAATGTGAAGGGATTTGTACTTACAGCACAGCTTGCCTGCATAGAGACAATTCTAGTGCTACCTATTGATTTTAACTAATAAGTGTTAGCTGCAGTCCACAAGATTACATACAGCTCAATGAATGGCGTTAAACATGCCGTGTTCCCCTTTTTTTCCGTTTGCTTCCATGAAGGATGTTTTTAAGTTTGCTATAATAAAAGTTTTCTTTTTAACTTCATATCATTGCTGGAAGAAGTCTTGTGTTTTGGAATTGGATCCATCGGTGGCTGAGGCGGCTTCCTTCCATGCACCATGCTACTTAGATTCCAGGACAGCGTCCGGTGTGGGTGAGCTGGTTTGACTTTTTCTATTGACAATTCTGCGCACCAGACAGCAAATCTATGTCAGCCCACTGACGTAACTTTAGGGGATGCAGGGGATGCGGTTGCCCAAGACCCAGGAGCCTTAAAGGGCCCATAAGGCCTCTCTTCTCCCTATAGGGAGCCCAGTATTATGAATAAAGTATTATAGTTGGGGGCCCTGTTACAGATTTTGCATTGGGGCCCAGAAGCTTCAAGTTACGCCTCTGCGTTAAGGGGTTAAGAGAAGTTGGGGGGCCCCAAAATAAACGTTTGCACCTGAGCCCATGAGCCTTTAGCTATAAATTACATGCATATAAGTATTGATTAATAATGAAATGTTGTTGTAGTGTGATTGAGAAGTACAGATTTGCCACTAACCAGGCTTTGTGTGCTTTTATTTAATGGCAAAACCTATGAGCCCCACACTTCCAATCTGATCTCTTTAATTGAAACAGTTTTTCACAATTAAGTCTTGAAGAAATCATTAACACACAGATTCACTTACTTTTTCTCCCTGCACTGTGCATGTTTACTTGGTGGAATCAATAAGACATGAATAGTATTTTGCCTCTAATTAGTTTAGTTAGGTTGTGTTGATAATTGTGATTTAAATAACAATCAGACTGGTTTTTATTTGTAGTCAATGCAGAAATCTAGGTAATTTCAAAGGGTTCACTTACTTTTTCTTACAAATGTATATGTCCCCATGCTGTCTAAGATAACTTTTCAGTGCCGGTGACTTTCCACCATCATTTATACAAAATTTCACATTTCATAAGAGACAATAAAAAAGAATGAGTCTAAATGTGCCTATCTTTCAGTTTTCTGCCGAACAACGATTTGCAGTTCTGCTTGAGAACCATCCTTCAGCAGAACAGCTAATAAGCAGGACCGCACGCTGTGCTCTGCTCGCGGAGATCTGATTACAGCTGATAACATTGTATTAGCTGTTCTCAGCTGTCAGCCCTGCAGACAGAACAGCTGATAAGCAGGACTGCACGCTGAGCTCTGCCCGGGGAGAGCCGATTACAGCTGATAACATTGTATCAGCTGTTCTCAGCTGTCAGCCCTGCCTGCAGAACAAAGCAAAAGTAATCAGGGAACAGCGGGAGGTTGCTGCTACTTGTTTTAATTACTTAGAAGGTGGTAATATAATTCCCATGTAGTAATGGAGCTGTCCAAATTCTCAATCTAAAGATCCAAATCTCCCAGCTGAGGATGGCCAGGCTGTACATCCTAAATTTCTCTACCTACACATTTTTATAAGTGGCCTATCTATTTCATTAGGACAGTGTTCCCCAACTCCAGTCCTCAAGGACCCCCAACAGGTCATGTTTTCAGGATTTCCTCAGTGTTGCACAGGTGATGTAATTATTGTCGGTGCCTCAGACGTTGCTACAGTTGTTCTTGCAATAGGATATCCTGAAAACATGACCTGTTGGGGGGCGCTGAGGACTGGAGTTGGGGACCCCTGCATTAGGGGATTTAGAAAGGGTTCTGTTACGCAGACAGCTGTATGAGAAACATATTGTGAGTTGCATCCATAATGTTTTTTCTTACATTTTCTCTTCTATCGATCCAAAGCAGCTGCTCTGTGACACATAATCACTCTGTTCTTGGTTGCTGCTGACCAGGACATGTGACTGCTAGAACCAATCATTGTCTATAGAAGGTCACTGTTGTTGCCAGCTATCACATGTCCTGGTCAGCAGCAACCAAGAAGGGCAGATTGGTTGTGAGTGAATTTTAAATTGTGGAAAAAGCCCTTTAAAGGGGTTGTCTAATCATAAACTATTAATGGCCTATCTTCAGGACTATTAATGGCCTATTGCACAGGACCCTTACCAATCAGCTGATTTCTGCAGGAAGCAGACAGCTCCATTCCAACTGTAGTGGCCAGACTTGGTATTGCAGGCCAAGCTCTTATTCATTTCAATAGGAGTTGTGCCTGTAGTACCAAGCCTGGCCATTGCAGAGGAAATGGAGCTGTCTGCTTCCTGTAGTAATCAGCTCAGTCCATGGGTACACTGGTCCAGCAAACAAGTGATTTGTAGGTGCTCATGGTAAAAAAAAGCCACACCAATCTACTACTGATAGCCTATCCTGGCGAGGGGTCATCAATAGTTTACAACTTGACAGCCACTTTAAATGATAAATAGAGTTGAAAAGATTCTTGAGAATCCTCAGAGTCTAGGCCTTAGGCCAGTGTGTGCTCACAAAATGCTATACATGTAAGACCGATTTTAGCTCACAGTAAGGTGGTCCCATTTTTATGTGGTCATATCATGGAATAACACCCGGATCTCCAGCAGATCATCATAACTGGAGTTAGAGTACCATAGATGTCTGTAGTGCTGTAACTCTGTTTCCGATGAACCGCATGAGCTCCAGGTGTGGTGTCCTTAATATGGATCCAAAAAAGCATCCATACTGTGGCCATCTGAAAGCAGCGTTCAACTCTTATTCAGATGACTGTATATCGGCCGATATATGTGACCATCTGATGCATTCGATTCCAATGCACCAGTTAAGATGGCCGATTTTCTGGTGCATAAAAACGTCTGTCCTGAAAAGATAGCGCATACGGTGCGTATTCCGGCTGGCCATTTTTATGCTGGCCGGAAAAGATAGGTCTGGACCTAAGTTTTGGGCTGGAATGCACCGGCCGGTCCCATAGACTCCTTACAGACTCCATAGAGAGCTGCCAGAAAAGGGAGGTGGGAGGGAGTTTAGCAGCGTCTCTGCTAAACTCGCTCCCCTTCTCAGCCCCTTGCCAGCTGTTGGCAAAGGGAAGGGGCGGGAAATTAGCACTCTAGCTCCCGCCCCTCCCTTTGCTGACAGCCGGCAAAAGGCAGAGAGAAAGGGGAAGGAGTTTAGCAGAGCTGTACCTGGGCCGTCTGAATGGATGCATAAAGGGGCGATGCAGCCACGACTTGGTCACGGCTGCCCCTTGTTAATGTGATTTTTGGCTGCCATGTGGCTGTAACGCGGCAGACCGAAAAACGCAGTGCCCATGTGAAGGAGCCCTTATACTGCGTTTCATTGACATAAGCATTGTTATTTGCCCCTTTCTATCGCTGTGAGACTGCTACAGGATTGTAGGTGGAAGATAGAATATGCTGTCTGTTTTTTTTTCTTACTCTTAATTAGTAGAGATGAGCGAGTATACTCGCTAAGGCAAACTACTCAAGCGAGTAGTGCCTCATGCGAGTACCTGCCCGCTCGTCTCAAAAGATTCGGCTGCCAGCGTGGGGCGGGGAGCAGCAGGGAGGAACGGGGGGGGGGGGGGGGGAGATCTCTCTCTCTCACTCTCTCCCCCCCGCTCCTCCCTGCTCACTCCCGCAACTCACCGCTCACCCCCACCGGCACCCGAATCTTTAGAGACGAGCGGGCAGGCGAGTAGTTTGCCTTAGCGAGTACGCTCGCTCATCTCTATTAATTAGATATAAAAGATAAATACGGTTAGTTTTTTTACCCAAAATTCTAAATAATCTGCCATCAAACCAGAGAATGATTTATTACCAGATTTACTATAAGTAAGAGCCAAATTATGAAGAACATTACACGCAGAATTAACAATCTCTTACTTGAAACAAAACATTTTATTTTTTTATTTCCATTTCCATAATGATTTTTGTACAGTAATGCGAAAAATAAAAAATCTTATAAAATTAAAAATTAATCATTTACAATATTTACAACTTTCTAGTGAATTCTTCAATATTTTAGATCATGTACACTGATTAGTAACCAGCTTCAGTCAATTGGCATGCAATATTAGTTAAAGTGAATATGTTTTGGGAAAAAAATAATTAGTAATATATTTAAAGTGGTTATCCGGGCAGCGTCAGATTTGGTGTGGACATGCTGCTCCGACCCCTGTGTAGTGGTTGGCGCTAGCAGTTGCAGATGCAGATGTCATTCAAATCAATGGAACCCCAGCCCACAATTGCAAGCACAGCTTCTATTGATTTCATTAAGAGCTGTGCCTGCAATTACAAGCTCCAGCCACTACACAGGGGTCGGAGCAGCGTTTCCGCTCCAACCCCGATGTATCCTGGTGGGCGCTGCCTGGAAAACACTGTTTAAGTAACAGCAACATTTGCCATCACCAGGAAAAGGCAACTCATAGTAACAATCAGAAATAAATGGTTTTATAGCTTTTTTTTAAGGCTATGTCCACCTTCACAACTGAGGTTTTTTTTATATAGTCTCTATACATCTAAAAATGACAAATGGCACAAATCTCCTCAATTTAAACATTTCCTATTCTTTTTGTCTACAGCTCCTATGCAGACCAATGCATCTGGCAACGCCACATAGTCTGATCCTGCAGACATATTCTCATCCATCTGCCTTCTACTCCTTGCCAACCTACTAAGCGTCTGTCATGAAGAAGAAGGGGAAGTTGGAAGGGGCTCGGCTGTAGAATGAGACTACGCAGAGTTCATATGTAGTCTGTTACCATTGAGACGACTGGTCTGCATAGGAGCTGCACATACATAATGGTAGGAATGCAAACCCTTAGGAAAATTGCTTTGCTTTTCTTATTGGATACATTGTAACAATTAAAAAAATTAGTTGCGAAGATGAATATAGCATTTAAAAAAAAATAATGAAAGGGAGAGAAGAAGCAGTCTGGATTTGTCACATTAGCCTTTGCTGCTGAGAGCACATGACGGCTCATTAAGTCCATTTGTAACAATACGGATGTTGCATTGACATATTACAATGTGCCGCAGTAAAGGACAAATTCAGCTCTGCTATAGTGTTAAACCCAATATGACTTTATATGTATAAAGGTATACTCGTTAGAGCTTTCAGGAGTATGTACATTCTCATTGAGTCTTTCATTGCCACAAAAAGAAAAAAAACGGAAGAGATATTACTTGTATTCAATGTTGTAGACTTGTGGAAAAAGATGTATATACTCCATCATTACAACATGGTCAGCAGTGGAGGTTTGGCACCTGTATGTTTTCCAGTCACCCAACTTAAATGTTGTTTCTTTGTAACACCAGCATGTAGTACACTGAAAAGCGCTGTGTATGAAATAGATAGGGCAAACTTAGATTTTTGTTTATTAGTAACTTCGGCCTACAAAAAGGTAGTACTGCAGGGATCAGATGCAAATGCGGGTTGGAATAAGATCTGAAACAAGTATCACTGAAAGGAAGCAGCAAACCCATAAATATAATCAGTGGAAGTAAGTTTATATTTCGAGATGAGCTCCCCGCTGCCCCCCGCATGCTGCTCGGGCGAGTACACAGTTACTCGATAAGGCTGGATTCACACGAACGTATATCGGCTCGGTTTTCACGCCGGCCGATATACGTCGTCTCTCTCTGCAGGGGGGGAGCCTGGAAGAGCCAGGAGCAGTGCTCTGAGCTCCCGCCCCCTCTCTGCCTCCTCTCCGCCCCTCTGCACTATTTGCAATGGAGAGAGGTGGGATGGGGCGGGGCTAATTCTTGAAATTTAGCCCCACCCCCTGTCCCGCCTGCTTTCATTGCAAATAGGGCAGAGGGGCGGAGAGGAGGCAGAGAGGGGGCGGGAGCTCAGAGCACTCCTCCTGGCTCTTCCATCCTCCCCCCCCCTGCAGATGAGGACACCGTATATCGGCTCGGCGTGAAAACCGAGCCGATATATGTTCGTGTGAATCCAGTTTCAGACTGCTACTCGATCGAGTAGCAGCCTTAAATGAGCATGCTCGCTCATCTCGATTTATATTCTATCATTTGGGGGCAATTCACACATGCCGAGTTAGTACCACTTTAAAGTACTTGTTCATCCAGAATAAATCCAGAACAAGATCTGCAGTATATTTAGTGCTGTGCGTTTTGACGAGGATCAGCTGCAGATTTCACACTTGATGGGGTGAAGTCTGCTGTGGATCCGCGTGAAAATTGGCACCAATGGTGCTGAGTTTGGTACAGAATTTGATGCGGATTTTGGTGTAAGGGCTGCTTCACAAGGGCGCATGCGTTTGTGTAATATATTTGCGCTATGAGCAAGTCTCTTTTGCGCGTGTATCGACGTTCTTTACTGAACTTTTTGTGCTCACAGGGTATGTTTTTTTGTGCACGGGATACAACCAAGCCCTGATTTAAATGGCTGTTTAGCCTATCGAATTCCAGATGTGTTCTTTTTCTCTTGGGATTGTGCAGAGTATCGGGCAACCCATTGCGCACCTCCCACAGATTTATGTAGGGACCTTTGATGGCCAAAAACTCACAAAAAGTAGAGCATGCCACGTTCTTTATTTTGCATGTATGTAGTGCATACGCAGAAAAAAAGGATGAACCCATTGAAATCAATGGGTTATATTCTCTGCGTATTGCAGGTGCAAATTTTGTGTACGCAAATACGTAATGGGATGTGCAATTCTGCGAGAAAAAAAAGGACCCTTCTGGAACTCATTAGGCTGAATAGCCATTTAAATCACAGCGTAGTTATGTGGAATGTCCAAAACCCCATGCCCTGCGAGCGCAAAAAGTACAGTAAAATACGCCAATAAGTGTACAAAAAAGCCTTGTTCATAGTACAAGTGTGTTGCTCTCAAGAAAACATGCATATGCCTGTGTGAAGCCACCCTTCGCCCATAATGCAGTATTACATGGCAGCCGTTCAAATAAATGGCGGTCCACGTAGAACATGAATGATCTGAGTCTGAAAGAGCGAGAGCCTCGGCTTGTTGGCTCATAAAAGAGGGTCCTCAGCAGGAAACCCTCCTCTATGTTGACCGTTGCCCCAAAAGAGCATATAGAAAGAGGTTTAAATTACACAAAAATATAGACAGGAACTATAAACCAGGTGTAAAGTAACAAACCGTTCCTGTATAGAAAGACCAAACCCAACAACGGAACATTCAAGATTACGCAAAAAAGTGACGGTGTTATTTACTCAATTATTGTTCATACGACAATCACTACAACAAATAGCAACGAAACAAGCCACAGTCGTCACTTACTAATGGACACTGCACAGTAGCCATTGCCACTGGAAATAGACTCATTTAGTCCTACCAACTCACAGCTCTTCACTAGACACCACACTGATTACGGTTTTACACAATACTGGAACTTCCCATTCACACCAGCACATTGCTCATTCTAGAAGTACACAGAAAATGGTTTTTTTAAAGTTCTTTCTATGACAAAGTGGATGCATGCAGGCAAAACAAAAGATCTGCTGTTTCTGGCCATTTCGATATAACTTTTGGGCATGATGTTTGGGCACACCATGCAGAGAAAGGAAACGGGTACGACCAATGCCTGTTATCTCCATGGGACATTTTTGAGTGAACTGCATTTTAGTTCTACAACCTATTTCTGTGTCATGTAAAAATTCAAATAAAATAGATAAGTACAAAAGTCCTACAAATGTCAATATTATGTACAGGGGGTGAACAAAAATATGGAAACACCATGCGATATGCATGCCTTAAAATCAGTCTGTGCATGTCTTATTGAAATATGATTCGTAATCCCATGGAATTTAATTGGAGGTAATATGACACAGATGCTGCCGGGCAGGAGGTTCCATTGGTCAGGGGTTTGAGCCACTCAGCTGGCTCCCAAAATCACCCCAGAGCAGGGCAAGAGGTGAAGTAAATACAAATTTGGCGGGATAGCTCTCAGCCAAAGAGGGGTCAAAAGGGCAGCTCAGTGATTAAAATCCCATGCATTTCATACGGTGTTTTCATGTTTTTGTCCACCCCCTGTAAATATTCTACTGAGATAAGATTAAAGTTAGGATACTGGGTCTCAATATTGTCATGCAGATTTTCTGTGCTACACAGCTTTACACAGCTATTTCTGACTTATCGGTAGGTTCCAGTAACAGCAAATTTTATTATGACATTTCAAAAGCTACAGCTATAGCATGCAGCACATACTTAGATGAAACAATTAAGTTGATACTAAGGCTTGGTTTCCATGCTGTGGTATCCACTTTTATTAGAAACCCCACCTACCCAGAGTAGCCAATGCTAGCTTTATTGGCAACAACTTGAGACTTTAGTTATTCTTGGTGGGTGTGGATCTGAATGCATATGGCTAACACAGCATGGAAAACCAGTCTTAGGCCTCCCTCACATACCCCGCTTTTTACAGCATTCAAACTCTGTCCCATTGTTTTTTGACCTTGAGCCGGCTACCTGAAGCATGTGGGGATTGAACTTGCAACCTTCAGGTTGTGAGCAAAGCTTAAGGCTGCATTTCTGCTGCCCTAACACTCTGCACCACACAAGAATTAGGGCAATAGTTGTCCCATGTACAAGCGCCTGCCAACAGGATCCTGAGCGACAAATCGATCTCTTGTTGGAGTCCATCGATTTTCAGCTGAACTAAAAACCAAGCAACCATCGGTTCATGTAAACAGGCAGTCGATCATCTATTAATGACTGCCTGTTTACAGTTAATGGAAGTGGGTGACTGGAAGTTATTTTCAGCCCGCTCTAACTCCATTCACAGAATAACTATCGCTCCCGTGCAAAACAGAGGAGTGATAATCGTTGGCATGACTGTCGGGTGCCTATGTGCCCAACAATCATCCCATGTACACCCAACTATGAAAAGTTTTACTTCTGGCATAAAACGCCACTAATTTGTGCACAAACGTTAACTTGCACGACAGTTGTCAACTTTTCCCCTTTCTGCGCCGACCCTGGCACTTTTTGTAAAAGTGGTTGAGGTTATTGGTAGGGGGCAAGGCTACACAGGCCGACAGATTTATGTATAATTTATGCCAGTGGTATAAATAATGCCAGAGATGTACACCCGGTTGGACCTGGCATAGGCACACAGAGCAGTCGGGGACACACTGAATACATGACGAGGCCTTTTCGTGTATTCAGCACCATACCGGGATTAGTAAATTTCCCCCAAATCTTTAAAGGGTTATTGCCATCTCATAAAGTAATGACAAATTGCTAAGACATGTCATAACTTTGTGATTAGTTGGGGTTCAAACTCTGGGACCCCAGTGTTCTTGAGGATGAAGAGGTTGCCGCACTGATTTACCCCTGTCCCCTTCAAAGTTACCCTCCGCAGTAATGTTCTTGGCTGTGCAGGATGTTGCGGCACTATCCCATTCCCTTGAATGTGGCTGTTCTGCAGTTCCTTGAGCAGCACGGCTATGCCAGAGGTTGGACCCCTACTGATCACAAAGTGATAGCATGTCCTAGCCATATGTTATTACTCCATGGGATGGGAATAAAAGACACCGGCATGTGAAGGAATCCCTGGAAATGCTGAGATTTAACTTGCCATTATGAAGCCAACATGTTATTTTGCATTCAGGGCTATCAAGCTGTTGTTATACCAACGTCCTTTAAAACCTGCACCGGTAAGCAACTGTTCAATATCGATTGCCTATGTCTACTGCAAAGACTATCGTAAAACAATAGTCCTTTTAAATGAAGAGCTCGGAAAAACCTATAAAATAAAATTGCTAACTAATCACCAAAAACTTGTTATTTCTAAACTTTTTGCCCATTGCTGTAAAAATTTGTAGGCTTTTATTACATACTGACTTTGGGGATTACAAACGGCTCTTTGGGGTTTGTGTAGTCTTCCAGACTGAACCTAGTTTTAGGCTGGGTTCACACGGGGCGGATTTCCAGCGGAAATTCCATCTGGAATTTCGCTGTGGCAAATCCATCCGTGGCCGCTAATCCCGGGATTAGCCAGCCATGTGGACAAGATTTCTCAGAAATCTCGTCCACACGGGATGGCGAATCCATCGCAGCAAAGCCGACACTGCGGTGCGGATCCGCCGGACCGCAGCATGTCCACTTTTTTTATTCCGCTGTGGCCGCGCTCTCCTCTATGGGAGCGCCGGCCGCAGCTGAATAGCGAGCGGCCAGGCCGCTTCAAAACCCGCTGGATTTGAAGCAACGCTTTTCCCGGCGGAAATCTCTCGGTTTTTCGCTGCGGCCAAACCGCGAGATTTCCGCCGGGAATCCGGTGTGTGAGAACCCAGCTTTAGTGAAACTCAATTCAATAGTTTTGGAATTCTTTCAAACTTGTGCGCAGAGTTTGAATGGTTCGAGAAAAGGAAAATTTTAATGTACAGAATAGGTGATTCTAAGCATTTTGCAATATGTTTATTAGCCTATTTTGTACATTTTTCCTTTAAAACCCCTCTTCTGCTCTGCAGCTAGGTGAATAGGTTGCTAGGTCGATCCGTTTTCCCCTCACTGCACAGCAGAAGAGTCAGCAGAGGGCATTTTAGCTGTGTCCGCACCTGTACTCTATAGAATAGCTGCAGACACAACTGTTCCCCTACACCGCTTCATTCATAAAGGCTGCCTTATACATTTATTGAGTTTTAGGGCTAAAACAGATGAGCGCATGCGCAACGGAGTGCATATGCGCATGAACAAGGGAAAATTCTTTTTTCTTTTACTGTTTACATTTTGCACTATTGTGCGTGGGTAAAAAAAATAAAGCAGGAAGATAGGTCCTGCCTTAAATTTTCTTGCACTTAGTTTTTCTACGTGCCAAGAAAATAGGGCAAGCCCTATCTTTTCTTGCGTGAGAATCCCGATAGTCGAAACAAAATGGTTTTGTTTTGCGGCCGTGAAAATCACGTTAGTCTGTTCTAGTCATTACCCACATAATTGCTGCTATGCCCCACATCTGAACATCTGTCCGCAGCACTGTTATTGCCTGTGCAGCATGTTGTTTATAGAGAAGCTGTTTATGCTGATGGCTTCTCCCCTTCACGGAGTGCCGCTGGTGACTTATAGTACTCTATAACTAATGCACTGAAAGCTCTGACAATGCATTAGGATCAGAGGGGAGTGGAGAAGCTGTTGGCATAGAATGGCTTCTCCTGTACAGTGCACTGACCGGGGAAGAACAGCAAGCAGAAGAGAAATAACCATGCTTGCCACAGATGTGTGTAAAACTCAATAAAATGTATAAAACAGCCTTTATACATAATAAAGTAGTATATGGGAACAAGTGTGTCTTCAGCAGTTCTATAAAGAACAGGAAACAGTTGCCCTTTAATGCCTGTTCTTCTATGCAGCTAGGCAAGTATGGCTTTCCCTTGCAACTTCTTAGCAACATAATCTCCTCGTTACATAGCAGAAGAGGAGTTTTGAAGGAGATATGTATATAATAGTCTAATAAAATACATTGCAAAAATGCTTAGAATCGCCTATCCCAGGGGCGTAACTATAGAGGGTGCAGGGGATGCGGTTGCACCCGGGCCCAGGAGCCTTAGAGGGCCCATAAGGCCTCTCTTCTCCATATAGGGAGCCTAGTACTATGAATAAGCATTATAGTTGGGGGCCCTGTTACATGTTTTGCATTGGGGCCCAGAAGCTTTAAGTTATGTTTCTGTGCAGCATGGTTTAGGTATGGGTACGGGTACAGATACAGATAGAGGGGGGGCCGAGCTCACCTTTTGCATCAGGGCCCCTGAGCCTTTAGTTATGCCCCTGGCCTATCCTGTACATTAAAAATAAGTTAATTAAATGACAGTTACATATGAGAAGGGTATATCCAGATGGGTGCCATTCAATGCTTCTTCTGCAGGAAAAACTGTGACCTCTCAGGAAGCCTCATCCAGCCCTACCGGCTGATCATGGCAGGGTCTGCGGCTCTCTTGGTCTTGAGATTGGTGGTGACCTAGCTGCCAGACAATAAAATGCTCATTGATCAGATTTTATTTCTTCTAACTTTGTCCCGTTGTCTTCCAAGGTAGAACGGAATGATCAGGAGATGGAAATGGAATGGGAAGAAGAAAGACAACATTTCTAAAGTTTACTAACTAGAAAATCTACTATTTGTACGTAAGCATAAAACTACTGCTATGTTATATTTATCACAGACCCCAGATATAATTACTCAATGCAGAGTCCTATCTTAACCCTTTGCAATCCAATTTTGGATTCAGGGTTTCCTAGGGGGCTTTCTCTTTCTGCCATTATACAATAGCACCATCTGCTGGCTAGAGCCAGTACTGCGGTATGGGACATGCTGGAGAGTAATATACAGTAAGAATACCCTGCCGGACGTCTTCCGACATCGGAGCTGTACAGCCTTCAATCAGAATGTCTTCAGACATCAGACAGTGGATTGGAAAGGGGTAATCCTTTAGGTTTAGGACCACGTCATTTTGGCTTTAATGCCCACACAATGTTTTTTTTTATCCTGGCACTTTGCATTGAATGGATTCTTTTTTCAATTTATGCAGATAAAGTTGCACTTTTTTATATGTAGCATTTTGGGTAACATGTGAATTAACTTTTAATCTTTATTAAATATAAAAAATAAAAAGGGGTACGGTGGCAATGCCCATATTATCACTTTTAAGTAATGGTACATCAAGGTGACAGGACTGCCTCAGGTGGTATTACAGATGTAATGGTGTGCTACATTTTTACTGCAGACCGCCATACGCTGCTATGCTATTTGCATAGTGCAGGCGCTGCCATTCTGTTTAAATGGTGCTGCTATGCAAGTAGTGCAGCTGTGCCGTGACTAATTACCTCAGTAGTGCGCCAACGCAGGTTGCGTTTACATCAGTAGGTCTGTTATGTGGAGAGTATAGTTGGTTGACAATAATTGACGAGTGATTATTCTAAGATGGACAGACCTCACAAGGAAAAAGAACCCCTCCTTCTAAATGGGTTCCTTCACATGCACAATTGATTTTTCACTTAGACCAATAGTGGAAATGGAATGGAAAGACCGCTAATAGAAATCAATGCATGTCCTATTCTTGGACGATATTAGAACATGCAAATGTGCAGCGTCCTACACATTCGACTGCACATGGACGGGGTGCCGGTAGGCTGTCTGATGCAAGTGGTCCCCGAGTATGTCAGGTGCAACTCACTCTTGGCCATGGGAATACGGCCTTACTGGGAGAAAGTAATCTACCAATGTTAACAACCGCAATTTGAAGCTTCTGGGCCCCAATGTAACAGGGCCCACAGTTCTAATGCTTTATTCATAGTACTGGGTCCCTATATGGAGAAGAGAGGCCTTATGGGCCCCCTAAGGCTCCTGGGCCCGGGTGCAACTGCATGCCCTGCATCCTCTATAGTTACACCCCTGCTCAGATGATTGTCAGAAGACACTATTGGAAAGTGTCTGTGAGCTGGGACCTTCACCTATCACCAAAATAATGAGCGCCCTTATGATGTTCCATGTGCCATTAAACGTAGGTTTAGACCCTGGAGGTCAATTCACATTTTTGTACTCATTACATGACCCTTGTATGGGGCACAAATCACACATCTGATATTAGCCTTACCCATGACATACGTGTGCCCCCCCCCCCCCCCATAGACATGCACTCACAAACACACTACATGAATTTGCTTTTACATGACTTAGTTTTTACTAGTTTTCTTGTATCATTGCGCAGAACTACATTTAAAAGTCTACTGATTGTTATTGGAAACTATCAACAAGCAGTTGAGCTGAACTCCTACAGTATTGTTTCATTGGACGGTCAGCTCTTACATTACATTACTATAGAGAGCCTAAAGTAAAGACTATACCAGAGGATGTGAGGAATGCTGGGAGATTTTGTTGAAAAATGGCTCTGGACGATGTAGTAAGGCCAGCTTCACACGGACGTATTTGTGTGTGTATTTGCAGTGAGCGGGACCCACTGGGTTGGTTCAGATGCACGTATTTTCCTGCACATTTGGGTCACGCAAAAAAAAAAAAGCGCAGCACGCTCTATTTTTCTGCACATCTTGAACTTTTTAGACTAATTAGTCATTTCAATGGGTGGGAACATTGGTGCTTTTTTTTGGCATGAGCAAATGCACAAGCCTTGCGCACACAAAAAGTACAGTAGAATACACCGACATGCGTGCAAAAAAGCAATAGTCATTCTGCAAAAACAGGGCACTCGTGCGCACAAATACACAAACACTCAGCTTCAAATGGGGGTATTTGCAGGTGTAAAAGTTCTGTGCGCAATATGCACAGGATAGAGTCCACTGATTTCAATGGTTTGCGCTTACTTCCCGATTTTGTGCGTGGGGGGGGGGGGGGAATCAAATCTGCTCTAAGGTCCCCATAGACGTCTATAGGAGAATGTGCAATGAGATGCGCAATACACTGCAAAATTCCATTAAAGAAACAGAACACACCTGGAACTCTTAGCCATTTAAATCAGGCCTTGTTTGTCTGCTGCACGCAAAGGAACATGCCCTGCGTGCGCAAAAAGTGCAGTAAAATGTGCCGATATGCACAAAAAAAAAGGCTTGGATATAGTGCAAATACATTGTGCTGAGGTGTGCACAAAAATGCATACGCCTGTGTGACGGGGGCCTTATTTAGGAACGCTATCATTTCTCCTTAGGGAGAGCACCTAGACGATGCGTGAGTGAGGAGACTTATAAGGCCATTCAAGCTCCTCTGGGTAATATGCAAATAAGGGAAATGGAACAATACCTCTGCAGCACCACCTACTGGAAGGCAGCATTCCTGCAGGACAGTGTTAGACTCTTTATACAAGCCTTGTAACAATGACTGAGAATGGCCAGTGGATTCCCAGTCATTGTTATAAGGCTTGTATAAAGACTCTAACATTGACTTGAAGGAATGCTGCCTTCCAATAGGCGGCACTGCAGAGGTATTGTTCCATCTTCCTTATTTGCCAGCAGGCCTTAGTCATGATCAGTACAAGATGTCATGCAATGCACAAAAACCTTTTATGTCGTAAACTGTACTAGATGTAATCTGCAATGGATGTTCATCCATTTGAAATCATTATGGAATGTACCGCTTTTTAGATTTGAGCCGTCTGATTTTGGATTAAATACTGGGAGTAACAGCATATAAAACAGGCATTATTAAACATGCATCTAGAGGACCTCAGAGAGGACATATATAGGAGCGGCAAATATCATTGTGATATATTAATAGTGCATAATGCTCATCAGCAAACCTTTCCTTATATTCCACTATCTAATTGGCTGGATCTATATTATTGCTCCTGCAGACTCATAGCTGGAGATATCATCTCATTAAGAAAAAAAAATAGTTCACATCAATGCTTGTTGTTCCCTACAGATTTAATACCAATGAAAGTAGAGTCTTAAACACAAGTCATATTGTACTTATATAAATCAGAACTTTGAGGGTAATAGTCATATTTAGAATTGGAATCTAATGCTAAGAATGGAGCAACCTTCACCATGTATGTCAACCCATAGATGGAGAAGAGCTACAGCGGATAGAAAAAGTCTACACACCCCGGTAAAAACCATAGGTCGATGTCATGTTAAAAAAATCCACTCATTTCAGATTTATTTCCACCTTCAATGTGACCTGTTATTAGTACAATTCGATTAACCCTTTCCAATCCAATTTGTATCCTGGTTTTCCTAGGGGAGGTTACTCTTTTTCTGCCATTATACAACGGCGCTATATGCTGGCTAAAGCCAGTACTGCATGAGGTGACACGTTGGATAGGCTCCGACAGCAGAGAGGCTGGCAATATACAGTAAGAGAACCCCGACGGACATCTTCCAACATCGGAGCTGTACAGCCTTACATCATAATGTCTTCAGAGGTCAGACAGTGGATTGGAAAGGGTTAAAAAACAAACTGAAATCTTTTAGGGATAATGCGCACAGCCGGATTTCCGCCAAATCCGCGGCTTTACACTGCAGCTATTAGGTTTTATTGTACCTAAAAGCTGAATTTTCACGCTGCGTAGGCATACACGCAGACGGCTTCCATTGTAGTCAATGGAAGCCGGCAGTCACGCTATACTTCCACTGTAGCACAGCGGAAGTATAGCTTGAATATGCGCTCTGCCAACCGCGTCATGCACTGCGCCTGCGGGACTCACACAGCGTATCCGGGAGCTGAGTATGGGGTGTTTGGGGGGGGCGCTGTGACGGACTCCGCTGCGGTATTCCGCTTGCGGAGCCCGTCTTGACCGTGGGCATGAGCCCTTAGGGTAGAAAAATAAAAATAACAAAACTAAAATAATGATGTTGCATAAGTGTTCACACCCTCTTATATTTGGGATGTGGTTGTGTTCAGAATTAGCCAATCACATGTAATCTCCTGATAAATAGTAGTCAGCACTCCGCCGCCATTATTTACAGGGATTCTGATGTACCCCATGTAAAGTTCAGATCTTCTAGGAGGAGTTTCCTGACATTTTCTTACTTGCATTTTTTAGCAAAAGCTGTGAAAAGCTTACAGCACATCAAAGAGATCTGATTGTTGGAAGGCATCAGTCAGGAGAAGGGGACCAAAACATCTCCAAGGCATTACATATACCATGGAACACAGGGAAGACGTCTCAAGAAGTGGATTAAACTTGGCACAACAGTGACATTACCAAGAACTGGATGTCCTTCAGCAATTGATGAAAATACCAGAAGAAAATTGGTCCAGAAGGCCAACAGGCCGACAGCAACAGTAAAGGAGCTGCAGGAGCTTCTGGCAAGTGCTGGTTGTGTAGTCATGTGACAACCATCTCCCTATTCTTCATATGTCTGGGCTGTGGGGTACGGGCAAAGATGAAAGCCTCTTCCTACAAAGAAAAACCAAAACTTCCATCATGTCTGCCAGCAGTCTGTGGGGGAACGTGTTCTGGTCTGATGAGACCGAGGGGGAACTTTTTGGCCATAATTCCAAAAGGTATGTTTGGGGAAAAGCCAACCCTGCACATCACCAGAAGACCCCGTACCCGCAATGAAGATGGTGGGGCAGCATTATGGTTTGGGCTGTTTTGTTGCTGGAACTGAGGCTTTAGTCAGGATGGAGGGAATTATGAACAGTTCCAAATATCAGTCCATTTTGGCACCAAACCTTCAGGCCTCTAAAAAGATGAAAATGAAGAGGAATTTCACCTTTTAGCACAACAACCCAAAGCAGACCTCAAAATCCACAAAATATTGGCAACGTTTTGGCAAGGCCGAGGCAAAGCCAAGACCTGAATCCCATTAAAGATCTGTGAGTTGACCTGAAGAGGGCGCTACACATGAGATCTGACAGATTAGGTCCTCGCAATCTGACAGATTTGGAACACTTTTGCAAGGAAGAGTGGGCAATGATTGCAAGTCAAGAATTGCCATGCTGATAGACCCCCCAAAAACTGAATGCTGTCAAATGGTACATAAACAAGGTATTAGTTTTTAGGGTGTACATATTTATGCAACCACATTTTTTTAGTTTTTTTATTTTCCACCCTAAAAGATTTTTAGTTTGTTTTTCACTGGAATTGTACAGATAACGGGGCACAGTGAAGGGGGAAATAAATATGAAATGATTCATCTTTGTTGAACATGACACAAACCTGTCATTTTAGCGGGGGTGTGTAGACTTTTTATATCCACTGTATATTCATCATGTAGAGCTTTATGTGAAGATGCTTTTAACAAAAAACACAGACAATGCATAATATTAGATGTGCTAAATGCAAACTCTGTTACATCTGTATTATATGTAATGTAACAACCTGATGATACAGATTAAGAGGTTATGATAGCCACCATAGGCTGGGCCCACAATGGCAGATCGGATTCCGCATGCAGGAGGCCCGCGGCAGAATCCTGTTTTGAGTCTGGGCGGTGACCCTGTATATGGCACTAACCTGTATTGTGTATTGCTGCCTAGGCCATACAGTTACAGTATGGCACCCACAGAAGTCTATGCGTCCATACTGTACCTTCATATGCCTTTGAGTTTTTCTCTTGGGTCCATAGAAAAACGGACAGAAAACCAATTGTGCCATATCCACCAGGTTCTGTATTATAGAGTTATTCTCCTCCGTAATACATTGTCGTACTGAAGCATATAGGGCACAATAGTTTATAGTGCTGAAACATAGTAACAATGTGTGCCTCTGTACAGGCTCCATGTACATAGCCCTATCATTAAGCCTAAGAATGCACCAGTATCCATCGACAACTGCTCCAATATCTTCTTGATGGATTGCTCAACCTAGAAGACGTATATTACAGCATATATAATTGGCTGTGCTTTTATACTATTTGTGAAGTACGCTCAACATATGCAGAGAACGCTTGAGTCCATAGGGCCCCATTCCCTCAGCATATGTCATAAGGGTGTTCTTTTGACATATGGAGGACCAGTAGACCGAAGGATACAATAAAAAAATGTATACAGTACGCTATTCATTTATTTTTTACAATGGCAGCCTATTGGTGACATACGTATGCTGCCGTTTGCCTATACAGTGGCATAAGCCATAGCCTTCTATTCAGGTACAGCTTGGAAAATGTTTCCGACCTATACCTTTTAAGGGACAACTTTAGGGGTGGGGTGCGTGAACGGACCCTCCAGTAGTGGTACTGGCAGTTCTAGTCACCAAGTTACTGGATATAAAGGAAACAAATAGACAGATTAGGTCAATGCAACTAAAGTCATGAAATGTTTGTACTTATTGGTTAGTTGACAAGTTTGAAGGTTCATAATGCTAAACATTTATCACTTTCATGATGATGATGTCATCGGTAATCAGCATGTCATCATCTAGGACTAAAATCATAAAAAAATGACCTAAAAAACAATTTGGCACATATAAGCTTTTCACCAATGCATTCTACCCACAGCAGTGGTACAGTGTTTGCGAGGCCTTCAGTACCTCAGAAGAACCTCCGGTAGGTTGTATATAATGATCGGATGATCCCCCAAAAAGATTCAGTGACTATTTGGTGTCCTAATGGAGAATCGAATCCATTGTGATATAATGAAATCTTTAGGAGAACAACACTGTACACCACTGCCATGCTCACATCACTAGAGGACCAGATGACCAGACAAGTTCTGCAAGGTGCTCCTTCCTACAGCACTGCAGAAAAAAGTACTCCTTGCCTGTGACCGAGGCACGTGAGGTGCTAGACAATTTACTAGTGCAACAGCTTAGCAATCGGAAGCCACGTTCGCTGAAGAGATGATCTTCCCTTTAAATGTGAAGTTCTGCTGAGGGTAACTCTTCGAGATGTTGTTATTCATGACTACACAATGGGTAGTGGTCAGCACTACCACATTATGTACATAATAACCTATGTGCATTTTCTTTGCTTCTGACCAGATCCCTCTGGAACTATTTTGTTACATACTTCCACATTGAATGTCTTAAAGTGTGGCAAGAACACGTGAAAAGGAAATGATTACAGTCAGCACTGTCTGTCCAACTCCAAAGACCAAAGCTTCTAGTGGTGCCATGTTCTTTCCTGCAACTTGATAAATGCCTGCAACTGCTGCACCTGGAAAAAGATAAAGATTGCATATGATCAATCAACATTGGAGCGGATAGCAGAACTCGTCCTGTCTTATGGCCCATTTACCGTGTTTCCCCGAAAATAGGTCCTACCCCGATAGTAATACCTATCGGGTTTTTGGAGGAGGCTTCAAATATAAGGCCTCCCCTGAAAATAGGACCTATTTCGGGTGCCCAGCCCCCCCAAAAAAATCAATACTCACCTGCTTCTCGGCAGCCATTCAGTGAATGACATTACTGAATGGCTGTGATTGGCTCATCGAGTGCTGGCTGTGATTGGCTGCCAGCGCTCGATAAGCCAATCACAGCGCTCGCTTCTGCTGGAGGCGGGGAATTGAAAACCCCGTCGCCAGCAGAAGACATCCGTGAGACAAGGACGAAGCTGCATCGTCCCGGAACACCAGGACACCATTGGCAGGCACTGGGATGCTGTATACCAGGTAAGTACAAGCCCCCCCCCCCCCTGAAAATAAGACATTGTGCCACTTTTGGGGCAAAAAAATAAGACAGTGTCTTATTTTCGGGGAAACGCGGTAGACACAACGATTACACTGGTCAACAAATCAAAGAAAAAATTCTATATCTGGTTTGGAAACAGGTTGATTTAACTAATTTTGGGGTGCTGAGTTCAGTGGAAGAATCAGATTCTATGTATCACGGCACATTTCTGAGACACATAGCATTATTACATAGACAATATTACAGTGTTGCCAAATATTGTCTGGTTTTAAATACAAGAAGAAAATATCACTCAGAACTCAATAATGTTTTTCTCGTAATGTATCTGTGAATGAACCTCAAAATTACTGATATACTGAGGGAGGAATGAAGAGAAGTGCGTCATGCAGATTACAACAAACACTAAACAGCAGTACGGATAGGCTCATGTTGGTAACCTTCCTGCTCAACTACATTGTTCGACACCATCTAGTGACCATTTTTAGAACTTCATCCACTGTGTATTACATTCAAATAAAGAGTTTAGCTCAGTCACCGATGTAATTTTATATAAATAATTCACCAGAAAATGTGCACAAACACAAAAATCTTTTTTTTTTTAAATTGAAAAAAATCAAAATTACATAAAAACCTTACGTGATACATAATTTCTAAAGGTAAATTCAGATTGTACACCCAAAAATCCATAAGAATTGATATATCGCACACCAGATGCAAAAATGCTGTTGAGAAGTTATCGCTCAAAATTTGCTCAAAAGCCATCTTTTCAGTGATAATCGCTGTGCCTAAACACGCGGCCATTGTGCACTTTTATGTGCACTATTCATTCATCTCTAACTTTTAGCAAGCTAAAAGTCAGCGATGAGCCTTATAAGTGCTGCGCACTGAGTTCTCAGCGGGATACCGCTGACAGTATTCTTTCAGCTAGTATCCCGCTCGGAGCTCTCAGCGGGATACCAGCTGATAGCTCTGAAAACAAAGCAGTATCCCGCTCCGCCTTCATTTACATGGGAAATTTGCAAAGTGATTGCTCAAAACTGTCACTCAAACTGCCGTTTGAGCGAATTTTGAGCGATCATCGTTCCGTGTAAATGGGCCTTTAGTTAAGTGGCTGGGAGGACCTACTGAGGGGTGAAGTAAGGTGCTGTACGAAGACCCCTTTATATCAGGGTCTTCATCCGGCATCTTACTGGAACACTCACAATTAAGGCTGGTGGTTGAAGATCACTAAAGAAGAACACTATGAATCTTTTCACAAATCGCAGTTTGACAACATAATGAGATCCTGGGTTAAAACTTCTTGCCAGTCACTATACTAGCTTCTATTTTCCACCAACAGTGCACTAGTCAACTCTGCTCAGTGCTCTCAGCCCAGCTGCAGATTAATTGGTAATTACCTATTTAGCTGAGCTGGGAATTCTCCATCTTGGCCTCAGTACTGATGTGTGTTTGTCTCAGAAACCAGCATATCTGGTTCGCCTGTCTGTTAACTGTTCGGTCTATCTGATAATACTTTTGTATCTGTTTATTCTATATGTTCTTTGACTTGTGCTTTAGCCTGTGTGTGTGTTTCCATTTCCCTCCAGTCAGTGCATCATTCCAATCTCTGTGGTAAGTCAGTCCTGTTCTGTGTTTTGTGTGCTCTGTGATCAGTACATCCTCCATGTGTCCTGTCAGGGATAGTGAGCCCTTTGGTTCCAACATGGGGCCGTCCTTATCAGGATGATTGCCCTGCTTACAGGCAGGGGCCTTTCCATCTTCCTGATCAGCAAAGGGCTAGACTCCCCACTTGATATTGCCCTGCAATGGTACCCTCTTACCACTCGGGTCAGCTGCCTGCCACACCAGGTCTAGTTCAAAAGGCAGGTAGCACAGTGGGTCCACACTCTTAGTCCGTAACATCTCTGCCTACCAACCTACCTATGCTCTACTAATGGCTGAAATGCTCTGTAATTTGAACCTCCTACTTTGGTCTCCAACATTTTTTCCAAGCTGCACCAGTTCTCTAGAATGCGCTACCCTAGACAATCTGGTTAAGCACCAATATCTACGGTTTTCAGCATGCCCCAAAACACCTCTATTTAAGAAGGCCTAACTCTTCTCCATTTATCCCTGTTCTAAATTCTTCCTCAGAAGCAGATGCCTTCATCCAGATGTAACACCCACACTCCATGTACCATAATCTACTTCATATCTGTAGATACCAGTTGGTGACTGGCTTATACAATTGATTATAAAGAACAAATACTTTTACCTATTGTGCCCCCCCCCCCCCCATGTTGTCAAAAAAGTACAACATTTATGGCTCTTTCTGTTACATGTGCTGCTGGGATTTGTTGTACTATGTACTCCTAGTAGCACAGTCAGGTGGTTGAGGGTTAATTGAGCTGGCTGGGTGTGGTACTTCCTGCTAGCCAATCTCCTGGATCTGTGCTCACATATAAACCCAGCTTCTGGTCAGTCTGGCTGGGTTCCCTAGGGTGAGCACTCATGTTAGTTCTGTGTCCTGTAACTTGTTATCAGTCATGTTCAGCTTGCTCCCACTCTGATCTGTGTTTGCAAGTAGGTCTATTGTCTCTCTGCATCCCCAAGATTGTTTGGACACCTGTAGTCCTAGTCTGCAGTACATGCAGCCCCCTTTTCCTTCCCCCCGTACAGGTGCAGCCTCCAGAGGTCTTATGTCTTAAGCCTCCTTCCCACGAGCGTGACGGGCTCCGCAGCGTAATATTCCGCTGTGAAGCCCGTCACGGCGCCCCCCAGAGCCCCTATACTTACCTGCGGGAGATAGCGTGAAATCGCTTCCCCGCCCACCACCGCCGCGTCACCGCTCGTCACCGCTCGTCACCGCCCACCGCTCTCGCGTCACCAGCCGTGTCACGTGACGCGGCCGGACCGCGTCATTTGGCGTCATATGACGCTCGGCGGTGGGCGGGAAAGCGTTTTTTCACGCTATCTCCCGCTGGTTACAGCGGGAGATAGCGTGAATGGACGGCTTCCATTGACTGCAATGGAAGCCGTCAGTGCGTACAGCCCGTCCTCACCCGCAGAAAATAGAGCATGCTGCGGGTGAGGACGGGAGAAATCGCGGTGCGTAATTCCGCGGTGGAATTACGCATCGTGAGCATGGAGCTATTAGGTTCAATAGAACCTAATAGCTGCGTGCAACGCAGCGGATTTTCGCCGCGAATTACGCGGCGGAAATCCGTTCGTGGGAAGGAGGCCTTACTCTGGGTGTCAGTTGGTGTAACTGGACACTCCCCTATGTCAGCTTGTGTAGCTGACTGTCTAGTTTCATCTGTGTGCATGTGAGTTCTGAGTGGAGTCTGTCTGGCTGTGTGCCCTGTACTCTGTCCTGTTCCTGATGCAGCTGGCTGTGTGTCCAGTGCTCTGTTCTGTCCTGTTGCAAGCTTTGTTGAGTGATCTCTGTCTTGCTGGTTCATGTCCGTTTGTACATTTAAATTCTGTCAGTTTCTTGTCAGTCTGCTGCGTGACCTGCTATCTGTGTCCTGTCCTGTTGCAGCCTTCTGTGTGAACGCTGTCCGGTTCTGCTGGACTCCTGGTTAGTATAGGGACTAGCGGTATAACCAGGAGCTGTGAAGTGACCCGCTAGCTTCCAACATCTTGTACAACATGTCAACCAATACCTGGTATTTACGTTTCAGCTTATCTGTTTCTAGTGGTTGCATGTTGTGTGCTGTGTATCCTGTTCTGTCTTTGTCATGTGGCATGTGTATGCCTCCTGTTTTGGTGCGTGGTTCCTAGGATCAGCTAGGGCCGAGTTCCGACCTTATTGGGGCAATGTTCCCCGCTTAGGTAGGGCCATGCCAACCTCTGGGTAGTACAGGGTCAGTTTGCTTGAAACCTGTGTGAATCCTGTGTGACCCTGGTGCTACCTGTGTGTGTCCATCCCATCCATTACATTTCCCTTTTAGGGTGCGATCGTGTGGGCTCCCATGCTTAGGTTGCCCACACGATCGTAACACTTTCAATACGATGATGAAAAAAATAGGAAAATACCTTGGTCATTGGAATGCAAAACAGGCCAGCCACTAAGGGGTTAGTATTAGTCAGTCATTATTTCAAACTCTTCATTTTGTGAAAAGTTAACTGTATTTGTGTGAATTATAATATCTCAAACTTTTTAAAGGTCAGAAGACGTTACAGGAGGAAATAAGTGTTGCTGAAATCTGCTTATTTTTAGAATAGTACCAGGGGAAATGGTATTTTTTTAGCTTATGTGTGAGTCACCGTGCTCAAGCTTAAGCCTTCCACTATGTTGAAGTTAACAAAAACTTCTTTTCAGAGCTGTATGGGTACAAATCACCCACTGAGAATGCAACATTAAACTATGAAATGGACAATAAAAAAAAAAATCTATAAAAATCACTAACGCTGAGACCGATCTCAATAAAGTAGGTAAGCAACGGTGTTATTATACCCCCTAAGATTAAGGTGTTAAGAATAAGACGCAATTGTGTTATTAACCCAATAAGGACCAAGCACCTCGGTCCCGGGCTTTAATCCCAGGCTATTGTAAAAATATCGCATAGGTTTAAGGCCTCAAGTCCACGGGCGGATCGGATTCCGCATGCTGGTCTTCTGCTTACCTGTCTGGCTCTTCATTTTCTTCACTGCGGATGTGTATGGAAGCGCTGGCCGCACATGTGCAGTGGAGTTTTTCTTTTTTTTTAAACTCCTCCTTTCCTGAGGAATCCGCGGCCTGTGCGCAATTCAATTGCGGATGGGCCGTGGCCCAGACGGCTTCCATTGACTTCAATGGAAGCCGTCTGTGCAGGAACCACACTGAAATGGAGCATGCTGCGATTTGTTTTCCAAACCAAAAGGTCCACAAATCAAATCTGCATTCTTTATTTCATTTGCGGACGCCCATGCTTCTCAATGGGCGCTTGATTTGCGGATCTTTGATTTCCGCAATTCAAACCCGCCCGTGGCCATTGGGCCTACAGCTCCTGCAATCTAGCAGGAGCAAGTTGGGTGCTTGGCTGTCAGAGATAACTGAGGACCCGAAGGAGAAGACAGAAGCGGTTTTTAAGCACTTCTGTCTTCTTTTTTTAGAGGTTCAATGAGCACTATGTAGATATAATACAGGAAGCCGTTTCTGGCATGGGAACTGGTGATTATGTGACCGCCGGCGACCCCCTGCATGTCAGAGCTGCTGGGTCTTAGCAAACCCCAGCCCAGATCTGACAGTGACTAATATCACTATAGGGGGATGTTTTCCGCTGTAACTGGGGCTCCTATGGTTGCTGGTCTTAGGGATGCCCCAGCTACAGTGGAAAAGTGTGAAAAAAAAATTATAATGTGAATGACCCCCAGAGGTCTTATATGACATCATGGGTGACAAAGATCTTACAAAAATAAGAAATTCCGCCATGTTTACTGACTGTGTGAAGGCAGCCTAAGACCACTTTCAGACATGCGTATATTAGTTTCGTATTTGGTTTGTGTTTATGCAGCATGACCTACTTTTCCCCTACTTACCTGCATATTAGTATTTTTTCTATTGGGTAAATACAGATTAATGAATTCCCAGTAGAAAAAAAAAATTATACGGAGGCAAATACTGTTTAAATAGTGCTGAAATACTGATGTCCTACGGTTGTAATGTCATCTATAACACGTCTGTCATACGGATCTATATTACGGACATGTTACAATACGCTCATCTGAACCCGGCCTAAGACTATGTAGGAGCTTCCATTGCAGATCTGGCGGGATGAAAAAGTCCTGTATGGGGGATGGTTGAATGGAAACCAAGCAGACCCCGTTATGGTCAATGGTATCCATTTTGTGTCGCTCGGTTCCATCATAAACGGATCCTTTGGCCAGGGGATTCCCCTTTCCTGTTCCTGTTCGGAAAAAGGAATCCCCAACGCAGATGTGAACATAGTCTTTTTGGGATATTATAATGAATGCTAAGATAGGCAGCCTAGCGGCATTGTGGGTGTAGGACTGTGAACAGGGCAACATCTACCGGAAATGTTCATGTTCGCCCCAAGTTCAAGTGAGTTTCCTGCTGTTACTTTGATTTCTTCTAACATTCCAACAACTTAATTGGCTTCCTGTGAAAACTTTCAATAAAACGTATGAGCAATTGAGATGCTTTAGAGATCTGAGCATCGAACAAATCCCCACCCTCGGCGAGCTTCCTCCTGTCTCTTCTGTACACTGAATAAATATAGATGATCAGTGCGGAAAGTGGTAATCACCGGAGTATGCTTAGCACGTCAGCACCGAGCAACCCTACAATTACATCTGGCCTACATTCTCCTCATTCACTGAGCCGATGACGATGCAGCTACGAGCGCTCTGCTACTGCTTGCATTAATGCAGAGAAAATACACTATTTTGAGGGCGCTAAATTGGCATTCCAGTTCCAACAAGTTATCCCTTATCCATGGGCTAGAAAATAACTAGCAGATCGGTGGGGGTCCAACCACCACTAATCATGAGAATGGGGGCCCGGTCGGTGCCCGAAGAAGGGCAATGCGGAAAGTACAGATCGAGCAGGTGTTCTGCGCTCCATTCACTTCAATGAGAGCGCTGAAGATTGCTGAATGCTTGACTCGAGAATCTCCGACACTCTGATTGAAATGAATGGAGCACAGTGCGAATGCTTGACCTGTGCTTCCCGTACTGCCTGACCTGCACTTCCTTAATTCGAGGACCGACCAAGCCTCTGTTCTCGTGATCATTGGGGGTCCCAATGGTCAGACCAACACTGATCAGCTACTTATTTCCTATCCCGTTGATAGGGGGTAGGTTGTTGGAAGAGGAATACCCTGTTAGTGTTAAATGGAATAAGGCCGGTTGCACATATCACATTCTACTTGTGGAACTTTTCCAGCACCGAAATTGCGCAACTCTGTACAGTACAAAGTTAGTGAATGTGGGTTTAACCCTATTCATGAACATCAGAAAAAAATCAGCTGCGGTTTTGCGTCATGCTGTGGATTTCCAAATCTGTTCTGGAAAATTTACTGTGGATTTCATTCATTTCATCGTAATGAGTGAAATTCTGTGGCGAAGACTAACTTCACACTGGCGAGCGCGATATGAGGCTGTGAATCTCGCCCCTGTATCGCACTGTCCACTATGTGAATTCCCTAAGAAAACGAGACATTCTCATATCAAAATGGCCTTGCATCACTTCGGGAAGGAAGGGATCCTCCGTCGAGGCTTCCGAGATTTGCAGAGTTTCTCCCACTGTTTTCAATGGGAGATCTTGCATCGTACTGCGTGCACCTAGCACACGGTGCAAAGCTACCAGCGGCCCCATTAAAAACAATTGGCGCTGCGATGCGAGGGCACACAGCAAGATAGAACATGCAGTCATATGTTTCCTGCATCGCATCGTGGTGCCATGTGAATATACCCATTCAAAAGAATGGAGCTCTTATTTGTGTCGCCCGTGTTAAGTCAGCTTAAGGCCTCGGTCAGACGACTGTTTTTTGCCACGATTTGCGGATCGCATGACGATTCGCCGAAAAATCTGCAGCTAGCAGCGTTTTCGGCGAAACGGGCCCGATCAAAGGAGCGCTGTCCAACCCATTGAAATTCAATAGAGCCGGCAATACAGCCGGCTCCATTGAAAGCAATAGGCTGCCGGCGAGCGCGGGATGAATTTTCGGGAAGGGCTTAAAAATATAAGCCCTTCCCTGAAAATCATCCTAAAATGCGTAAAAATAAAAAAAAATATATACTCACCTTGTCCCTGCAGCCGGAATTCAGCCGCCTGCTGAATACTACACAGAGCAGTTCAGGAGAACTGCCGGCTGCGGGGACAAGGTGAGTATATATATATTTTTTATTTTTACACATTTTAGGATGATTTTCAGGGAAGGGGAGAATGATCTTTGTAGTATATGTTCTCAATGGGGTCGGCGCTGCTGCCGCCGGCTACATTGAGCGCATATATAAAACACAAGGAATCGCAGAATTCAGATAGGCGCGATCTGCGATTCCTCGTGTCCTATAATTTATCGGACATCCGCATAAAAAGCGGCCATGTGACCG